>NC_087549.1:117102355-117408946 GCF_036250125.1 Pseudopipra pipra
GAGATGAAGCTTTTTTGAAGAGAATAGTTTTGCAGACATTTTCTCTGGCTTCATGTAATTAGTCAGGGATGTTTATTTTGCATTGAGAGACTGTGTTGGTGAAGGATCTTCATCCTCACTTCTTCCATGCTTTTTCTTGGATATTGTCTGAGTAAAACTGAGTAATTTCACTGTTGATCACTTTATTAAAGCTGCCATCTGAAATAAAGTATATGCATACTTGAGAGACTACAGGTTTAAAGAGAAAAAGTTGTAAGGAGGGAAAGAAAAGCACTTCCCTGCTCTGGAGCTTACACCAGTGTCTTGGATGGGATACAGCACTTCATCAGCAAGGGAGCTGCTTTCACGCAGTCTTAACTGCAGCCCAACCAAGAGGTTTTGTCACTGGAGCTATGCCTGGTGGTGGCACAGCATTTTCCACCTTGTGACTGAAACAATCACAATGGCAGAACTTGAATGCACAAACCAGCCTGAGTCCCATGAATGAGATCAAAGCCACGTTTTCTTTTTTCCCCTCTTTCTTTTTTTTTTTTTTAATTTTTGGCTCAAAGGCTTTGTTCTGATAGTAGTAGTCAGCAGAAAAGCAGAATAGCCTGATGATTACCCTGTTTTTAACAGATGACTCATCCTTTGATGAATCTTGAGGGAAAAGAGCACTGGGTTTCTTATGTCTTTCCTGGAGTAGCTTCAGGCCTCAGTGAGTCAAGCCTCATGTGCTCAGAAACACAAGTCTACAGTGTTTACCCCTGTGTTAGTAATGAGCATGTTTGCATCAGCTAGCACACATTCTTTCTTGAGGCATATATTCAAAACATATTACTTCAGCAGACATTAGATAACTAGCGGCTCTTAATTGTAGTTTCATTTCTTACCTTTTCCTTTAAGTTCTAAAATGCTATCAGAAATAAAAGCAGTTTCAGTGCTTCAGAGTTTTTTCATATTACATTAATCCATCAAATATATCTGTCAGGAACCCAGTTAAAGTGTTTTACAATTTCCTCATTGGGCTACAAAAGGGTTAACCAGCCAAGCCAAAAAGCTTTTAATGAAAATGCTACAATAACTTTAATTTAGTTTCACAATAAACCTAGAAATTTATAAATTTTCTGTGCACTAAGAATACAAGATAAGTTGGACCAGGTAACAAGTTTGATTTGACATTACAGTTCAGCGTGTTTAGCTCTGTAACATATGTGGGCACTGAGCATACAACTTCATTGCTGCTCTCTTGACAAAGTCCACATGGGCTCAGATATGGTTATTAAGTACATGTGATTTGAAGAGGGAACAGCTTTTTACAGTGAGAAGTTGCTTGTACTAATTAAGCTCTGTTCAAGCCACTTTTGTGATTCAGTTTCGTAATATGAATGTTCCTTTTCAGATGCGTGCTACACACAAGATCACAGCAAAACAGATGCACAAGAAGAAAAGTGAGGAAACGTGGGAAAAAAGCTTTCTCGGTCATCTTAAGTTCCTACCATTGCATTCAATTTTTCAGCCCCAATACCTTCAAGATTCCCAAATCTTTTTTTCTATATTTTGCATTACACCAATCTACTAAATTATTGAAATTTAATTATATTGAGTGTATATTTCAGTTGTAATGGAATTTTTCTGCACAATTGCATACACTATTGACCATTAAAGTCTGATATACTCTTGCAGAATGTTTCTTGTAGAATATTTCAGTTGCTGTTTCTTTTGCTTGTCAACTCACTTCTTAAAGATAAAAAATTAAAAAAAAAAGAACAAAAACCCCACAACCATAAATCTGTGAGGATCTAATTGCTATCTAGGCTTTAAAAAGCAGACAGGGAAGTATTTGAAAATGGTTTTTTACATGAACTATTATTAGAAGAAAATACATTTATACGGCTTTCACTGTTCTACCATCAGTGCATATGAAAAATTTCAGGAAATTTATCTTTACGACCACCCTGCAAGATAGGAAAATTTACTATTCCCATTTTACACACAGGCAATTAAAACACACCAAAACTAAGCAACAAGCCATGGTATAAAAGACTGTGGAATTGAACTTTCGTCTTCCAAATCACACACTAGCACTCACATCACACAAGCCTAATTGCTTCTTTTTCTAGAGATTTATAGCATCCAGCCTAACTGAAGTAGTATATTAGAGGGTTCATCTGCAGAAATCACCTCACACAGATTTAACAATTCTTCACTGTGGTAGTTTTAGTCTAGGCCTTCCTTGGTGACCAGTTTGTAACCAAGGAAGTGGCCAGATTACCCGGTATTCCCTACGATTTTTACATAAGCCAGGAGTATAAAGAAGAAAGAAGGAGAGCCCTTCGTTCTTTCCTTCTGGTGGCTCTGGAGGTGCGGGTTCCCTGCTCTTGGGTCTGCCGTGTTGGGGAGTGAGGCCTGGTAAGGCCTTGTCGACCTTGGGAGATGGAGGTTGCCGGCAGTCATCCAGTGCGATTTCTGTTGTCCCAAGGAGAGTAGTAAGATATTCCTTTGCTAATTCTTTAGTTGCTAGATCTTGAGTTTTTGATTGTGTATATTTTATTTTGGTTTTGTTCCTTTCCCCTTCCCCCTTCCCTTTCCCTTCTCCTTTTGGAATTGTATATAGTATTTCATTTGTAATATACGTGAATATATTTATTTTCATATAAGTTTGGCTAGTTTGGATTTTTCGTGGGTTTTTTTTTTTCCTTAGCACTGTGCTGGAGGTATTTTGGTGTTGGGTCTGTGACTTGGTGGGAAGCCAAGTAAAACTTAGACATTCATCTATGTGTCCCCATCGACTTCACCCATCACAAACAATTACCCAAACATATCAATAAAGCCAACCAAAACTACCTCAACTATGAACCAAAGTTACAAACTGATCATACCGTAACTTGGAAAGAGGACGTTAGCCTTTCCATATAATAACTCAAAAGGAGGATGTTAGCCTTTCCAACAGATTGAATTGGGAGGTCAATTTCAGAAGATGTCCTTTGTTCGGTCCCTCAAAAATGACTCGTATGCAAATATTTCACTTGCTCACATCCACTTTATCAATTATCTATGTTGTTCTATAAGAATAACCCAAATAACCCATGTTGTTCATTACCACTCCCCTAATCACTTGTGTGAATCAAACAGTGCAAGTAATTTTATTACTATCGGCTTACTGATTAAAACATCATGCAATAAAGAGTGAAGAACTGATTCCAACAAGATCCTAATAAAAAATGTGCCTCATTTACAGGTGTATTAACCTCCCTTCATTTTCCGATTTCTAATTCAGTTAGAATGCCAGATTGATCTCGTATCATTATTTGAAAAAAAAGAAGAAGATTAGGCAGGACTATGTCATGCCTTACAGAATTCTTGTATCTCGTAGTAACAATATTAGCTTTCATCAACCAAATTTTTAATCTGATAAAGATGGATTCACAGTTAAACAAATATTGACTGGTGTATGTTACACCTTCTCTCCTTTATTTCTGTATCAATGGGGACCTGCATTAGTCTTTCCACTACTTCACCTAAAAATGATGTCAAGGACAGGCTATAATCATATCCATAATTTTTGTTAATGTTAAATACTTGCTTACAGACAAGAGTAAGATATTGAATTTCAATTAAATTAAAAAGAGGGAAAAAAGAATGAGAGCTTGCTGGACTAAAGACTTCTGAATGTCAGCTTCTAATTCTGATCTAGTTTCCATGTTTCTCCAGGAATTTATTACATGCCTCACACAAGGAAGACAGGGCAAGATTTTGGTTGTTGTTATTAAAGTAATTTCTGATGCTTTATTTGTCAAAACGGTGCAGGTAATTATCTGAAGAGGGAGGGAAGGAAGAAGAAAAAGGAGGAGTAAAGGGGAAAGAGGGAGGACAACAACTTATGTTATGCGTTGGCTGCACCCAGGACATGGAAGAGAGGACCCAGGTGCATATTTTAAAACAACTCTGTAGAATAATAAGGTAACACCTTGAAGAAATGTAAGACTGCCTTCAAATCAACCATGTATGCAAAACACAAAGTATCTAGAAACTCCTCTACACAGGAAAAATAATTACACCTAGTTGTGTTAAACAGAAGATAGAGAAAATACAAGGATATGATTATAAGGAATGTGAGCAGATTGTCCTCTTTCATTCAGAGCCTTACAATGGAAAAGAGGATATACTAGAGGCAAAGTTGTATTTGGCTAGACTTAGACTGGCTGAATGAATGTAAGCCACCATTTCAGTTTATTTAATTTAAAAAGCAGGTCAAAGTGCTGCTTTCAGCTACTTATTAATATTGAAAGGATCTTCTGGTTATTACAGTTATGCTCCACATATACTCCACAATGTCTTCAAAGCATAAATCGTATGTCTTGCTGAACAAAAAGAATGATGACTAAACAATTTAAGACTTAAGAGTGCAAAAAGATCATTAATAATACTAGACTAAAAAAGGACCAACTTATCATTGCATGATGTTTTCAGCTGAATGTATCTGAAAACACTACTTCAGACTAGTGAGAAATATTTCCATTAGAAATAAATTCTCCCTGTTCCTCTCTTTTCCCTCCTACCTTGTTTCTGAGCATCTTTTTCCTCCATACAAGTCCTAATAAAATTATTAACCAAAGAGTAAAAAGTTCTGGAAACACTATTTCAATTATGCTCTAACAAAAATAATGAGAGCATTAAATTTAATCTTACATAATTAAAAAAGACTGTTTGTTTTTTTTTTTAATTTTAGGGATCAAAGATCAAAACCAAGAACCACAAAAGTCAAATTCGAGAAAAATTATGTTTCCCATATTACACCATCTATTCTGTAATACTTTGAGCTCCTGCTACTCAATTTCACTATGTCCTTCTGCCATTCCTTCATACTTTATTTAGAGTGATGTTAAAATGGTATAAAAAGCTGGAATAGTTTCATAATAGAGGTTGATAAACACTGTTGCAAATGGTGGAAGGACAGAGTAGGTACTCTTTGCACTACAACTTAGTATTTGACCCTTGTTTTGGAAACTTGTAGACACTGTGAGAAGTGAAGAGGACTAAGCAGAGTGAGCCAAGTTAAGCAGGTCTGTAAGTTTTTGTAGGATTACAACCTTATTACTACCCTACTAAGGGTTTCCTTATTTCTAAGGACTAGAGGGTTACTACAAGCTCAGTTTCAGCTTCCTCCAGATGACATTTGCTATAATGTGATGTCCATGACGTTCCTCTTCATCACATCAAAACAGGAGATTTTTTTTTTCAGAGAGAGAGAAAAATCAGTATTATATCAGCTAATTATTATTAGCTAATCAAAACAGAAACAGACTGTTTGTAGAGAGAAAAACTGACAATCATTCAATATTCTTGTAATAATACTGTAAGTTTCTGTTTGATAACAGCAAGTCTCGTTTGTTCAATTTATGACTAATCAATAGCCATAATTTAATATTTTGAAGTAAAGAATTCTCTTAAGAAAGTGTCGTTTTGTGCAGGATGAGAAAGGCTATCTGTTCACACATTAATGCTTTGCTTCAGAATTAAACATCAAGAGATGTCCTCCAAACAAGGACAGACTTTATGCGGAGGCTGATGGGAGTACAATGTAGCCTACAAGCCTAGGCAATTTCCCTATTTGCATCACAGATGCATCCAGACCTGTCCCACCCCAAATTCTCCATGACTGAAAAAAACCCAAACCACTGAGCTAAGTGACTTGTTTGCTTTTTACAGGTGCAACAAAACCTCACAATCTCTAAGTTATGTAATTAATTCTTCTCAGACAACAGAATGGGTATCAAGCACCTTGCTGGACAGGAATAGAGTAAAACCTACCTAATTTAGTAACTATAGGGCCTCTAAATATATATTTACATTTTCATCAGACTGAAAGGACTTGGTTTGACCGTATTAGGTTGAAGTGGTAAGGTTTTGGTAGCAGGGGGGCTACTGCAGTGCTTCTGTGAGAAGCTGTTAGAAACTTCCCCGCGTCTGATAGAGCCAATGCCAGCTGGCTCCAAGATAGATCTGCCACTGGCCAAGGCCAAGCCCATCAGCCACGGTGGCAGCAGCTCCGAGATAACAGATTTAAGAAGGATTCCATCCTGGAGTAGGGGAGCACTGTGAAGAGTCCTCCCACTGAAGAGGATGGAGTAGCACAGACAACGTGTGATGAACTGAATGTAGCCTCTGTTCTCTCTCCCCCTGCACCACAGGGGGAAGGAGGTAGAGAAAATCAGGAGTGAAGTTGAGCTCAGGAAGAACAGCAGGGCGGGGGGAAGGTGTTTTTAAGATTTGGTTTTATTTCTCATTACCCAACTCTGATCTGATTGGTAATAAATTCAATTAATTTCCCCCAAGTCGAGTCTGTTTTGCTCATAATGGTAACTGGTGAGTGATCTCTCCTTGTTCTTTGTTTTCTCTCTCCTGTCCAGTTGAGGAGGGAAGAGAGAGAACAACTTGGTGGAGATCTGGCATCCAGCCAGGCCCAATCCACCACAGACTGTTTATATATTGCTGCTTATAGTGGTAATTTTCAATATATCATCACAGCATCTAAAGAACACAAACTATTTTCTTCATATATTTACACTGACAAAACACTTAAATACTTTATCTGAAGCAACTTATTACTTAAGTATTAAGCTAATGAGACAGTCAAAATACTGGAAAATTATAATCTCATCACAAATCAGATCACAATGTATCTCAGCTAATTAGCAGAAGAAAAGCAGTAATAAATTACTTGTATTTCTTGTTGGCCACTAAATTGGCTTTCAACATATTCTAAAGAGTTCTAAATATGAAATTACTGCTTCTCACTAATAAAGAGTTGTTCAAATACCAAATTTCTATTGGTTTTAAGTGTTTATTTTTGGAAAGCTCGATAGAAAATAATAAGCTTTTTCTGAAGGGGGAAGCAATGGATGTTTTAAGGACAGACAGCATTAGCAGCATTTATCTAACATACCTAAAAATATGCACTGGTATATAATGGCTAAAGGCATAAAGAACTACAGATAACACTTCCCAAGCCCAAACTCAAGTGCAGGACCCCAAGGCATCATGAACATTCACTCAAAGTTCAGGTCTAGTAGCTCTCCTTCTCCCAGAGGAGGGACGACGTTTCTCATACCTCTCCAAACTGGGGGTTCTCAAGTCAAATTATGACTATGCTTCTGCTCAGTCCCACATCTGGAGATAATCCAGGCAGTTCACTTTCACCACTTGTCCTGTGTTAAGTATTTGTATCATTGCATGGCTGCAGATTGGTGTGATGACATGATTACTTCCTTGTTATTCCATAAAACAAATTTTCAGACTTCCATTCTCATTTACTGTTTTTAATGTGATGGTACAGAAAATGAGGCAGTAATCTCTCAGGAGTTAAATAACCAGAGCAGGACTGTTGCTTTCTGTGACATTCACTCACTGAAGAAGTGCACTGCTATGGCTGAAAGCACTAAGAAATGCCTTCTGGTGAATATGGGGAAGGTGAATGAGTAACAGTTGATGTTGATACTGATGGTAGGGAAAAAAGTGTCTATGAATTTTATTCAGATTCTACAGGGTAAATAAGCAGATCGGTGACACATACTACTTACACAAAAATACCATTTGTCTGAAGACTGGAATGTTCAGAGGAAGAACGTTAGTGTTAAAAAACCTAGTGAAAGTGGTTGTGGTACAGAAAGAGCAAGACAAAAGGTTCTCACTCTGTATCATGTCACTTCTTTTTCTGTTCAGCTTCATGTTGTTTTTCACAGGAGCGCCTGCCACAGGTGTTACACTTACAAGGGAAAGTCCCCAACCCACGAATATCCCTGCATCAGGACAGACAGAGACTGGTGAAAAAGGAACAAAGATGATGACTACTACTTTTCAGCAAAGGGAATGGAAGCACTTCATGAGTTGAGTCAGAGCACTGACACACTTTCCAGTGCAGGCATGCTCCCTCCCCCACCACTTCCTACACAGACTCATCTCCACAACAATAAATAAGTCAAAAGCAAACCCAGAAAACTTCTCAGTTATCCATTCAGAGTTGCAACTGCCTCCTGAAATAAATTAAAATAGCCAGACTTGCAACCCTCATGTTTGTTAGTTCTGGGTCTCCCTCCACTGTACTACAATCTTTCCTTAATTTGCTTTCTTTTCACTTCTAGTCCAAGCAGTCCCCAAAGTCTCCAAAGTGGTTTTATCTTCCTTTTCTTCTTGGAATAGAGCTGATACACCCCAGAACACTCTATTTGCATCTGTGAAACACAAAGACCCTTCAAAAGGTCAGCAGCGGATGGGGAATGAATGGTGGTTGGGGAACTCTGAAGAGGTGAGTGGTGCTGAAAGCAGAGAAGCCACTGGAACAGATGATTCAACAGCATAGGAGAAAATACTTATTTTAGGCTTTTTAGCTGTGTTGAAAGGGTACGGTTGCCCCCTGCAAAGGAGTTCCCTGGGGAACAGCTCATTGTATTAGCAGTGGGAAACATGAAGGCAGGGGAAGTATGAGCTCAGATACAAAGACAAAGAGCACAACACTCCTTCCAGAGTGACTCATCCAGCCTCTGGGACAGAGGAAACCAATCACTCCATAAATCAGCATCTTTTGCTAACTATCCAAGTAGTGGCACTTGGCAGTGGGAAAAGCAGCTGTTCACTCCTTCTAACAGCTCATGGGATGGTGCTGGGAAGTGGCAGTTAAACAGAGGTTCTGGGGAGATGACATTTGGTGACAAGCTGAGAAATAGTACAGTAAGATACTTAAAGGAATTCATTTGACTTTGCATAAATAATAGGGAAATGGATCAAAGTAGTATTCCAATAACATTAAGGTTCTGCTAGAGCAAAGGAAATGTTTTCAAACTTGTGGGCCACTAATCATTTTTCTTGTAAGTAACAGTTAATTTTTATGTAATTTATGTGCCAGTAAAGCAGTTTCCTCATAACAAAGCTCTAATATTTAACAGAAAGGAAAGAGAGATTCTGGAAAAACATGTTTATGTGTTTGTTTTTCACAAAGTTATTAGATTTTAGATAGTAAAATTACATGCAAACTAATTGGGAAAAAAGTCCTAATATGTATTTCGCAGTGTTATTACTTTTACATTTAGCATGCTAGCACTTAAAGAGTCTGCAAGGAGGAATCCCTTTCCTGATGAACAATGGTATCCTTTCCTGCCTTGAAAAGCTAAAGAGCTTCTATTCTTATGGAAAGCGAATAACTCACCAGAACACCGAATTAAGCGATGCACCAAATATTATGTTAGTTTCACTATTAATTAATCAGGGCCAATGGTTTCAGAATAAGATATTTTACTAGATCTGGCTGCTTTCACAGTTTGTTTTATGGTCTAGTGTTCAGGAATGTATCTTCTGAGCAATGTCTCTCATCATCCTCTAGCCCCAGAAAGATTGGGGAGGGAAGAAAAAGGAAAAAATAAAAATTTATCCTATTCCAGTTGGTTTTACTTATTATCTTCTCAAAAATACCAAGGAAAGAACCTAAAGTAACATAAAATTTTTTATTTATATTAACCAAACAAATCTGATGTAGATAGCTGAGCCATCAAAGCTCACCCTGGATGATGAGAATCAGACTGGGTCCTCTCTAGCTAATCCACTACCTCCAGCTGTGTGTAGACCACTGCAACTCAGCTACATGTATAACAGTATCTGAGAAGGACCAGGACTACCAACACCTGGAGTTCATTGCTTCTACAAACATCAGAAGGACTCCCATGCCAACTGGAACTGTTTAACCCCCTATGATCTTGTTTTAAACATGGGAGCTGAAGGAAAGAACAAGTGGGTTTTGTACTACATCAAAAGTTTTGAAAATCAGAAATCCTCTCCCTCCCGGACTTTTAATAGGAAGCCATAAAAATAATAAAATAAATAAAAAAAAGACCTTCTCTCCCTTCTCCTCCCTTCTCCTCTTCTCCCCTCCCCTCAAACTGAGATAATCTACCAAAACTAGACACTGCTCCTTTAGAAACAGAAGCCTGTGGTTAACGAACACAAGTCATTTTATTTGAAATAACCATATTTACAGATAAATAAAGAAAAACTGTCTATTGATGTCCCATCTCTGAAACCAAGAGAAACACTGCTAATGTGAATACTGAGATACCTTTTTTTGTTCAGAAAAAAAATTCGTAGGACTGCCTTCTTTGAGAAAGAAAGCTCGTAAAATCATTGAGAAATCCTTCTTACAGTAGATAAAATATTTCTTCAGCTTTGACAATCTGGAAAATCTCTAGCCGTTACAGTAAGCACAGAATAAAATAAAAAAATAACCCTGAAACAAATAATCATACTTTTAGTCTTTCACACATTCTCAGTGGTTGAATTTCTCCTACCAAGAGTAGAACAGCTTTGAGAGGATGAGCAGCACTGTCTGAAACCATGGAAACTGTAGTTTGCTTATTTTTCTTAAGAGTTGGGCAATAGGCCCTGTCTGAAATCTAGTTTCCACAAGGTTTTGCAATTAGAGAAGTCAAGTATGAATGCAGCAAGCTAGGGAACAAAAATAAACAGCATTTTGTACTTCATCCTAAGAGTTTCTGAGTTATTATGATAGCCTTTTCAGAAACACTCTTTGAGACTCAAATTACGGGATCATCATCTGATTTTCTGGCCAAGAGCGTTTGCAATTCGAAGAAAAGCAGGATAATGAGCTGCACCAGTGTCACACAGGTATTTTGCAAGACAGAATTTAAATACTTTCTTTTTTTGGTATTTTCACTGTTTCCCCTTCACTCAAAATTTGTAGAGGACACAATGATAGAGGACATATCTTTATATATATTTTTATATATATATATATATATATTTTCATATACATCTTAGAGTTGCTTAATAGACCTTTTGGTCTGTTGAATATATAAGTGCAATTTAGTAAAGATGTTAAGATTCACAGTTCACTTATACTCCTTAACTGACCAGACCTTAAGTGCAAAACCTTGAAGTTTTCACTTTTACTCCACAAAAACTTACCAGACATGGTGAGGAACATGTTTGGTTTCTCTTTTCTTTCAAATAAAGAGAAAAACTGTTCACAGACTCAAAATAACAGCAAAGATCCAGGACCAACGAGAGAGACTTGCATTCAAACATTGACCTACTTCTTATTATAGCTTTCCTCATAGCTGAAGAACACACAGTGCTTCTTTAGTAAAACTGAAATGGTGTGGCATATGCTTCTGTAGACAAATAAAATGCTGACAGGCAATGCAGTAAACTGAGCCACACCACTTTTTCCTCCTGTGAAAGCCCTTTAAACATTGGTATTACATTATTCACTCCAATAACGACCAAATACCTTATAAATGGGATAGAAAGTCAATTAT
The DNA here is from genome assembly GCF_036250125.1 of Pseudopipra pipra. Classification (NCBI taxonomy): domain Eukaryota; kingdom Metazoa; phylum Chordata; class Aves; order Passeriformes; family Pipridae; genus Pseudopipra; species Pseudopipra pipra. Next base: position 117,113,662 of record NC_087549.1, read on the forward strand.
TCTACACAATGCATCATCGCAAGTGAAACTGTAAGATCAATGTGACTATAGCCTATTTTATAAATACTTTACAAAAAACAAACAAGAGAATTAGGTTCATAGTTTCTTAACACTTTCCAGAGCTGCTAATGTATGTACTGTAACTCACAAAGGCTATTTATAGAGGCGTGCTTCTGCACAGCATTCTTAGAAAATCGTTTTTATTAACCCTCAGATACCATGTTTGTTGAAGCCCTGAGGATGTGTTACAATTAATAATTGGTGTGAAATTTGAATTTCCACAGTGTTTTTTATTATCCAGACATAAAATGGTGGTTGACACTTTAAGATGAAACACTGAGTATCATTTGATTAGAATCAACAAAAGAGCAATAAAAGCTACCAGTCCTAAATACCCCAGTTTTAAACAGAACACATGTCCGTGCAGCAGGCATACTTGTTGAGAAATCTGAACAGCAAGGTTCTGACTTGCAAACATGCAAATTTAAAAGATCAGGGCTTATTTCAAAGCAAAGCAGTACGGGTTTAGTATTAAAAAAAATTTTTCTTCAGCAGCATGGAAATCAACACAATCACTAGCATTTATTGCCTCAATTTTTATAAATAATATGTTTGGGTTTGTTTTTTTTTTTTGGTAAAGCAGAGCATCCCTTAGTTGTGCTAGGAAAAACAGCACAAGTTCTATGGAGATCCATTTGCTGGTTTATCCTAATTATTACAGTAAAACATGTTTATTGTTTTAATGCCTATACACAACACATTAAATCTACTTACAGTTGTTAAATTTAGGATTATCCCTAGATGAGTATATTAAGCCTGAAAATGAAATGATTCTAGAATATGCTACCAAATCTCTTTAAATAAATGAAATGTATATTCATTAAATATGCTGTTCCAATGGATTACTCCTCTATTTTAAATAAATTGATTAATAAAATATATGCATAATATTTAGGGATACAACTGCTTCATCTAATTAAAGAAACCTTACCAATAGTTTCTTTCTACAAATTCACACCAGCCTTTTAAAATTAGACACAGCACAGTTAAATGCATTTAGCAAAGAAACATGCCAGAGGAGGTTTTTTGTTAACCTTCTAAAAATATTCCGTTAAAAATACTTTTGCCACATACTTAAATTTCAGTGGGAATGATTTTAAGCTATTTCCTCTCAATGCATTGTCTAAAACTACAGTATAGTACAGTAAAAATACTAGCTGATATATTTAGGAAATTTCATTGAATATTTTAACAGTTTATAAAAATCTGCAACAGCATATTCTGCTATATCGTGCTGAACTTGCACTTAGTCTTGCATATTAAAAAAAAGTTTATTGGAATAAACATCTTCGATAATTAAGGAAAGATAGGTGAAAAAATGCTTTTGAAAATAGAAAGTAATAAAAAAGACTAAAAGAATGTTGATGCAAAAAATAATTAAAATATTATTCAAACTCTTGAATATGAAAGACTTTTCAACAGCTCTGGACACAGTATATTTTCTTCAGTATGAACACTCGTGTCTAATGGTGAGGCTACACAAAAGTTTCTTTTGCAGAGGTTACCAGTAGCTATCGGAGTGGATTACTGATATATGAACTTTCTCATATGGAAGCCCAAATAGAACCCAGGTATGAAAATCTGTCAGAAGAGCACATGAAATGCCAGACTATGTTAGTGATTCTATGCTCTGATACCAATAATTAAAAGTGAGAACTTGCAGAATGTACTGCTTGATCAGCACAGGTAATGAAGTGTAATTAGAGAAGCATACTTAAAAAGCATTGGTGACAATGACTAGGTAATTTGTAGTTATACTCTCAGAGTTTAATTAATAATCTGAACCTCAACTACATCTGCTTCAGTATCTGCCAGCTGCAGCCATTATATGATAAGGTTGGGGAAGAGGAGCAGACAGTTTGCACCTGTAAATTTTAGCCCCCCTTAAGATCTTGCCAACACATGCTGGAGCGAGCCCTGTTTTGCACCAGTAGGGTTTAGCACAGAAGAAATAGCCTAAGCTTAGCTGGCTATAAACATGCAAACTGAAACCCCTAATAGGGAAGCCCAAATATGTCCTTAATGTATTTGTTGCAATATAGTGGTATTTCTAAAATCTGCACCTAGACACAGATATATATGGGAGATTGAATCTGCTTTAGAAACTCAGTGTAGCTGTATAAATCAGAAGAGAAGCAGATAATTCAGCTGTTTTTACATTAAGAAGCATTTCAGAAGGTGAAATATATAATCTGTTCAGGAAATATTTAGTTTAGTTCACTTTTAAAAACACCCATAGGGAAACTGATGATGAAAAGCAAGAACAAGTTATAACTGAATAGATGCAGATTTTACCAGAGAAATAGATTCACTATGTGCAAATATTGTAGGTGGTTGTAGATTGGTATTTAGGAAATGTGCTGGTTTAGGGCTTGGGTTCCATATGTTTTATGTGTTTTTTCCCCACTAATCAATGTATTTGCAAAATAAGTAATTCACAACTAACTTAACATCTTATTGTTCTTTACAACTAACAAACAAAAACTTTTTGGGGGAAAATGTGCACAGGCACGCCTGGTAGTATGATTCATGTGAGGACCAGAGAATAACTCAGAATCATTGGCATCTGTAACTACTCTGGTGGCCCTTGTGGGTTTGGAAAGCACTCAGGAAAATTTAAAGTTGGAGAAGTCCACTGGCATCACGCTGTAAAAGCTATAATTTCTATAACAAAATCAGTCAGAGGCCAATTCAAAGTGGAGCAATTCCAATTCAAAAGGAGTAAGGAGTCAAGTTGCTGGTGATGCAACTTGTGATGGCAAGAAGTACTGAACTTATATGTCTGAAAAGATATTTTCACACGTCATGATAGTATTATATATTCAATTTTTATAAGTATGTAACTTGGAGTTGATCCCAGTCTGAAATTAGAAGAAAAAAAAGAAATCTGTAACTATCAGTTCACTTTTGAAGGGTAGACAGTGATGATCCTACAACTTTCCTAGTCAGTTATCTGATTATAATTCTCAATGGAGTAGTCTGACCATTATTATCATTGCAAAGAAAATTTAACAACAGTAGTAGCCATGTAGAAAACCATAAATCCAGGAATAAAGTAAGAGAAACAATTCTTAGTTTTTATACATCAATTTTATTTTTATATACATGGCTTGAAATATTGTTGCCATGTTATAATCTCTGACACTCTGCCTCATGAAAGCACCTTTCTTTCTGAATTCTGATGACAGGAGATGAGACAGTGTCTAACAGAATCCAACACCACATCAGCTAAGAACTTCTACAGCTCCTAGGTTTTACGGAGCACTAGTGAAAGCTTTGTAAAAATAGGATTTAAATGTTAAGTATCAGCATCCAAAAATAAATGCTCATCTATTCAGAAACAATAACCAAAAAAAGCTTTAAGAAGAGAAAATCATTTAAGGGTTTATTTTTAAACAGTTATTTTTGAAGTGAGCAGCCTTGACATCAGAACATTCTTCTGTCATCATAAGAAAAGGGAATTTAATTTTGAGGGATCTAACTGCCTGCTTTACTTTGAGTTCCATAATTCTTCCTTTCTAAACTTAAGCTACCAGAGTGTAAATGCTCAGTAGTAATTGATTTAGACATCTAGAGAAAAATAACAATTAAAAAGGTACAAAGGGTTCCCTGCTGTACAAATACATTAAAGTAGGTAAATATGAATTCTGAATAAATGAATTTTTAATACATTCACCCTTTGAAAAGAACTCTTTTATTCTGTATACACGAGCATCACAAACTGTTTATGAAAACAACTGTTTTGAAAATTAAATAAGACACTGGCAAAGAGTGTGTTGTGTCCTACTTCTGTGGCTCATCTAATAGTCAATAATTCACTTCTGTACTTTGCGGTTTCACTCCTTCAGCTCAAGTACCACAGTGTGTGGATTGAAGGGTGACCTTCAGGGAGACATTGTATTCCAGTAACTTATTCCAATGTTCATAATATCCAAAGTGGAAATACTGATGGACAATAGCATGTGATGACATATGTCAACCATGGGAGGGAAGTTTAATAAAGCAGGACATGCCATGCCATAAGGAAATCTGGCTTCCATTTCTGGCTCTGATACAGCTTTTCTTTATGTGACGAATAATTTAATCTGCCTAAATTGCTTTTCCCACAGTTTAAACGAGATAATATTTGTTTACTTTTCCAGATACTGTGGAAGTTAATTTATTCATACTTGGGAAAGCATTTCAAATTTGTGAGATGGGAGCCTTGATCAGACTTTAGCATAAAGCTGACCCGTAGACTGGGAATACTTCTCGTCAACAGCAAGCAGTCAGGATCAGATATGTTTATAGCAATTTGAAACCCCTTTCATGCAACTTCTGCCACAACTAATAACACAGAATGTTTGTTCCTGATACACTGACATGAGCAGTCTTAATTATACCAGTCTTATACGAGAACACACAAAACCAGTAACCAAATTAAATTTACTGCACTAAATTCATGGTACCTTTGTGGTCACTAGGACAAATATAGCAGATCTTTATAACATCTAGAGAATTTTTCATTCTACCACCTATCCATACCTCATGCCCCAACATGAGGTTTAACCTCCCCCACAATGGTCTAAGCTATGACTAGTAAAATATAAAAATACACACGACATTTTTAAACTCAACAGATCAAGGCTAATGAGATTAAAGAAAAAAAATATAAAGTTTTTTTTGTGGCACATTGTGGAAACAGAACCTGAGAACTCTCCTGAATCATTGTCAGAAAAGACTGTCTCAGCACATTTACTGGGGACTGGGCAGACCACAAAGGTTACCTACATACATATCCCATCAACCAAAAGGAAGATGGATTTGCTCATTAAATCACAAATAAGTTATCAGTAACTGAGCTCATAAAAAAACACAAATTAAAATGACAACCCTTGAAACTCTGAATATGCCTAGTTTAACAGCTGCTAAAGAGTAAGAACCATACGAAAAGGCTTACTGTCATGCGAGCAAAATTGCACAATCTAACAGTGTGAATGGCCAAACCACTTCTCCTGATATCAGAGTTAGGTGCTGCTATGAGAGACAGCTTATTCCTAGATTAATTTTTATTCCAAATAATTGGAAGAAAGCTCTTGGTAACAGTCTTGTATTCCTGGCAAGAATCCAGATAGTCCCAGGTAAAGTATTTATCATCCACATAGCACTTCCACCATCTATTTAGCAGAAAGCATGACTACTTTATTCAGCTGAGGTTATATTCCTATGCCAGCAGTATTACATTCACTTAGCTTAGAAGCTGAAACTAATATAAGTTGGTATGATTTTAAAAAGAACCATATGTTCTTCTTGTAAAAATAGAATCTAAATATTTATAATTGCAGTCTTTAAAAAAACCAGCTAATTTTGTAAACAAACAAGCAAACAAATTTGTCCCCCAAACGAAATTTCATTTTTTTTTCCTCTTCAATCAGGTACTTCTAGAAAAAGTGACATAATTCAAATCAGTTTACTCATATTTCATGATCCTCAAAGGCCTTGCTTTTACCACTGATTAACATATGTGGACACATCAATTTGTGTTCCTTATTTGTTTATCTGTCTAAACTGACAAATGAAAACTAAAGAAAAGAAATAGCCACAGTTATACTGTGCATGAGTTTTCGCTAGGTTGCCATGAAATATGGTTTCAAACTGTTGCTGCAATTCACTGTTCTCCCTAAAATAGTAAATGGCAAGAATTGTCAAAAGAACATAGTGCTCACTGGTGCAAATCCAATGCTGTTACTTCGATCCAATCCAATGTTACTTCATTACTGGAGTGGCAGTAATGAAGTACAGATTGTCACCTGTTGCTGTTTTGGTCTCAAAAACTGAAAACAACAATTAATTAATTCTAAATACAAAATGGATGTTCCAGTCATTGAAGGGCTGCAAATACACATAATCACTGAAAATACAGAGAAAAACATCAGCACAAGATGGGATCCTACAAGCTGCTGCTGCTTTAGGAAAAAAATTGTGATTCTTCAGAAAGAAACAATGGCCATGAGCACAGAGGTGTCACAAGACATGGACTAACATATGCTAGTGTAACTGCTGATCAGGACTGAATGACAGAAAAAATAATTAACCCTTTCTAAGAGCCCCAACAGAGACCATAATGATGGATGTATCTATCTTTTTTTGGTCTACAATGAAGACCAACAAATCCTACACAACACTCCTTATGCTGTTAATTGGTTTGGTCAAAAAATATCTTGAATTCTGCATCATACTAATGGTGACATAACTGGTGGCATAACTTTTATATGGTGACATAACTTTAAAATTCAGACAACTGAGGAAAAAAACCTCTGTGAGATATCCTGTTCTCAAATATCACTAAATAACTCTAATATTCCCAAAATGAAAATATGATTTCCCATCTAACTAGCCTCAGAATTTTATTTCTTTATCTTATTCAGATAAGAACATTAAAATTCTGATGAAAATAAATATTTGGCTGTGTATTTATTACACTTACAGAATGTGATGAGACAACCTTTATCTAAAGGATGATGTGGGACATCCTTCACTGTTTTGTGAAGAAGCAGCAGAGTAATTCACCATGTACCTTGAATTTAACCTGCACAAACTCATTTCATTGGGAAATAAACCCAAGGGATCCATGTATAACATATAACAGTGGAGGTGGACAAGGGTCTGATCATAAAAGCTGGAGAGGATTCAGTTTAAGCAGCACACTCATTCACTCACTTCCATTATGTTTTCTATGGCTTTTCTCTACCCTCAGTCCAAGTTATTGCCAGGGAATAATAAAAACAAAGAAAGACCTGAAAATCCTGCAGCTGATGTTCTCCTGCCTTGCATTCTGAACAGAGCAAGAGATTTTCATTTTAATACATTGAAGTAGACTTTCTATAAAATAATTTAGACTTATTTGACAACATCAAATGCTTAATATGCAGCTAAAAGAAAATGCCCAAAGGACAGTATTGGTATTACAAAGAAAACGGAGTAATTTAGAGAAAGTACTAGAAGCCTGTTACACACTGGAGAAGGTTTTTAGGATGTGGCAATGCTGAGTAGCAGGGATTAATCTGAAGATTTTCCTCATTAAATCACCTGCTTTTGGAAATTTTATCATTTACAGAGCTCTGTCACCTAGTAACATCCCCACTCCCATGCCCCATCCTCCACACACACTGTAAAATCAAAAGAAACCTCAGATGATTTAGATAATTTTAATTATTTCTAAAAATTTCCAGATCCTTAGCCACTCATGAATGGATATAAGCTGTCCTTAGTTTTAAGGGCTATGCAGGCTGGTCATTTATGTTTTGTAACACTAAAGAAAAATAAGATAAATGCATTTTTTTACTTTCCTTCCTTAGAGTATACCCATCCAAAGAAGAGCATATTGATGGATTTTTCTTTGTTTCTTAATGTAAAATAAGTCAACTATTTTCTCTGAAAAAAATACTAGTACATCAGCAGCCAAACTCTCACATGCAACCTAAATGCAACAAATCCTAATACAGGCAAAGCAAAAAATCAGGGGAATATTTCAGTTTTAAGCTTGTTGATTACAACAGATGACAAACTTTTGAATCAGTACAAAAATAGTAACTGTGTCTTGGTTTATTAGAAAAACAAACTCCTAAACAATGATATGTTTTCTAAGTGCTTGAGCTAGTGATACCATCAGCTGAGAATCTGATGACTCAGAACACTGTTAATTTTGTTTGCCGACATTGTTAAGCTCAGTACCCTATGTCACAACTTCTGAGTAGTTTATCTACAGTAAGCCCAAAGAATGTGAACTTTATTATTAAAAATATGCCTAAATATTTAGGAAGAAATGTCAAGTTTCAAACACACTGGAGTGTTTCTCATCATTTAAGATCAACCCTACAGCTGTAGGCTATACAAATTCACTACCTAAAGTAGAATCACTTGCATGAAAGACACCTTATGTCATACACAAAGCAGTGGGTCTGGGCTGACCCATCCGAGCAACTACTGCCTTGTCCCAGTCACAGCTGCTCAACAGGCTCTGCTGGCTGCAGCAGAGGGATGGGAGGGAGCTCAGTGCTCCACTGCCTTCCAGAGCACAGCGTCTCTCTTTGGACCCCACTGCTCGCTTACAGCATGTGCTTCCCTGCAAGTAGTTGTTTCTTATTTCACTCATACAGCCAGCCTAGCAGAAGGCCAGTGCAGAATCTGGGAGCAAAAACACTTTGCCCCCTCCTCCTTGCTAGGCAAGCCAAAGAAGAAATTGTTCTACCTTAGGTCATCAGAAGCTATGAATAAAAATGGAGATACCCTCCTCCGGTACCCTGAGTTCCTGTCTGCCTCTGGGCTCAGCAGTCTTGGCTCTGCCCTGCTGGGATAGCTACAGTGGTTGGTGGTCTCTTCGCTGAAATTTGCATTTCTTTTACATTTTGTGCAAAAAGACAAAACATAGCACAGAAAGTATGTCAAAATACATGCTGTGGTCTCTTAACCTTTCGGTGAGAGGAGTATGTTCAACCCTCAGGCTGCAAACCATGAGCATCACTGTAATATATGCTTCACTGATACATGTGATAACATTCTCCCTATGTATCACTTTTTATTGTAGCTGGGGAAGGGAAGACGAGGAAGCTAAAGAAATGAATTTAAAACAAAAATTGCATATTTCTTTTAGCTGCTGATTTTCCTGACAATTACTAATGAAATACTTCGTGGTCCTGTTCTTTTTCTGTAAAATATACTCCCAAATACAATCTCTTTCTTTTTCAGCCTTCTTATTTATTTTATACACACAGACAATTACACACATCTTCCTGGTGCCTCACCAGTTTCTCTATCAGACCAATTTATGATGAAAAGCAAGGTTGTTGAGATAACAGAGATGGGGAAGATTGACAGACGAGTATGAATTGTATATCTACCCTTTCACACTTTCCTCCATCTGCCCACCCCAGTCTCCCTCTTCTAATCTTTGTTTCTCTTAAAAAATAAATGTCACACATTTCTCATTAAGTAATATAAAAAGAAACTTACCTTTCCACATCCACTTGTCTCTAAGAATACTCTCCTCCACAATGATAAACTGACAAATGATGAGCCTTACTTGTAAGGAATCTTCCTGCCCCTCTTATGGTACAGATTTGTGTTCTGGCTTTCATCACCTCTAGCCTTCATCAGTATAAAAAATGATTGATTGGCTGTTGAAATATTAATACCTTCATATCCTTTTCCATTTTGGTATTTCGAACTGATGTAAAACGTAGCTTCTCCATCTGGACTCAAGAACTGAAGCCCCCCTTCAGATAGAGAGGACACATTCTACAAGTCGTTTTCTAATTAATTCCTTTTGTTCTTTGCAAATTTTTGCCAGATAAAGCCACCACTAAACAAACTCAACTACCACTTCCGAAAGACCACTCAGACATCTGCCACTGTTTTAGGTACGCTGGATTCTCTTGACCAAAACATAGCCCCATCTCTCCAAACATCTGCCAGCTCACATCTAGGGATCAGTCCTACCTCCTTCCTTCAGCTTTGCAAGCACTATCCTCAACTCATCATTATACAAACTTATAGTTGAGATGATGTATTTTTATTCAGGTATCCTAGTTCTTTGCATTTCAACCATAGCTTTCACTGCCCCATGACTTGCATTTTCGAATGCTTCATAAGGTGTATTCCCATCTAGGCTCTGATTATGTCAAATTTTCTCATTGCACCTTCTATTTCTCTGACCTTTTTCCTTTTCATTTCTTTAGCAAATAACAGTTTACCCCATTCACAACTGCTCAGAGTACACCTGCAAGGATCAGTTTCCTAAGCTGTTTGAATCACCATGTAACCCTCTTTATAAGTTCCCCCTATTAACACCTGCTCCTCCATCTTATTAAATGCAAATTTCTGGCATTCCAATCGTTGTTGGCAATCATTATTGATCATTTAAATCTTTCCATTTTCTTTTGCATCATAGGTAGGTATGCTGTAATTGATTAGGTGACAGTCTGTGCTTACATGAGGACGAGTTTATTAAATCTTACTCATTCACCCACATCAGTACTGGTTATATTATGAAGGCTTTTCAACTGAAAAAAAGACAAGCTATTTTCATTTAAGAATTTGAAAGTCACATTGTAAATGCTAGCAAATATTTTAAAACACTTTTAAATCTTGCACGTAACATTCTATAACCTTCTAGAGGGTTATGCTCACAATAAGCTATTACTGTACCTGTAGTCTATTATTTTGAAATATTTTAAAAGATTTTCATAACATATTCTATTGTACTGCCTGCAGCAGTATCTCAAAGTCCCTTCTTCTTTCAATCTTGACTTTCTTCATTACAATTCCCAGTCAGACTTCCACCTTTGCATAAGGAAATGGTTACAATGATCTTTTCATTTGTTACCTCCAGCCTGGACTACTGCAATTCACACAACCAAAGGCAGCAGGAGGCTTGGCCTGCATGGAACAAGTAGCTCCTGCTAAAGCTCAAGCACAAAAAGGAAGTATATGGGAAACGGAAGGAGGGTTGAGATGATCCAGGAGAAATACAGGGACACTCTAAGCTTGCAGGGATGGAAAGCCAAAGCAACCGAGAGTTGAATCTGGTGAAGGTATGTGGAAGGCAAAAAGGGCTTCTACATAAGCAGCAAAAGGAAAGGAAGACAAAGGAAAATGTGGGCCTACTGCTAAATGGACATGGGCCCCAGTCACAGAGGATATGGAAAAGATACTCAATTTCTTCTTCTGCCTTGGTAAGGCAGGTAATACCTGCCTTCAGGAATACGAAGCTTCTGCATCCAGGAGATACTCAACCAACAGGACACAACCTGCTCTAGCTGGTTGGACTCTAGAGAAGTTGGACTAGATGATCTTCAGAGTCACAAATATGAGCACTACTTTTTCAGACCAGCTTTCTACATACTCATCCAGAACTCTGTAACTTCCATTAGATGCTACTGGGTTTCATTTGCCAAATCTTAGGCCGAGTGTCCTTACTTCCAAAGCCCTCAGTGGACCTGACACCAGCTACAAAGGTATCTCTTTCTACCAGAAGAAAACACGTGGTCTTTTCAGCAGACCTGGCTAAGAACACTGGCACAAAACATGGGACAGCAAGTGAACACAGTCACAATGGAGGGAATCGGGAACAAACTTGCAAATCAAAACAGATTAAAAATGCCTCTTTAGTTTTAAAACGTAACAGATAATTGTTCCTCGGGCTACAGCTTTCCTAACATTATGAAGAAATTACACAGAAGAATATCCTATTTAATTTTTAGTTTAAAAAAGTACATAAAAATATATCCAGCATGAAAAAAAGCACTGTTCCCTGAGAAAACCTCCTAGTATCCCAAACTACTTAAACTGCAGTATGGAAGCAGCCCAGAAGGTACCTTAGGGGATTTGATGCTGCCTGCTGCCAAACAACTATCATGGTGGAACAGAAGCTGGTAGGGGCTCCAGAGCCGGCAGTTCTGGAATTATCACCACAAGTTTCTATCTTCTTCATCAGGGCAGATTTTGCCTGACCCAGAAATCTGGGTTTGTTTGCAATTAAAGCATTAAAAAATGAGGGCAAAAATTTTAATCAAAAAACTTTAATCCCATAGCCTAAGAATACTATGTGGATTAATCATTGCTGTTCCCATGCTTTTGTTGTTTCTGTCAGGGGCAGGAGAGTTAATAACATATTTGGGCAAAATAGTGAGCACATGACAGCTGAGATGCTGTAAGAGGCAACTCATAGGTGACCTTGTTTCAGACTAAGACTTGGATCCATTTAGCTGATTTAACAGTGCTACAATAAACAACATGGATATTTTCCTGCTTTGTCTTAGGTAGGAGAAACTGGCAGCTATCTGAAGCATTATTTAGAGATTTTACAGCATTACAATTTGGGGGCATAAAAAGTGCAGCAAGTATGACTGATCTTTCCCCTTCTATAAAGCCTTAAAAATTACTGTAAGTATTTTTCAGTAAACAGATAACTAACATTATTGTTATTTAATAGACCTGTTTTCAGACACAGTTATTTTTGTTTTGTATACCTACATTCTTTCTTAGATTTAAATCAGAAGTACGAAAGAAATCATTATTGAAATCATGTAATATAATAAGCCAATGAGAACAGATACAGTGAATTTATTCTTCAACAGCGCACAAAATAACAGAGTCCATAAGAATGATTTAGCTGTCTAAATGGATGTGATGTTTCTTAAAAACAAAACAGACCCCCCAGTACCCTGATAGAAAAACCTATTAATATTTGATGCAATATTCTCCAGGCTTCTCTTTTGTTGAACTGCTAAACTTTAATAACACCAAATTAATATTTTCAGTGAAATAAAACTTAACTCCTATTTCTCTAGTAGACACTTAAAAATAGTCTAAATTAAATTGGCAACTGTGTAAAAAACCTCATTTAATTTTCACAAAATCTTTTAAGTACTGTTGCAGTGAAAAATCAATATTACTTAGCTGACATAACAGTAAAATAATTGTGTACAAAGCAAAAAAATATTAGTGCAATCAAAGAAAATGAACTGTGATCATACCAGCAGGCCTAATAAAATTAGCCTTAATCTTGAGAATATTTATCAAGTGTATGTGTAATTTTTCATGATAAAATTTCACTTATGGTTCAAGGCATACCAACAACACACTTTTTGATAGGTACACAAACCATTTTGATTTAAATTATCTCCCAAGCAAACTTACACTACAGAGCAGATGAACTTCACAACTAAACAGAATGTTTTTGTCTAAAATTTTGGTTTCCCATCTGCTTGTTAGGATTATCTCCTGACTGAATTTAATAGCATTAAGGAACTACACACATTGTATTCAGTCTCATTAATAATATCTTTTAAAATAACCCTTCAGGTATCTTGGCAGACATGGTAAAATTAGTATTTAATATTTCTCCATTGAACTAATTAGATTGCACATAAAATATGAAATACGGGATTTGTAAAAATATTTTCTTATGAAATTAGACATAATTATAGTCTTTTTCAGCTATCTGTGCCTTTTAATACAGTACTTAATCTCTCTCCTCTTCTATGAAAAATCTGAAATAATAGCAGGACCTATAAAGGTTTTCTTGTATCAATGAGCTGCAGAAAACTCATCTGTATTTAATGCAATATTCCTACTGCATTTGTCATTGTGAACACATTTATAGTACAGATGTTGCACTAGAGATTACATAAATATTTTCTATAAATTATTCACTACAGTTTACATGTGTCAGTAATTTCAAGTGCTATCAAATAATTTTGTGTCTGCTAGAATCAATTTGACCTTTTTTATTCCCTCTTTTCCCGATTTACAGCATAAATAAAAAAATAATATTAGCAAACTCCACTACCGTTATAAATAAAACACTAAATAAAACTGTTTCTTTGCTTAAGACTAGTGTTAGGCATTAATTCTCCAACAAAGTAGCATGGCTATCACAGCAATGAAAAATCATCACAAACCTGTGCATATTCTTTTGATTTTTCCACTCTTCAATCTACCCACCTGACAAGCCCGCCAGTGGAGCTTTCTAGTGGAGGGCCTATAACTCTCATGACTATAGAAAGCAAGCATTTTTTTCCTTTATAAATATTCCTACTTAAGTAAGGACTATACAAATCCTCAAGAAAACATTTGTTGAGAGCAAGAGCCACTTCAGAAAGAGATTTTGGCAGTGGAAATAGAAAATATGCTACCACATACTATAAAGAACATCACGGGAAGTAAACTGATGAGAAAAAAGAGACTAACAGACAAAAATAGGAAATATTTGGAATTTCCTTGGAAAAGGTTCTGCTTTGCTAGCAAGGTGACACACACCTTGGAATAAGTATCTACTAGTTATAAATGCCAGTAAAGAGAAAACCGAGTAATTCAGGTAGCCACAAGCAGAATATAGAATAAATGTGGGAGAAGAAAACATGGCTTTTTCTGGTTTCAGAAGTATCCGTTCTTGTGCCTGGCTCTTGGTGCCTTAAGCGGCCATGCAAAGGAAGCCCTCTGCATTCCGTGGGAGGCACGAGCCAAGGCATCTTGCGGGGAAGACGAACTGAAGCTGTCAAAAAAAAAAGGCCTTGGCCAAAGCAGTGCATATCACAGGATGGAATTAAGAGAGATTCTGGTAATTATTATTTGCTGACACTCGGTCCTGATAGTTTTTACAGACGAAACAAGGCAGTCGAGAATGCTGTCACCGTGGCAAGTCTACAACTTTCCCCATGGTATTGCTGAATTATCTTGTTTGCTTCTTCTGAAAACCAAAAATTTATATGGGATATCTCACTTCAGACAGCAACCTCTTCTCTTCATGCAAACTTCTCATACGTTTGGTGGCCTTTTCTCTGCCAAAACTGTACCATCTCCATACATGTAAATATTTTTGCCCTGACTGTGAAAATATCATATTAGCAGAGGATTCATTTAATTGGGGATATATTGTTAAAAATGTGTTTGTTCGAAAATTCTTGGTGTTCATTAAATACAGTGTTCCACCTGGACTAAATGTAAAGTGTGAAGTGGAAAGATATCTTATACGAAAAAGAAATGTTGCCCTACAGAGCAGAGGAGACAAAAACCTACTGTATATGCAGAAGGTGTTGTTCTGGCACTAATGTAATGTAATGTAACTGAAAAGCAGATAGCAGGGTGAAGGATGAAAATTCCAAACTCTCAAAAAATTTTCTCTCTTCTGATTACAGTTTCCCACTCTAATTTCAGTAAAGATTTTATTTTGAGAAGGTGCAGGTAGGGAGGAAAAGGAAGGCAAAAAAAAAAAAAGAAAAGCAACACAGCAAAAGAAGTATTTTACTTTCAAAAATTGCAAAATCATTATTTTTGCAACAGATTCTGTAAACCTAGCCAAATTCTGTGCTTAATTAAAAACAGAACAAGTAAAAATAGATGGTAGAAACCAGACAAGATACCACAAAAGTGAAGCCAAACAATGAATTCATAAAATCATGGTATATGTTTTGTGTACGATAACACTGTGGATGAACAAAGGATGATTTATCACCAAAATAAAGTCAGTCTTCCTAGAATGCATTGAATAATAGTGGTTGGTGGTACTGAGGTGGTGTAATTGAACTTCCTCAATGGTTATCTTTTGTGGTTAAGGGAAAATGTTTGCATGCCCTACCAGTAGCTCATGAAGGCTATCAAGGACCTCACTGTACTCTGATATTTCATAACAGCAGATTTTAAACTAATCCTTGTGAGTGTGCTCGATGCTAAATTTTATTACTGCTATCAACCTGAAATGAACATTGCCAAGAGGCTCTTTGAGATTTCACAAACTGCTTTGTGTTGCTAATCCAAGACATTACATTAAAGCTTTCAAATTTTAAGGCAATACATTATAATAGAAAAGAAATTCAAATGGTCAAAGTAAGCTTAAGGCATGAGCCACTTTCTGTGTTTTACTTACTCTTTCTTTTGGCTTTTTTTCTATGCTAACTTCCTTGGAGATTATTCTTTCTTTTGGCAGTAAAACTGAGCCTGCTTCTCAAAAAGGAATGAAAAGCAAACCTAGAAAGATATCGCTCTTTCGTACAAAATGTCTGGAAGCTGGCACTCTTGGTAACCACAGAAGGCCCATTCACATACGCAGTCATGAAGAGCTCTGTACAGCTCTGGGTCATTCCACTTGGATGATGCAAACCCGCCTCAGCTGCTGTGGCTGTTTGCAGGTGGTTGAGAAAGGAGTTTGCATGAATCCAGAAATACAGCTAAGAGAAGGAAACCTCCAAGGTTAAGTGCCATATGATACAGCCTGGACATGCTTCTGCATTCATATGCACATAATGCCTCCTGGTCAATTTTAGCATTTGTTGTATACTGGGGTTTAAATAGGATACTTCGTGAGCACTGTCAGGATTTTGCTCAACTCCCACTCATGTCAACAAAAGGAAAGGCTTAGGCCCAGTTAGGCAAATACTTTCTACAGCTTCTGTTTTCACTACACCACCTAAGTTAACAATTTGTTTCATGCTGAAGGACAGATTACATGCTACTGTGCAAGACAACAAAATAAAGGTTTGCCATAGTGGAAACCTCATAGGATAAACTCGTAAAAGTTTCTGTCCCCAAAATATTAATCAAAAAAATCCTAGAACTATAAGCTTGATTTCATCCACCAAAGTTAGTATTCCCTAGAAAAAAACCAAAGGCATTCAAAAATCAAACATGGCTCTCAAGTTGTAGAGGCTTCTATGGTCAGAAGCATTCTTTTTTTACCAATTCATCCACAGAACTTCCACTGGTGTTAATGTGAGCAGAGCATAATTGAATATACTCTCATCTCCAGCTGTGAGATACAGGCAGACAGCCTAGGTCAGATCTTGTTTTTGACACTGGCTTAAAGGGATGTGCACAGAAGAGATCACAGCAGGGTCACTACACAAAGTACATTTTCTAGTGCTTCCCATTCTGCAACCAAGAGACCTTCCGCAGCTAAGGCAAAAGTGGCTTCTACACGCATGGTGGATGTAGCAAGAATTTATCTTCTGGGCACTATTCCAGTCTCTCCTCAATTCCAGGGGAAGTTTTAGCACACACAGCAACTGTCAGAAAGGACTTCCCTAGCTTAAATAGGTATTCTGTGAAACCCTCCATAAATGAGTCAGCTGCTAATTTCACAAGTTGCTATGACAGCCTGTCTCTTTGAATGAATTTCATTCCAGAAGACAGAGGGTAACAGGCTCTTTCAATTCTGACCACAGTTCTGATTATGAAACCCACCTCATATGGCCCTACAAACTCATCTGTTAATATAAACCAATCATTTCACTTCTCTTGGGTCATGATCTCTGGTATGGAACTGTTAAAAATGAGTAGCACTTGCATGATTTTTTTTTCATGTGAGCTATATCCAAGACAAACTGAAATCTTGAAAACTTCTCAAAATACACAGTAAACCAGATATATTTCTCCACCTGATGAATATGAAAAACATGAAGGAAAGTTTTAAATCTGGAGGCTGACACAAAAAGAAGACTATATAGGGTTAATACTGGTGTAGACAGCAGCTAGTAGGTGAATAGTCTTGCAAAAAAATGAGAATATATCCAAACCATGAGTAATTGCATAATGGCTTCACTGTTTACCTTATTCATTTATTTATTCACTTTGCACTGAAAGCATAAATGTTGCCTAATTATTAAGAATGCAAGGAGACAAGCAGTACACAACATCAGTTGATTATATTTTATATATCCAGTTGCATTCTTTATATAAATATAAATTGCTTAATCTGCTAATTCAGTAGACCTTAATGTGCCATTGCTGCAAAGGTGATCAACAGGAACCTTCTTGGCAATTATCTGACAGAAAAACAGAACACGCTGCAGATGAAAAATTAATCAACTTCAGTTTATCCTTTTGTCCTGTCTGTGTTGGGGGAAACCACTAGGAAGTTAAATACAATGCTCTAACTTAAAACTGCCTTTCTTCAAATTAAGCTTTGAAATGTTCACATATTTTATTGTTGTCAACTCTGCATAACAGCTTCTATAAGGTTGTACTTACATATGAAGAAGAGTATATATATTCAGGAAAAATTATTAGCAAGAGTATCTTATGTATTAAAACAATCAATTTCAAATTAGGTTTTTTAAAAAACCAAAACTAATAACATTTTATGACAGCAGATGGTCTGATGACATATTGGCCTGGCTGTGGGCACCAAGCGAACAAGGGAACAAGAACTGAACATAATAGAGTGGTGATGCACTTTCCCATCAGGACAAAATGAGGAAGCCAGTTGTCCATAAAGCAGTAGTAGACTATCTGAACCATATCAATCTTTTGTTAATAATTTTACAAATTTGTTTGCTTGTTTATGACTATAGATGAAGCCACCATGCTATATTGCAGCTAATCAGGAGCAGTGAAGTGGGGAAAACGTATGCCTGAACATACATCAATGCCACGGTATGACAGCAAAATTTTTAGAGCAAATGAAATGACTGAAACTATGCAATTTACCCACTTCTTTTCTCCTGTTTGGATTAGTAACCTTCTGCCATGTTTATTGTGAACCAGAACACTTCTGTTATCTCTGAGGAATACAGATATTCTCTTTACTTGAATATATTTTCTGTTCTTGGAAAAAGTCAGTACTCCGGCAAAGGCACATATATTTCCTAACTTATATTTATTTTTCTGTAAATACAAAGTTTGGACTTTGGACTAATGATACAAAATGGCTAAATGCCAGAAAATTAGATAAGTAATTTTGTATAAATACACGTTGCCAAGTAAGTACCCGCTTCTAACAGAATACCAGAGGTAAATTCCTAGTGAAGGTATAGTTGTCTATCTTTAACAAATGAGCTTAGGTAGATTTAGTAGAAAGAGTCTGAGACAAACTCATCCACAACCCTCTGACCACCTATCAATGACAGAGGAAAACAGGGCTTGTGTCTATATACTGATCCCTGCATTTTACAGCAGAGCATCATAGTGAAAAAACCATTTTTATCGAAAGGCAGCCCTCTCCCAGGTAGAAAGTGCCAGCAGAGAGATCAGAAGCATCTGGGGATGCTAACATCTTAAGCTGTTGCACTACTATCTGACAGAACTCATTTGTCAGAGTCTAGAGGCAGCAGGAAGCTGCCGTCATCTCCCCAGATGCGGGTCAGACAAGATGTGCATAGTTCCATGAGCCTGAGGGATGCAGCATCCTTTTCAAGGCTGTTTTTCCCCCTCAACCTCTTGGCTTTCAATGTCAGCTTTAACTAAAAGCAAAAGTTAAAGATTAAGTCTCAGTAAAAGGGTTTCTCACAGCCTAGATTCCTACCCCTACCGTTAAGATAAAAAAGGAAATCTAATGCACTCCATAATAAGTCCCTCATCTCTTCCCTCAGAGCTATTTTAATTAATTTCCGTGAAGCAGAGCTGGTTTTAAGGGACCAGCTGGGAGCAGACTGCTGCCAGGCAGAAGGGCATCTCCTCCCCACTGCCAGCCCTGGGCCAGGGAAGGGGTCAAGCCCTGTAGCGCTTCTGCAGCCCAGGAGCAGGCACTGCGGCAGGCAGCCCCACCAGAGCTGTCTGAGGAACAGAGAGGGAACAGGACCAGCCAGAAAACACCTACCACCACCTTGCAACACTCCATCAAACTGTATAAAACAGCATCTTAAAGTCCCTAGATTTACGAAAATGTAGCGTAATACTGTGAGCATTTCAGAGGAACTAAAGTTAAAATCTCAATAAATGTTATATTCTTTTGATGGGTTGAATGCATTTTCTTTTAAATCAACACCTGTTAAGAATTCTCTGAGAAAAGCAGGGCAATTATAGCAGATTTGTTTTCAGAAACCAGAGGATGTCCACTTCAGATTCAAAACGATTGTCAGTCATGCTACTGGGCAAGTAGGATAGAATCGCTTTCTTATAATAAATAGAACAGTAAAGTAATGTTAGAGTACTTTAAATGAGGATTTTGTAAAACACACTTTAAATTATAAGGAGCATTCACAAGATCTGTTCTGAAGTTATACCCACATAAGCACAGATAAAAAAAAGAAAACATAAAGTATTTCCACTCTAGCTGTCTTATTTTTGAAACTATTTACCCTGTAAATCCATACTCTTAAATCACTAGAATTTTCTTCTCAGAGATTTAGCAAGTACTAGATATTTGAAAGTCTGTTTCAGTAGCAATAGGAGATACACATGCAGAGAAGCTCCCTGGCTTTGCTACACTAACTCCTTCAGGAAAAACAGGAGGAAGTAACTGAACAACTGGTCACAGGTCTGGCAAAACTACATCATCTTTAAATTACACCACTTCACATCACTGTATTTTTATTTGACAAAGGGCACCTACTGCAAAAATAGCATCTTCAGAGATGATTGTGCAGAGATGGTAACTGAACAAATACCTGACAAATAATAAGTCAGGTCGTTTGATGTAATAAATCTGCCAACTACAATTTTGTAATACAAAGCCAAATAAAACAAGCTTGCAACTTGCAACAGAGCAGATCATTATGGAGGTGAATTAGCAAAGCAGGGTTTGCAACAAACTATAGCTAATAGCTAGAGTTAACTAACATAACAACTACAGCTAATGTTTTTATTATCTATGTGCAATATAGGTAGGTAATCAGCAAATGAGCTGCTGAGATAGGTGTGTATATATGTGTCCACATATACAAATGCACACAATTAACAACAGAATGGGCCATTGAAAGGGAACTTACCATTCTTGGTTCCCTACTCCAGTGAATGACCTTAATACCACACAGAACCCATGGCATTCCCAGTGTAAAGGCTCTCTAATGCACCTGCTCAGAGCAGCAGACTGGCAGCACACAGACTGGAAGAGTGCCTTCTTTATTCTACATCTCCCTAGCCCAAAAAACATATCTGGAAACAACTCTGACCTACAAGAGGTGTCAAGCCCCTGTCCTGGCCTTCTTTTTGTACCAGGTAGGCAAAATTGGAGGTCAAAAGCATTTTAGATATATTTCCACCACAGGGACCAGGGGTTGTGGGGGCAGCTTTGTGTTCAATATGAAGTCTTTTTTCTCTAACAAGGTGAGCAGAATCTGCAACCAGCCAAAACAAGCCAGATCTTGTGTGTCAAGGCCAATAGTTTTGCTTAATTTACTAAAAAAAAAAAAAAAAAAAAAGTTGAGGAAAAAAAGTAAACATCTGCATTAGAAAATGACAAAACCAAGAAAGCTTTAGTGCAGAATTGGTAGAGCATACTTGAAGGCTTAAAGCAAAAGACCCAGTTATTTTTAATAAATTCACCACTTCTGGGATTGAAGAATGGATACAAACCCACATTTATACAGCACACTACTGCAGAATGATGCATATATATCACTATAGAAGAAATAGCTATACTGGAGTCGCCTGTACTGAGAAAGTATGCAAACATATAACACTTCATGTGAAATACTTTTTTGTTTGTCATTTTTGTTTACTACTTGAGGAGTGATTCCAGTCAGAGTTAAAATTTGGTGGATTATCTGACATTTGTGATTGA
Source organism: Pseudopipra pipra (assembly GCF_036250125.1). NCBI lineage: Eukaryota > Metazoa > Chordata > Aves > Passeriformes > Pipridae > Pseudopipra > Pseudopipra pipra. Next base: position 117,134,699 of record NC_087549.1, read on the forward strand.
TATTAGAAAAAGTAAAATCTTCATGGATTAGTTAAGCCAAAATCCAGCAGCCTGGAGTAGCAAACAGTGTCATATTGAAACTGAGGGAACACATGATTTATCAGGTGAGTCATCTCTTTCATATTTCTAATCCAATCCAAGTCCAACTTTGCTTGTGAACTACAGGTGGTTAAAAAAGCCTGCTTAATAATCTTGAGAGATGCAATAACCCAAAAAATTGCAACAAATTCAGAAGAGAGATAATTACCCAAATAGCCCTTCCAAAGAGCTAGATGGTTTCACGTGGGAGTGAGGGAGAGAGCACAGACAACTGCAACAGCAGGTTAGGTCCATGTATGGAGGCTTTCCTGGTCTGTGTTACTCCTCTGCTTGCTGCCCTTCATATAGATCAACTACTTCCATGTTTCAGTTTGGTGTTATGAAAGCTGTAGGCTCTGTAAAAAGGGCTGATAAAAGCCACCACTGCACTCAGAACTCTCTTGTGCATGGAATCTTCTTTCAGATAAGAAAGGAGAACTACTTCACAGCAGTGTTATGAAAATACCTTTTCCTAACTATTATATTACAGAATCATAAAAGGGATTGGGCTTGAAGGGACCTTAAAGATCAACTAGTTCCAACTCCCCTGCAACAGACAGGGACATCTTCCATTAGACCAGGTTGCACAAAGCCCCTTGGACACCTCCAGAGATGGGAAGTCCACAACTCTGGGCAACCTGTTCCAGTGCCTCATCACCCTCACAGTAAACAATTTCTTCCTAGTTCTAAAATAAACATACCCTCCTACAGCTTCAGGCCATTCCCCTTGTCCTTTTACTACATGCAATTGTAAAAAGTCCCTCTCCAGCTTTTTTTAGGTCTCCTTTAAGTACTGAAAGGACACTATAAGATGTCCCTGGAGCAATCAATTTCACAGGCTGAAATTCAGGCTGATATCGCCGTATCAACCAGTCTTTATAGTGTGAAAGTGTATTAACTTGTTAATATATATATTAGTTCGTATTATACACTGTCATGTAATGAAGTAGTGGAATTTTACTAAAGACTTTGGTATTGTTCATGCTAAAGTGAAATAAACTAAAAAAGAGCCTGTCCCTGTAAATAAGGACTTTGCTTCTTGGAAGCTTAGAGCTGCCCATGAAGGATAAAGGATAACCCTGGACAACCAAGATAACACTGCCTCCTCTAGCCCCTCTAACAGATCTCTGAAACCCTCCCAGCATCATCTGGTGTCACAGATAAGTAACTCTAGAAGGACTGATTCCAGGGATATCTGAATCAATAGACAAATAGCAAGAATGCTGCAGAAATAGCATTGCTTTACAAAGTGTTACTATAATTAGCAATCAGTAGTGAGAGTGCTAGTGATTAGTCAAATCATAGTGAACCACATTTGAGGTACCCCAGTTTGACTGGGATGCTTCATGTGCACGAATAAATATTTACCCTTGTAATTTTGAGCTTTGTGCCCTAGCCTCTATCCTCAGTTGGCATGGGCCAGGTGTGAATTTCTGTGACACGGGGTTTGTCCAACTCTGTCCAATTATTCAGGGATGTGGCATCTACCACCTCTAAGGGCAACCTTCTCCAGTTTTTACTATCCTGATCATAAAATTTTCTTCTTTATATGTAGTCTGAATGTACTGTCTTTTAGTTTAAAGCTACTACACCTTTAAGTACTGAAGGGCCACAACAAAATCTCCACTGAGCTTTCTCTTCTCCAGGCTAAACAACCCCAACTCTTCTCAAACTTTCCTGATTGGAGAGGTACTCTAATCCTCTGATCATCTTTGTGGTTCTCCTCTCGACCCATTCCAACAGCTCCAAGACTTTCCCATGCATAGTACTCCAAGTAGAGTCTCATGAGAACAGAGTAGAGTGGAAGAATCATCCCCCTCAACCTGCTGGCCACAATTGCTTTTCATGCAACCCACATCTATATACATTTTTCCATTTTTGTTACATTGTAGTAACATGTAGTACTACTGGGTAATTCAAAATGACATTCCCACTGGTCTGCATCAGTTCTTACCAAATAAAATCTAAGTGCTACTATAAATACATAATTATGCTGTTAATATTGTCTCAAAGTATGACAGAATCCAATTACCTAACTATGGGAGCAGGGGCTTTAGTCCTCTGCTTAGACTGGTTCTCTCAAAAGCACTAATTCTGCAACCCCTATTTGCTCAGGTAGTCATTTTTCAATCCATTCATTTAGAGAATATACATACATATAGGTTAAATTCAGGCATAAAGATTGCAACACAAAACAGCGCAATTGCTGCATCACGTATTGAAACTAATTGACATATTGACGCCATGTAACTGTATTCACAGTCTGAACAATCCTTTGCAAAACAGGCACTGTAATTTTAATGTCTACATTTGTTCCCTATACCTTATCTTATTTTTGCAATAAACTTAATTCAAGACAGTCATAACACAAATGCTATTTTACAAGGGTGCTCAAACCCCTACCTGAGACTAAGCTTAACACGAAGCAAAAAAAAGAATGGTATACTCAATAGAATAACTCCAATTATTGATTTCATGAATATAGCTTTGAAAAATGGCATGTTTAATGCATTAACCAGGATGCCATTACTGTTTTGTTATATTGAAATCCAGGTGAATCATCAGCAGTATGATTTGCACAAAGATTAAACTGAACGTTTCAGTTTTGAAACGACTGATTTTAGCATGTTTAGCATATGTAAGAAGTTCATTCAATAAGGAAGAACTTCCATCTAAAGGCACTGGTGCAGTACTAGACAAACAGATTTGTGTAGTGATGCAGCAGTTTGTTACCTTCTACTATAATGCCTATGTTTAATTATAATATGCCCAAGAAGACATCCTGGTATGATGAAAACTGCATAAAATCTTGTATGAGCTGGTGGGCAAGGCATACTTTCTTTAGCTGGAATAAATGTAAGAGATAAGCTTCTTGAACTGAGCAATTTGAGAACAATATAAACCACTGGCTCAACCACAGGTTGTAAAAACCTGACTAGAGGTGGAGCTGCACGGGCTTTTGCTGGAGGAAGAATGCCACCTTAAGCATCCAGGCATGGTTTGACATTCTCCTGGTCACAGGCAGAGAAAAATGCTGGGATGCCAAGGATACTCTGAGAAAAGTATAGATTATGTGCTTCCCGTCATCCTGATAGAACATCTTTGCTTGCAGCTGGGATGGTGTGCTCTAGCCTACAGCATTTCTGGCACGCCTTCTGCAGACACAAGCTCTATCTGAAAATACTTCAAGGAAACACAACCTTAGGTGATGGCTCCCAGATGCTTTAGCAGGCTTAGCACATTTTCCCAGAGTTTCATCCTTGTGAACACCGCATTTATAGTTCATCTCTCAAGACACGCACACAAAGAAGTCAAACAAATGGGCATTTTGAGCACTATATGGAGCCCTCTGTCTGCATTTTAAGCAGGATTGGATATGCACACTTGTACACATAACAGTGAAACACCCATTTGACCACTTCCCTGTATGTTTCACTATTTCCTAACTGAATAATTTTTAGGTTCAGAAAACAAGATCCCAGTCCATACACATTGCTTTTTCTCTCCCCCTTCTTGCTGTCAGTTTTTGTTGTGATTTGTTATGCAATTACAAGCACTCATCTGCAAAGGAAACATTCCTATCTGTTCCTTTCTTTTGTCCATGCCTTTTCTGCCTCCTGTCTCTTTCCAGATCTATTTTCGTAGCTGAGTCCCTTGACTAGCCTAACTGAGCAACCAATACTTGCTTTTGTTACTACTCCCCAAGGATGAAACTTGAAAAGTTGATTTTTACAAGATAATTTACATCCTTTTGTCCACTAATACACTGTCTGAAATGAGACCAAAGTTTTTAAACTAAACTAAAGCAACTCCACCCTCCCCCAAAGCTTAGTAACAGTGTATCCACCACAAAAAGTTATCCTGACACTGTCTTGCAGTTTTTAAATGAACAGAGAGGCAAAATGCATCAGGGGATGCAACCTGCTCTCTTAATGAATCTGTTAGCGAAAGCTGCATGCTGACCCAGAGAGACCTGGGCAACTCTCAGTACTGAGAAGAATAACAATCCTTAGGATTGTCACCGTAGCCTAGAAAGTCAAAACAGAAAAATCTTGTGGAAAAATAATTAAATAGAGAGAAACTTGCAGTTACTGAAAATGTTTTCCTCGTTTTGAGATGCTTATTTAAGATTTGTAAATGAAATGGTTTGAATCAAAGAAACATGAATTTTTCTCAAAAGGCATCTTGGCAACCCTGAATATTGCAAATGGTTTGAGTAAAAAAACCATAAAGGGTAATCATGTGATTGATAAGGGACTCTTAACATTCAAAGGCTCAAACAATACAATTTTGGTATTTAAAATGTTTAATGGAAGAAAGTACTTGAATTTGGCTAAAATGTATTTTTTAGAAACTGTAACTATTTGAAACACTTTTTAAGCATGTGTAGAGGTTACTTTTTGGTTTTATTAGCCTGTCTTTCAGTGTAAAAATAAAAAATCAAATTATTAACATTTTCAGGTGATTACTTAAATCTTTGTTTATTTTCTTCAGTATTTTAAATAACAGCATATAAAAACAGAGCACTGTATTTTTAAAAGTTAAATAGCTGCAATTAAAATTACATAATAACTGTGTTACATACAGTAGGCTGCTTACAATTGTCCATGATTGAATACGCTCATTTAACATAAATGGTTGATTAAAATATGACCCCAATAAAGAATTCTAGACTTGGAACTTCACAGAGCTGCAAGGCAGCTGAGATTTGAATTAAAAAGGGATACATAAAAGCCCCATATATTTGACTTGCTACTGAAGTTTTCATACTACTAAGTTTTAAGTTCTACTTAGTAGGACCTAAAGTCCTACTGCAGCCTTCAATCCTACTATGGTTTTCATTCTCTTACAGCACTTTATTGGCGTAAATTTGGAACAACTGACATCAGTGTGGCAATCAGTCACTCATGCCCGTCTCTCGCTGAATCCCTGTTTAGTTCCATCATTTTACATAAAAATGGTGATGGCTTGCTGGATGGACACAGTTTTTAGTATTATGAGAATGCTCAGAAAGTCCAAGATGGTTAATAAAAACATACAAAGAGAAGTCCTCAATGTCTTCCTATCTCCCTAAGCAATTGCAATCATCTCACCCACACCGCTCTCCTGTTAGCTGTTTGTTTTGCCACAGTTGCAGTCTTTCAGACGCAAAGCTCTGCACAGCACTGAGAGCAGATCAGCTAGCCTTCCTTGAGAGTCAGCTATAGCCACTGAAGGGAGGAATTAATTATTTAGCTGAGGTAAAATGCCACCAAATTCTTGATACGTTTTCCCAGGAGGGGAACAATTTAGCACTTTTTATGATAACAGAATTCCGAAGTCCTTCTTGCAAAGTTAATGGATATAGTGTGCCTTGACTGACACTGTGAGTGATTTTACCTGTTCTTTTTTTAATAAAACTTGAAGAATATAGATTTTTTTAGATCCTATGACAGAACTCTTCTAATCTGTGATGACATTTTTCTCAAGGATCAGTAAACATGTGAACAGATGCATAATCAATTTTGGTCTCCCGTACATTAATGGATTTTCAATAGTATTCTACAAAACAATTAACAGTGTCTTTAATCCAAATAAAATTTAGCATTCTAGCTTAAAGACTGCCACACTACTAAAGTAATCTCCTCCCACTCTGAAAGCAGAAACTTTTTTCACTTTTTTTCAATATCCGAACTTCAGGAACAATGTTTAACACAGTATCAATTGCTCTGTTTGGCAATTTTATGGTGGATTAAAGTATTAATAAAAGAATATTTAAATTAATAACTCTGTTACAATGATCTGACCCAAATTATTACATTCTAGTTATTTTAGTGGTATAATTCATAGCAAAAGGAAAACCTTTTCTTTTGATGCAACCCCTTAAGAAGTAGATTGTAAATGTATCTGTTTCTGTATTTGCTTCAATACTGGAGTGAAAATGTCACTTTCTTAAGAGGAATGATGATATATTCTACACATCTACCAGCATGCTGAGTTCACTATAACACATCTATTGACGCGAGCTCTCATTCTTTGTCCTTTTATATTCAGTTATTTTTTTTCCCTGGATCTTATACAAGAGATTACTGTTGCCTTCTCTGACAATTAGAAGCTTTGTCATCAGATATAAAGTTCTGCCACTTTTAAGACACTAAATAAATTGAGCCCTCCATCCTACCAGAAAGTGTATGATCTTTCATTTGGGACTACATTCCCAGGTTTTATTTGTCCTGTCTTTGAGTCCCAACTCAATTGCCTAGAACAAAATGTGACGGTCCATGGCACTAGGGCTGTAAAAACCCACTCTTCTGAACAGTAGTGACAAGTGGAAAATGGTTTATAACCCCTAACTCAATAATAGTTTTTATGAAAAATAATTATGTTTTGCAGCAAAAGTAGCTTCCTCTCTTTCTAGGGTAAAAATGCAATTTTCCAATTATGAACTTAATAACCAACTGTAAACCAGCAAGGCTGTATTCCCAAGCCTAAAGAAAATTCTATCTGGCTGCACACAGGAGCAGAATGAAAATTAACATACTTTTTTTTCTTCTCCTTGTGATTCTTTTTTTTAGCCATATGCCAAAACCAAACTAGCAGTAAGTATGTGAATCTCACTCTATCAGTGGTGGGGCTGGAAACCAAACACCAAACAAACAAACAAAAAGAAAACCCAAAAAAAACCAACCAGAGAAGCTTATCATGAGTAGTAGCAATGACTCATTGGAAAGAGATAACTCAGGATAACCCAGATAACCCTGGGGAACTGTGTGAAAGACTTTAAAAATCCCCTTTTAAAGCAACAGCAGGCAGGCTGCAAAAGAAGCAAGCGATCTAATCCTAGCATTCAGCCTCACAGGCTCCAAAATACTTTGGACAGCCTGTTCCTTTCAGCTGCTAGAGGCAAGTGGAGCTTCAAATTCATAAGATACTTTGTATTCAGATACTGATATAGCAGGCAAAAATCCTTTACAAAAATCTAAGCCGCAAAGGAAGGAAAGTCTCTAACTGTGCAGTTCCCTAAGATCTCTTATTGGTACAGGTAATACATTATCTTTCAGTAATTTTAATGAGCTGCATACATTAAGTTCTTTCTTGCAATAACTGAATTCACTGTTTTATTACTGACATGGGCTTTTTGGTGTTTTGTTTTGTTTTCTTAATTTATCCTGGTAAAGCAGTTTATTTTATTCTCTCCAGAGCAGGAGATAATCAGGGAGACACAGCGCAAAACATCTATCAACAAGCAGAGAACATGACTAATCAATCTTTGTGTCCCCTATGATACTTTATGAAGCAGTGAGTAAATCTCCATCCTTTCGAAGAATATGTTCTTTCTTCAGCCTTACCAATAACACCTGAATCCACACTAAAACACATTGGATTATTTGAACTCCTTCAATGTAGCTTCCTGTGCTAAACTGAATAGCTTTGACGTGACAGAAATACCGTACAGGTACTAATGAGGAGACCCTAAACAGTCAGGGCTACTGGATTCTATCCTGAACACGTGAAAAAAATGGAAATACATATTTAGGGATAGCAATCACATAAGACTATGCAAAACATGTCAGTAAAACGTTTTTATAAATCACTACTGTTATTTGTTTGGGGTGGGGGCTTGTTTGTGGTTTCAGGTTGCTTTTTTTTTTTTAATATGGAGACTCAGTTTGATCCAAAAACCAATTTAATTAGGCCTTAAGTAAAGCAGAGAACTAAGACATGACATGAAACAACAAATGAGAATTGTAAATAACACACTTTCACAGTGAATACTTACAAGCACACTCTATAGGGCTCCCCAAACATCAGACTGGTAACAATTTTATTATCGTAAGAGTGGCATGAAACACTTTCTGTCACATGCAAGGAAAGTAATCTCTAAAACAATGTCATCCAAAAGCAGTTTCAAAACATCTCAATGACCTGCAAGGCAGCCCCAAAGGTACTAAGATGCAAAGGATGGGTGCAAAATCGAAAAAAACCCAGAATAACAGAAGCACAACAATAATAATAATAAAAAAATGCACATTTTTATAATCTACTGCCTTTCTGGGCAATTGCTACTTAAATATACACTTTCATAAATTACATGACTGCCAGATGCCAATGTCTACTGCAATGTTAGTAACATTCTGCTAAAACATTTGCTTGTTCCTAGAAGCATTTCCTCTGTACCTGACATATTGATCAACTTACTATCTTTCCCACCTCCCTCCCCCTCAAGTATGCAGAAATAGTGGAGAACTATCAACACTTTTGATGGTTCTTACTGCATCTTACTGAAATCACAATATTTTTGAACTGCACAAATGCTAGTTTGATTTGTTTGAATATGTTATTACTGACTCTCTTTCATCTTTGCTATAGTGATCAATGCTCAACTATTTTATAGGTCTCTGACAGCACTTTCCTGGGTAATTACAAATACATTCAAAATACTTTCTCTTTTCTTGCTTACACTATATAAATGAAAATTCTCTGTCATACATAATGAAGTGTACACAGCTGTCATCACCTGAGATGCCTCCATTATCAACTCAGCAAACCAGCAGTAATATTGCAGCAGTTGCAATATAAGATCAGTAATCACCGCTACCATTTGAAGTGAGAAGTTTGGGGAAAAAATAACCTATATTTCTAGAAAGTAATTCACACATTTCATTAAAATTTTATTATTTATGAGCACTTTTAGTAATTTCCTCACCTAACTTCCAACCAATGATTTTATTCTGTTTCAGCAATGATCACAGAATCATAGAATAGTCTGGGTCAGAAGGGACCTCAAAGATCACCTAGTTCCAACTCACCTGCCATGGGCAGGGACACCTTCCACTACAGCAGGTGGTGGAAGATATAAACATGAATTTGAACATTTGTTAGATCATCAAAACGTAAACAAGGATTTGTCCAAGCTGCAGTTAACTGCATCATTCCTTCTGTAAAGCTTGCTCATGTAGAGCCTATTACCCACAGTCTGAGAAAGAAACAAAAAAACCCAGACAGGACACTAAGGACTCCACAAACTAGAGACTAACTTATTCTTCCAATTACGTATTTAGCTATGGGAAAGACTATTTACAAATAATTTTCCACAAAATTTAAAAAAATTGTTCTGATGAAAAAAACTATTCTTTAAGCACAGCCCAGTCTACTGTATCCATTATGAGATGTCAGTCATCTAAGACTCACAATTTGGAAGATGTCATACGGAGAGTAAAAAGAAAAGTTCACAACTTTTTCATTTTGCTTGCAATGTAAGAAATTCAGAAAACAAAATGGCAGGGCCTTTTGCTCAGCTGAAAAAGGAGGAGTTGAAACAGCCTCAGAGCACCCTGTAAGATCAAGTCTTGGAGTTCTGCAGTTTCACATTTATATTCATGACCTGAAGTAAACTAAATCATCACTGATAACAATTACAGTTTCAATAGAGATGGGAGAAATGGAAAACTCTGCACTGTCTAGGTAAAACAACCTGAATTTCTTGATAAGTATAAACAAATAGTAGACTTTGGAATACGAAGAAACACAAAGTCTTACATGCAAGACACAAAAATAGAGCCAGTACTTTCAGAACAACAAAATTTGATTTGGGAAGGAAGACTCAATAATGTGCCACAAAACCCAGCTGAACATAAGAACCCTAGAAAATAGCATTCAAAACCTAAAAAGCTTACTTTAGAACAGGAACACTCTAGGGAATTGAACTATTTTTCTTTCAAATAGAAAGTTCATGGAGAAACACAAAAAAAGGAAAGTAAATGAAAACCACAAAGTAGCAACAGCAGGATCAGTGTTTAACTACACTTAAAAACCCCCCCAAAACAACAACAAAAAACCCCAAAAACCTTTAAATTAATTGTAGTAGCATTTTTCTACTGCATTTTAACTGGAAGATAGAATGAAATGTAGTATCTGAAAGTTAAACTATTCCAGACTGCAATTTACCTAAGGATAACTGAGACAAATAGTAAAGGACTGCACTTGCCCCCTTCATTAATTTGTTTCAACCAAAAGTCAGTCTTTTCAAGAAGGCATGCTTAAGTTCAAACAAGAATGAACTCAGAAAGTCTTAATGTCATGCAATAGGCAGAAGGTCACACTTGATGATCACAGTTGTCCCTTCTGACCTATTGATCTATGAATGAATGTTACATTAACATCTTTGAAGCCTGCATTTTATTTATTAATACTGTGAATATTCTACATCAGATGAAACTAAAGCAATGTGTCACAATATGGCATTTGACTTGAAAACGACAAAGCAGAAAACCCAACTATTATTACTTTGTCACATATACACTTTTTAAAATATGTAGCTAGAAAATATTTTTATTATTTTTTCTGCTTAAGTCATTGAGTCTCCTTTTATGATTTCTGAATCATAAAAGAACTATCTATATTTAAGATACACTCCCCTTAACTACCAAGGGAGAATCTGCAGATCATCAGGATTTAGCACTGATGAAAACACAAAATCTGGGAAAGCACAATCCAAAAGAGATCTGAGATTGTGTGAGCAACGTGCAGGTTTCACTTCTTGCATTAGTACTAGAAATAATGATAATTTTTATGCTACATTTTTTTTAGTTTCAAGATTAATGCAGCTTATAAAAGAAGTTCAATATGACTCCCTGATGTATTGCTATTCTGCCAGTGTACAGCTGCCAACAGTAGTTAAATCTGATTAAAGCCCCCTGCTGAGTTAATCAATCTGATAATGTCAGACATTATTAAGGAAGCATACATGATACGGTCACACTGTCTATTATCAGTGGCATGTACACCAGTGCCTTTGTCTTCACAGAGCACAGAAGCTACTTAAAACAGATAAGCATAAAAAGGATAAAAAGCATTATAAACTTTCAGTCTCGAGCATTTTTATGCTAATTCCTGCTAAAATACAGCTATTTAATACAAGATACCTTCATTTATTTTAGGGGTTTGGGAATAACAAAAAAAAAATTTAGAGCAATGAAGTAAAGCTTAAGAACACTTCACATCATTTTGATCAATGCAAGCATGTTTCAATATAAGTCAGTCTTTTTGTTTTAGAATAAATTCATTTTACAGAAGCTGTGTCTCAGTTTGAGCCATATTCATGTACAAAAAACACAGGTCTTCAAAAAACTACAGACTATTTGACTTACTCGGAAGTCAGCAGAAATTACTTCAACATTATCATTACACTAATACACCCTAATGCTGAAATCATTTGTGTTTCAAAGAGTGCTGCTTCTTTTCTGTTTACATTGTATTAAAAAGCAAAGTCATATCTATTTACACTGAGCTGCATTTAGTCTTTGGATTTTAGCACTATCAGTAAAAATATCTGTCATTAGGTCTAATGCTAATCAGCTCCTCAACCGATTAAGGTGTAACACCTGACCCAGCACAGTTCCTTTGCAAAACATGTGAGAAATTGCAGATGACAGAAGGACACCCCTGTTGTTTCAGAACAGACAAAAAAATGCAGGAAGGATGTGGGGAGAAATAAGGGAAAGGGTGGCCAATGAAACACATGTTGCTACTCTAAGGAATCAGTAACTATATCTAGCATAAAAGGTAGGTTGAGACAAACTCACCTCCTAGGACTGGTGGAAAAGCAATACCTGTAGTGGCTTGCATTCCAAGAGAAATTGGAGGCTGATCCCAATTCTACCTATATATCCAGTGCTATAGTCCCAGATATATACATTAAATGAAATCTATCTGACAGTTCCTGGCTTGCTTTAGCACTGTAACATCAATTATTCCCTTTATATGGCTATCTATTTTATTGACGTCCCCTATCAATCTAATGTTCATTCTAGAATGAAATAATCAGAAAACTGCAGGACATCTGAACCTGACAATCGTAAATGTATGTGAGATTTAGATCTTCTAGTAAAGAATCAGACTGCCTAAATTGTTGTGCATTTGTTTTGGTGGTTTTTGGTTTTGCTGTGTTTTGGTTTATTTATGGCAGGAAGTGCAGGATGGATAGAAACAGACTATGAAACCACAAACTTGAAGACTGAGTATACACAGTTCGGTAAAAATTCTATACAGCATCTTCCTATGCCCCTCTAGAAGCAGAAATTCTTAAAACTGTTAAGTAATGTACATACAGTGTTATGTGGCTTTGGTAGATCCAACTTCCCTGTGCATTAAGCCAACAGCTTGTTAAAGAAAAAGTTCTCAGTTTTGATAAAGGGCAATATAGTCATTACAGACCAGCCTGAAATATATCCATATGTTTATATATAACAAGCACTTCTGATAACTGCAAATCATAATCATAGAATTTAGCTGCATAGTATTTCTTTTTCCACTGCTTTTTCTTTTACAAGGCTTTTGTGCCCCATGTCTGTTTCCTAATATTCAGCTGCAGTATTTTTAATTTTTTCCCCATTTAAGAATAAAAGATAAATAAACCAAAATGCTGCTTAACTGATCAGTTAACTCTAGTTCAAGAACTGAGATGCAACAGTTATTTCCAGTTGCAACTGTTCGAGAAAAGCTAAAGCATAAGATTTTTCAAAGACTGTAACCTATGTTTAATCAAGGACATCTAATCCTTATCATACTGTCCTTTAAAAAAAAAAAGCAGATTTAGCAAAAATTATTTCTTTAAAGAACAGTAACAATGTTTTCAAAACTTGCTACAATTTAAAAAGAAACAGAAGTGAAACAGTTTTTTAGTTTTAGGGAAAATCCTATTTTCCTCATTTTTCTCCCCTGTCCTCACAAAACAACCCAAACTGGAGATCAACTGGTAAAAATAGTAAACAAACAAGACAGTGCTAGCAAGTAACAACTTATTATGGGTTTGTGCCTCAGGACTGAGTTCCCATGGGGATTCTCTAATGCCTAATATATGTTGTATTTGCATATTAATATTCCCATAGGACAAAAGTATCTTCTTTATTAGTCATCTGATTTTCAGGAACTTCATGTGAATTTAATGTCTCCGAAACATCTTTCCTTCTGTCAACCTTGGCTGAAATTCAGCCACTGAGGGGAGGGGACTGTACTGAGAAGAAAGAAGCAGCTGGCAGGATGGACAGGCATACACAGGCAAACTAAGTTGCATTTCACAAGAACACTTCCCTAAAAGCACATCATCTAAGCAAGACCATACAAATTCACACCTCTACACAGACAAAAAGTAAGAAAACCTGAATTGAGGAACTCCTAAGTTTAACTCCAGTAAAACTGGCCCCGTCACAACAAAGAGACTAAAATAATCTGAAATTCCGATTTCCTTAATAGGCACCTTGCTGGATCTTCTTCCTTCTCTGGAATGCACCAACCACAACACAATACAAGTTTGTTTTGATCCTCTGTTCTACTTTTACATGCAGTCTATGCTAAAGTTATATAGCTGTATGACTTGTAAGGTGAATATTCATTCCATATACCTAACACCTAAACAACCAACAAATGTAGCTTTGCTCAAACATAAGGAGAGTATGTTATTAATTACAGTCAAGGTTTTTGAGAAGTATGAAAATTGTGGTGGAGGTGGCACTTTTATCTCCTTGGCTACAGCATACCAAAAGGTATGTCACTTACCTGTCGATCTAGAAAGATACTGCACAGTCTTCTTGTCAAAATAGTTAAAGAACTTACAGAGTGATCACAGCTCTGCAGGAATTAATGTATTCCCATCCTTGTTGACCAAAGAAATCATGAATCTTGCCTGAATCAGGCACTTCACTGACAGTCAACTGCTTTACCAGAAACCAGCCCCTCACAAAAGCACACATTTTCTTTACATTATTGCCTGCAAAACAACAGCACTATTATATCTCTGAAGGCTGAAGTTCAAAGGAAATTTGTAACACCAAAAGAACAGCAGTCAGCTCACTGTCCTCCCACAACACCTGGTATTTGGCAGCCTGAGACACAGAGAAAGAGAGAGAAGGTACAGTGAAAATTATCTGCTCTAGCTCTTTCCAAAACAGCAGATCCCTCAGTTTTGGAAGTACTTCCAAAACTCAGTTCCCTCTTAGTATTAAACGCATCCCTAAATAGGAACTTCTGCCTATCCAGAGGAAGTGGAGAAGCGTGTTCTGACCCTTTGTGTTGCTTCTGAGCTTATTCACTAGAGAAACTGTTGGAAGAAATTGGCTCTCTTGTTTTCCAGACGATCTGTTGAATATGTGATGAAAGGGAACATGTTGCCCCCTGGCCACTGGCACACGAAAGGAATAGCTACAAGGATTACAAGTGGGCTCTGGGCCATATGGTGTGTAGGCTTATTGTAGGAATTTAGCATTTTTTAGACTCCTACTTTCCTGTCAAATTGGTTGAAATTAGCCACTGAGCTTCCTCTCAGAAACAACACTGTGATTGTATAATCTTTTGCCATTGAAAACCAGATTAAAAAAGTACACAAAAATAACATAAAAACTATATTTCAGTTCATCATAAAGGCAAGAAGAAGGAGTAGTATGAAGAGACGCTTTCACAAACAGGGATATTTATTGGAAGCTGGAGCTTTAATAAATATAAGCTTAGCATTACAGAAATGAGCACATATTACAGCATACAAGCTTACTGCTATGAAGGTTTAAAAAAGAGTTCAGAAGCTAAGCCAGTTTAAGCCACAGAGTAGTACTCCATTATCCTTCCCAAGAATGGTACAGAGTACATATGACTGACATACAAAAACATAATCTTATTTGCTATTTAGCTATTTCTAGAAACCCAATATTATGCTAGGATGCCTGCAAATATTACAAATGCTGTTTTGTGAATGAAACAATACATCAAGTAAAATAATACAGTATTGAGGTCTATACCTGATGAAAGGCTTCTAGCCTCCAGTCATATTAGAAATGAATTTATTTTAAATTTATAATGACTACATCTATTCAATATATTCATCTGTAGAGGATATAAATTGTAAATCGGGGTTGTAGACAAAGCTGAATGAGTACAGACAGGTGGGAGGCTGTTTTAAACAGGGCACAGTTCCTTATCCACTGATGCAAACAGCACATGCTTATCATTTCATTTCAGTTCATCACACAGCAATCAACTTAACAATATTGTCTATTCATCTGTACTTGTGTTCTGAATTATTTTAATAGACCTTCAATTGCCTACCAAAATATCTGCCCATGCTGTCCACCATCAAAAGGTGAAGTTCAACTCCACAGATTTCTCTTAAATGAAATCCAAACCCTAATCCTAAAATCAAGCGTGTCTTGGCTTTAACAAGGGTTTCGCAATATGCCCTAGTACTCTGCATCCCAAATGGAGGTCATCAAGCTGATAATTCACTCAGACTACAAAAAGGTATGTACTACCTATGCACTAACCTTCTAGCCTCTACTGGAACACACAGAGGCACAACACATCTAAAGCTATGAACAAGAATAATTTCTGGAGCACACTATGGCCTTAGACAATCATTTACAACCAACTTGGCAATTGAAGATTACTCAGTTAATGTACAATGTGTAACGTGCAGCATCTATGCACCTGTTGCAGGCAGCTTATAGATGCCAGAGATAAAGAATACTCTTCTTTGAAGATAGTTTGGCCAAATGGAAAAAAACAAACAACCATGAAACAACGAAAAAAACCAAAACCCACAAACCAAACAAAGAAAAAAAAAACTACAAAGAAAACCAAACCACCCTAAAAACAAAAACACAAAAGCAGAGACATACATCAACATGAGGGATAGCACAGAGCAATTGACACCCATGATATTATTCCCTATTACTGATGCCTGGGAGATGCTCAGGAGAAATAATGTCCTCCAGTGGGAAGGAAAAGGGACATGGCGTTAACTATCAAACCACAAGTAGTTTAATTATGTCAGAGAAGATCGTACTTCCAAATTTCTAAGCACCAAAGCAGCAGACCTGACTTGGCATCTGTGTAGTATCCCAGATTGGAATCTGGGGGCAACTAGTCCCCATGGGTCCTAAGAGTATTGACAATAGAGGAAGAGCTAGGAGAGATCAGGAAGCAAGATTTATGAGTTAAGCAGAAGCTTCAGGCTCAGAGTGCAGAGCTGTATGCTCTGGAGTGTTTTTAACACTATTCCCTGGGCTACTGACAAGAGAGCATTGAAAAAACTGGTATAGGAAAGAGCTCAAATTTATTTTGAGAGGGAGAGCTCTTGGATTGAATAGCATTGATCCCTGAACAGAAGTCATGGGGGAAGGAAGGAAGAGGGGGAATCAATCCATATGCAATCCTTTGGGATGTGGAAGAAGTGAAGCTGAACACTCCATGTATTCATGCAGAGTTTCTCTGTTATTTTATGGGAAAATACCTAAAAGAATGTTAAGCTTCTACTACACTCCCCGATCAAATCAGTTCCCAAAAGTAGTAATAATATATTCTCTCTCAAAGGAGAAGTTTGTTTGACTTGGAATTATGTTATATTATCATTGACTGATCTGTTTTAATTTACGGCAAAGGCTGGTAGGGCAGAGATAATATTTACTATGGTCCAACCATAATCAAGTGCTCAGGGAATCCTGAAACAAAACTGATAAAGAAAAACAAAAATCTCCAAAGAAAAACCAATAAGAAATATGGTGGACAGAAACTGTCTATGGGTCTCCCTGTACTCATCTAAAACACACAAACAAACAAAAAAATCTAACAATATTTTGATTACTGGACATCACCATACAGAAAGGCATGTTAGGAATCAAGCACAATCAATCACAATTCCTATTCAGACTGAAGACAAATAGAGAATGGAAGAGATTCTAAGCTGATGAATCATGAACTATAACTGAGGCAAAAAAGAGAGAAAGAAAAAAACCAAACGAACCAGGTAGTTAGGCAGAGTCAGCCAAAGTTAGCCAAAGATAGTTATCCTTCTGTCAAGCACAGACAGAGAGAAGAGTAAACGTTATTATAATATCTTAATTTATTTATCATGGCATTTTACTTCAAAGCATTCATCATAATTATCAAAGTCAGATAAACACTTTCTCACCACATGAAATGATTAAATACAGTTTGACTTCGCAAGCATTAATACAAATGTAAAAATTAAAACTCAACGAAATTAAGAAATAAACAAGAGCCTCACACACTCCATGTAGTAAATAAATAAATAAATAAATAAAATCAGTAACACTAACACTGGAGCTATGCAACTAGCACTATTTACTTCAGGCACACAAAATTTAATAATTGCCTTCTGAGCATGTTTTTGGTCCACACACAGTGAGAGGACAAATGTGCTGTGGGATGGTCAACAGCTCAGACTCAATTTTTACATGTGGTAAAAAGTGACAAGATTGATAGCAATGTGCCATACATTCTCATCAGTCACGCTTAGTCCTCAGACTTCTACTATCCACAAATCCTGCTATATAATCAAAGAGAAAGAACTACTGAATTATTTATTAAAACTGACACCATCAATTATGCTCCCATATAAAAAGTCACCAAGCAGCCATTTAAAGAATTAGAGTGTATATTTTGGTACCTTGTGACCAGGTTAACCACCACTCTGGTTTGGGAGAGGGTTGGAAGCTCTTCTCAGACATTTTGTATCTGAGAAGTTGAACTTGCAAAAGCATTATTTCCTGCCACTGCAAAGTCTCGTACTTCTGGCCAACAAAGCCCAAAGTATGATACCAATACTCTCTTTTTCTTTTTTTCTTTCCCTCCCCAATATCACCTTTTGACATAATCGAAAAAGTTTACAGCGGTGTACCTAAAGCGACAGCCTTGAAATAGTGTTTCCCCTTTGCAAAGCCAGCAACAGTGGCCATCATCAATGCCAAGAGCCCCAAATAATGAAATGGTATTCCCTGGCAGCCAGCTGGACTCACACACCAAACTTCTGATCTCTTGGTACAGGCAAGGCATGTGGTTGCCTTGTTCCCTTTCAGTACAAGGGGTCCTTTTTAATTCACACATGATTTTCATGAAATTTCTATCACCTTTTAACATCAGTGTTATTAAGTTAATATTTTAGGAGACGTGAATAACCATATTATTGCTGCGCAGCAATTCCAAAATACTAACACAACATTGCATTCAGAAGAGTGGGTTACATTCCCAAAACATCCTGTCTAGACAATTATGAAAAAGCATGGCCCACCAATGTATTTCCCAGCATCACCTGGTGGCCTTTGCTCTGAGTAAACACAGCGTAATCACAGCTATGAAAGTTACTCTTTCAGCAACACCCAGCACTGAGTGGAGAAACCTGCAAATAATCTAATAGACAAATGATATATAAGCCCTCATATGTATGCCCTCAGCATGGAAAGGTGCCCAGATTTGCATAGTTTCTGTATGGGATGATGTATAAGACAAAGACTGCCTATAATAGTAAATTAAACATGCCAGGACTGTCTACTGGCACTAAGGCCAGCTGGCACAGAAAAACCTGTGTCCGTACTCCCTTACCCTTCAAAGTATACAACTGCTGAATGGAAATGTCTTTCAGCTTCCCTTCTGCCAAGGCCTGCTCAGAGTTTGTTCAGAAGAATACTGATGGGTGCTGTCCAAACCCTTGCCAGATTGTTCTAGTAAGTAAGTAATATTAACAACAACAGTCCAAAAATGCATTCTGGAGTTGTTCATTTTATCCATATAGACCCAAGTGACAAGAACAGAGGGCTCATTTCCCCTTTGTAGTAAGTAGTAGAAGAATATAAATAAAAATAGGGAGGTAACTGAAATCTCTAGGAGAAACCATGAAACACCACAAGGGATGAACATCTTGTTACCAAAAATGTTAAACAGCTGGTTTTCCAAGTACTTAGGAAGAAGAACAGAAGCTACCAGAGTAAGAAAAATGCTCTTAGTTTCAAGTACCCAATTTTTTTTTGTCTTAATGCCACTGTTATTTCAGGCAATTACCATTACAGGGAGTATTTTTCCTAAATTCTGCTGAAGACAATCCACAGGCTAAATGCAACTACAATTCAGTGGTTCATTTACATATAAATTCTTGCCATTTACGTAGAACCCAGTGAAGTCCCAATGAATACACTCAGTCTTCCCTCTAATTTCAACATTTATCCAGATTACTAGGTTAATATAGTTTCTTTTAGTTTCTGTGGTATGAAAAGGCCACTGCTGTGTCATGTGCTCTATTCCTGGCATTTTTAATGATGAACAGGTTCACCAACCACAAGGTCTAAATAAAGTTCTTACTTAAACATATGACTATTTACAATATGAATGTTTATACAAGAATAAACTGGCAGCAAAGATGCTCTTGTTAAATTTATCCTCTGGTTTGGTTACTTCAAATTGGATAGCAATTTAAAAGCTATTTTCAAAAGCTTTTTCAGTAATCTTTATTTCTTACATGAGGAACCACTGGGCTCTTTAGGAAGGAAAGTACCTCTTTTAAGTAGTATGTGGACCAACAGTAACAGGACACTCCTCTCCTACTGCTACCCTTATCTAACACAATGTTGAAGTTACTCTGCCCGCTCTCATTAAACTGTAATTAAATAATAAAATTACTGGAGCAAGTCAATGAATTGAAAATCACAAGTGTTAACTGTTAAGCCTTCAATATGAGAGCATCAAAGCTCTGCAGTAACAGGAATGGACCAAACTGTCCACAAATGAAATTCAAATGGTTTATAAAGTTAATGGACTTCAAGAAACAACTGAATTTTTTGTTTATATTTGGTTAAACTGAAAGAAGAAAAAACCAAAACCCGTCAAAATGAAGCAAAAACTGCATTCCAGATCGATCAATATACTTAGGTTTAATGTGTAGTCCTTCAAAGGGAGTCTTTAAAAGATCTGAGGTTAGGTTTTGGCTTCTTTAAACAAAAAGTGCCAAAACAGAAGAAACATTGTTTTAAGAAATACACGTTCATAAATTTTTAAACTTTATTTTTAAAAATTTGTAAACTTCTAAAGAAATTTCAACACCGATGTATATTGTATTAATACACATACACTCCTTTGACAGCCTTTCAGATTATTTTTCAAATAAAAAAAAATCATCGCATAACTACTTTTTTAATCTACTCTGTATGATGAATTAACGTCTCCTGACCTTTTAGCTACACATCCCTCAGATCATTTCTTCCTCCTCGTCTTTGGTGAAAGATCCTTCTATTTGCCATCTCAGGAATGCCACTCCTGCCTCTTAAGAATCATCTTCTGAAACCTAGTACAGTGGCATGTAATACGACTGTAACAAGCCAATACAGGTTCAGATTTTTTATTAGTGTATTCAATGCCAGTTCTTCATCTAATCTACATTGTGCTCAACGTGTCCTCAGCAAGATCTATTTTGAGGTTTGAATACCACTGTAAGGCAACTGAAGTTTTTGTTGATTTATTTACTAACTGCTTTTAGAAGCAAATGAAACGACTAGAACGTTTACTGCTCTGATATAAAAGAACATTTTGAGTAATAAGGGTGGCGTTTTTTTAAACTACTTACTACCCTTTTGGCACACCAGGGAGAGAGTGCTAGAGACCCTCCTTCATGCAGACCAGAGGCCACACCACTGATCATAACAAGGGCTTGGCGATTCTGCAGGATGACTCTGAAGTTAGTTGTTGGTTGATCTCTTCCTGCATTTGGAGTTAGATGTGTCTGAGTATGTGAAATGGGTTATATATTTAGGAGGGATTTCAGCTGCATCCATTTAGAAAGCCTTAAGGAGCTGGCTGGTTCTTTTATTCAAAAGGAAATGCAAAAAATGCAAAGGAGTCCACTAAATTTCAAGTATGTAAAAAAAAAATAAAATTGTTCAGTATAAGAAGAGTTCTTCATGACTGTTTATAAACTTCACTAAAACATGCAAGTGGAAGCACTTAACAGCATAAACCTTCACTGTTAAAAGACAACAGTCAGCTAATTTCATTTATTAGAAGTCTAAATATAAAATAGTGCAATCCAGGTGATTAAAATAGTTGCATGCTGTTCAAACAAAATAGTTTTGCAAAACATTCAATCAAAGATTTAATCCATGAATTTAAATTTCATGCCAAAATTTAACAGTCAATTCAAAAGGGCAAAAGTTGGGCACATCTATTCCATGGCTTCTCTAAGTTCAACGTTAAGTTTAAATCAATTATTGCCAAACACAAGCCACATTCTTCTCTAACAAGAAACATTGCAGCTAGTTTCTTAAGGTACAACAAAAGCAAAATTTGCAATTAACATTTCATACATTATAGAAAGGTAAACTCACAGAATGTGAGCCAACAACCACACGTCAATTTTTAAACCACATCTCACCCTCATTGTTTCAGTCCAAAAAACCTGAACCTTAGGTTCTTTTAATGACCTGTAAACTCAAAAAAAATGCTGGAAAAATCATGCTTCTCAACAAGAAAACAAATCCCAAAAGCCAAAACCAACAAACAAATTACATTATAACTATCAAAGAATTCCAGAACAGGATGAGGTTGGAAGGGGCCTCTGGAGGTCATCTTCTCCAACTCTCCTCATCAAGCAGGGCTACTTGCAGCCAGTTGCCCAGGACTGTCCAGACTGCTTTTGAATATCATCAAGGATGGAAACTCCACAACCTCCCCGGGCAACCTGTGCCAGTGCTTAGTCAACTTTATAGTGAAAAAGTGTTTTCTGATGTTCAGACTGAGCCTCCTTGTTTCAGTTTGCGCCCATTGCCTCTTGTCCTGTCAGTGGCACATTTGAAAAGGCTCCATCTTCTTTACACCCTCTTGCTATTTAAAAACTTGGGTAAGATCCCCCTGGGCTTCCTCTTCCCTAAAGAATTTCATTTTAACAGAAGCTATCCAGTAAATACCACCAAAAATGATGATCCACAACACACATTAATCTTGCCTTTAAAAATATCTTTTGTGTTAAAATAAGTTACCTATCCAATAAAATCATTGAAAACGAAATTTGTAAAGGTGAAGAAGTTAGATATGATTAGTTGACATTTCTCCAATGCACAACTTATTTCCTGGACTTTCTGGTTTTTTCTTCAGGAAGAACTAAGGAATAAAGAAGCAAATGGACATCTATCTGAAGGTTTGCCTATGTCTAAATTTTCACCGTTCAAGAAAAACACAATTTAACACTATTTTTAGCTAAAACAGTCAAAAAAACTGAAAGAACATTTAGAAACAAGGTTTACATTGATTCAGTTTAAAATCAATAGACTTAATATAACTCTAAACAAGACAGAAACCAAGGAATTAAAAAAAAAAAAATCTATCTGGACACATTTTAATTAAGTTCAAAACTAATTCAACCAATTCATCAGTTTTTGTAGCCTGCATTTTTAGAAAATGCTGATGATTCAAGCCACTGTATCAAGGGTATGGAAGAACATGGAGCAGAAGCTGGAAGAAAAGAGCATAAGGCTTGCAAGCCAAATGTTTTGCTAAAGGGTGAATGAAGTGGTGGGCAAAGTTAATCTGTAAACTCAGTGGAAATTTTAGGACTGGATGGCATTTACACTTGAAAAACAGATACTAATACACTGTCTCTCCACCTATAAGCAGCAAATTTACCTTTTTCTATTTTCTAGACAACTATTTTTTGTTTCTTTTTGGTTTTGTTTTAAAACTTGCTTCCAACGAATTCAGCAAAATAAATTGAAATGCAGTAACAGCAACTATTATGCAATTGAGTCTTCTCTCCATTACTTATCACCGTGCACTACTATTTCTAATTTCATTTCAATCGATACACAGCCAGAAAGAACGCTTATTTTGTAGCCTTTGTAATTGTTACAATATAAATGCTGAAGTTACTTATCTATATCTTTGATAGGCATCTGATAAACATTATATTGTTTAAAAATACCCATCTTCCTGCTAGATATTTTTTCTCTTTTCCTATTTGCATTAAGTAAGCTCTAATCGGTTTGGTAGTGTGCACAACACGTAGCATTCACTGCACTTATATAACACATCCATTTATCCAAGAAAAAAAAACCCTTTCATGTATTTCTTCTTAGTAACTCAGTGTAAACGGCTACTAAAATTTGACATTATCGGTGCCCATTAAGATAAGAAAAATGAAAGCAGATACTGAAGTATAGTAGATAGCTAGACAGCTTCTGTAGTTGGACAGTCCCACATCACTGTGCTACTCACTAATCATCTCTGTGTGTTTTCTCTTTGAAACATTCTTCTATTGCTGAGCTATAACAAACAAACCATGTATGGATGATTATGCCACTGCACTAACAATTACAAGTTGGCCCTTTTCCATTTTGCTTGTTAAAATCTTCATTAGTCATGTGGAAAGCTACTAAGCCATACAGAATCTACAAATGTTACAGAAATGTATGGAAACATTTAGGACTGAAAACAATCCATTTAAGCATTTATGTTTCTTAGCCACAGGACTATAATGCATATCAAATAACAGAATTAAATTAACAAGCAAGTGGTCTCTTACCAGTTAAGTAATGAACTGTCCTCCTACAAAGTACTAATATGCAAACACCTTAGCCAGGAATTTATGCATTGTCATGGCAAAAATAATTCTCTTGACATAAACCACTAAGACAAGTTTATCTACACTTCTTGAAGTCTTAAAAGTAATTATTCTATCATTTTACTGTGCTTCATGCAAATTTTTTACATATTCGTAATGTAGTCTCTATAGCAGAGTTTTAATTCAGTCCAAAAGTCCAGTTATTTAATACAAAATTTGCATCAAATTAACATCCTAAATAATAATAACAAAAACAAACCCCAAACAAACAGAACCCACTTTGCTGAAATATTAGCAACAAACAGATCACTAAACATAAGCCAGAAGTTTTCACGTGAATAAGGAAAAAGTCAGTTTGACAGTGCTGGAAAGAACCACAGTATTAGTTTAAAGATGGGTAATACTGTAGCAAAATAAATTAAAAATTCTCAAGGCTAAGAGACCCCTGCAACCAACAATTTTTAAACAGCACAGGAGGAAAAAATATCCTCTCAGGGGGTAGCAGGTGGAATAAAGTTTGTGCATTCTATTCAACTGAAGTGTTTCAAAATTCACAGTAAAATCATAATTCTGAAGACCCTAGGGTGAAAGGGGTTATGTAAATTGAATAAAGCCAGTCCCAGATTTTGGGACAGCCTCATCGCTCTCTGGGATATAGAACTGCATACAGCTGACCAGCTTCCTGAAAAAGTCATGCAGCTACCAAGAACACAAAGAGATCCAACCTGCTAACTTACAGCAATATTTACATGTTTCTGCACTGTTTCTCTGGGCACTGGGCAGCTTACAATTCCCCAAGCCCAGAGGGAAAAAAATTAAAGTTATCTTTAGAACCAACGTGAGACACGTGGGGCATGGAATAATCCTAGGAACTTGTGAGGCACAGTACAAATTGTAAACCTCTCAGATATATCAATAAGGTCAGGTCACAGTGTGTAAGGTGTCATATAAAAGGTAACAGTACAACTGCCAAAAGCAGCCACCAACACAGAAGAATTAGGATGTGTTGACAAGAGGAAATCAAGCTTAAAGTAATTCCCCTTAGCCCACACAGGGGTGTGGGGACCTACTCCTTGTAAGTTCTGTAAATACTTGGCATGTTTTTACTACTGCGTCCATTAGTGATATTTATACACAGTGATGACCTCGTTCTCTAATACAGTGAATAAACATGAGAGAAAAAAAATCAAGTATTTTGGTTGTGTATTTATCAGCATTTGGGCTCATTTAAATACTACTTGAATAACAACTATCTTTCTCAGCTGAGCAGAGCATCAGGTTGGCAGACTGTGCTTCAGTTCTTCTCAAAGTGACAATTAACCTTGATATCAGTCTGCAAAGTGCTCTGTACTGGCAGCAGAATAAAATTATCATTATCATATAAATCATAAAGATTCTACTGAAACTGAGATAGCTGTCATCCCTCAACTATTTGTATTCAGTAAGGAGCACAGCAGATTGTTGCAGAACATCTTCACCACACTGTTGGCTTTTGAGGCTGCATTTGTGGCTACCTGAAAATGTGTGACACAGGTATACCAAAAGACTCACAGTTACTATACATTATTAATTAAATATCTCTTAGAGAGGTTTGCGATGCAGGAGATCATTATACTTGAATCGTGAATTTAAATCTGATTTGCACTCCAGTAATTCCAGACACAAATGAGATTTTCAAGTTGATTATGTGATGCCTATCAGCTAGACAGTTTCCCATCCCAATGATACTTGTGATCGCTTGATCTTATTCTTCCAAGATTACTGCTTACAAACAAAAGCACAAAAAAACCCCAACAACAACAAACCCCAAAACTCCAATTTTGCTAACACTGGATCAAAATTCAAAATAGTCCTCTTACATGTATGCTTAAATCACTGTGTTGATAGACTGTTGAGGAATGTACTCAGACAACCAGGACTGCAGCAGTTCTGTCCACAACAGCCCATTGAAATGCCTATTAAGTAGATGCTTCTTCCCTTCTAGGCAGCCCGGACACACAGGGAAGGAAGAAAATTGAGTCATCTTCCCTAAAAATTTCCCACTTTTAAACACACCATGACAAGTGACTGTGAAAATGTTTACAGCCATATGACACTTCATTTTTGTAATGTGCACACTGTGTGTCAAAGTGTTTTACTGTTCTTGCTGCTACTGACAGGACATTGGTGTGAATAAGACATGGCAGTGAAGCAAGCCTTCTTTTAGAAATATTTTTATAGACTGACAGGTCTTATTTTGTCTGTAACAGAGCACAAATAAACAAACAGACAATTGTGTGGAAGGGCACATTGGGTGTTGCGTTTTTACCCCCAGCAAGAGCTGACTATTTTCTCTGAGCTAAACTACAGCAGATCTTATACAAGTACCTCAGGAAAGGGAGACTAAGAACCCAGTCTTTGTACCTGTGGCACAAACTCACTCCAGAGGATTGTTTTTGGCAGGTAATGTTGTAGATTGTATGCAGGAGATACAAGAAGCCACAGTTGTGTTTCTGACCCAGGAAGCAAAATCAGTTCTCTGAGAGGTGCGGTGTTAAAAAGTGCGCTCCCACAAAGCATTTGGAATGAGCAAGCCCAAGTGTATCCCATGATGTCCCCTGCAGAAAAATGAACTTACTTCAATACAAAATGGAGAAAGGCTAACTTCTCCAGTAATCAAAAGCCAGACACACTTCCAAAAATGGTTCAGTCAGGAACGCCCTGCTTTTCTAGCTATCCAACAAAATCTGAAATAATGGGAAAGGTCCATTTTCACACTAGAGACTCAGGCAAAATTCCTGTGCAAAACTCAAGCCCAGTTAACTTCAGCCAACAGCTTAACCTAGAACACTTAATGAATCCCATCCACAGTTAGTTCACGTTACTGCAAAAGCTACTGCTGCATTTACCATAGTGGTTCTGAAACTAATATTCTTGTGAACCTATCCTGGCTGCAAGCCCCAAATTTCAAACTTTATTTTTAATCCCTGGTTTGCAACTCTAAATGCCACAGCTATGAGCTTAGCAATCAATTACTTATATCAACAATTTTGAAATTGCATGATAGGCAGACATCTAATTTTTCAGTCATAAACTTCTCTGAAAATTAAATGAATTACATTCCGAATTACATTCCATCCATCCTCTCTTCATAGGTTATAACATACCTAATTTTATAGATAATACATATAATTATCCTATTTAGACTACCTATGATAGCAAATAATGAGACTGTACAGAATTTTAAAATTCTCTGAATCACATCTATGGAAAAAATGACCTTACAGTTGACACCATATAGTTATTTTAAGCATACTATAATTATCTTTAAAAACCCAAATCTATTTAGCTCAGAAGTACAAAGTCCTAAATACTGCCTTCTTATGTGTAAACAGACTAATCATAAATTAGTGTAATAAAACACTTAAAAATAAAAGCCATTTTAGAATTAGAACATTTTAAAATGTAAAATAAATCCAGTTTGTTACTACAGGTAACAACATTACCATTACTACAGGTAACACACATTACCCATAGAATTTTGATACATGCAGAAAATACTGCACTGGTGTCACAGAAAGAAAAAATTTCCTTTGGCAATTTTAAAGTTATAAGAAAAAGGATAAAAATCTCTATTAGATCTACAGTGTTTATATTCAGTGGTGATTACTGTCAATACCTCCCAAACAAAAGTTAAACCGAACTTCAGCTCATCTTGCAGAAATAAAAAGCCCTCCTTCCCCCAAAACCAACCTGTACTAAAAATGAGGCAATCATTTTGAAAGAATGAAATTATTCACTATTTCTCCACTGAACAATAATATTATTTTCTGATAAAGAAATTTCATTATGAAGTCACTACTGAATTTTATACAAAAAGATTGTCTACAGTCAGATAATCCAGAATAAATGCCTTCAAAAGCTTTAAAATTCTTAAATGCTATACTAAGCTCCAAATTCCATACAAGTTACAGTAAGATATAAATAATTTTAAAAAAGGATCATTAACAACAACACCCAAAACAGAAAAAACCTGGAGAAATTTTAAGTTGTCGGTTGTGTCAAGTGTTACTCAAGAGTAATTGCTGTCACTGTGTACCACTTATTCAAATAAAAATCTACTAAATTAAACACAAACCCTTACATTTCAGTTGTAGCTACAGAATTACCATCTTGATCTCCACGATATTTACAACATTAAAAGGCTGCAAGTATCACAAAAGCATACTATCACCCACCTATAGCCTCCTCTAGGCACAGTATGTATCTCAAGTTAATAAAGGCCACATAAATGTGGCTTTTGTACAGAGCAGATACTGAATTATGTATTTGATTACATATTTCTCCCTAAAAAAACCAGAATGTTAACATTAATCAGAGGAAACTTCAGATTCTGGCATAAATTTGACTATCATATAAAAGGTAATATTTAAAATACATAATGCCTTACCACACAAACACGAGTTGCCATATGTGAGGCACTGCTAAGCATGGTTTCTATTAAGCCAATACACAGTACCTGGCTTCTTTCCAAGAAACGTGGAAGTATTTAAAAAACCCTGTTTAATCCAATTCCACAGCCTTGAAACAAAAATAAATTAAAGTGTTGTAAGAACTGTTAAAATGAAAAATTAAAGGCATGTAAATAAGTGAAAAAAAAAAAGTCAGAAAAAATGAAAACAAAGATTATTTCAAGTAGATATCTTAATCGTAATTAGCAACATTTGGCATGTTTATGATATGATTCAAAGCTGCAGCCAATTAGATACCCCAAAAAGCTTGTAACAAAGCTGCAAATGTGTAACTACAGCATAAATAAGTTTTATTGCACACCAAGAAAACAGCACCCAGATCAATTTCATAGTTTGTTTCCAAAACACTGTAAAGCATGCTCTGGTACTAGTTCATGACTTTTTAGTCTTAAATAGCAGCTTTTCTGCCGGGAGATTTGGGAAAACAATTTCATTAAATTCAGACTATTAATTCTTAATCTGTATACATTCCATGTATACCAAGAATAAAAGAAAAATTACAGTGTTGCCTTAGACTGTCATGCCTATGCAAAAAAAACCCCAAAACAAAACCAGCAACAACAACAAAAAGCCAAAACAAACAAACAAACAAACAACCCCCCCAAAATAATAAAGTGCGCTAAGTTAATAGCCATTAAAAAACTGTACAATTGTGGTATTGAAACTGAGAAAGACTGATTTTTTTTTTTATTTTTTTTTTTAATTGATTTCCAAGGAGAGGGAAAAACACTATTTTTACTTTGGAAGGAATAAGAGGCACACAATAGCACTCAGGAAATGACATGAATTTGTCATATGTTTTTTCAAAGTTTTCTTAAAAAGGAAATTTTTAAATATTACAGAGAAGAGCAGAGTTCTAATTCTGCTCAAATGTGAGTGTACTGAAGACTACAGTGTTAGGCACTTCTGAGATGGTGCCATTTATTTAAGGAAACAAATATTTCATTATCAGTAATGCTGTCAGTTCCAACCGACAGACAAAATATCTTCCATTTTCTTCCATTTCCCCCATTTATTCAATAATGAGTAAATTACTAAAGGGTAATGAGTTGCTAATAAAAGCATGTTTTTTACATGATTATCATGAAATGGCAGTGACTGCTTGTTCAGTGCAACAGTCCCTACCACAGTCACACTTTCAAATAATTCCACTCTATCAAATTTCTGTAAAGAAATTGATCCTTACATAGTTTTCATACAAGGCATTAGTCTATATTTGAGGAAAAAAATAGGAAAAAAGCCCCACAGAAATAGCTAACTACATTTAAAAGCCACATGTTCAGATATTTCTCTGCGAAGTCTCCTAACAATGGTGTAAAGTCTCAGCCAAGGTAGTTTTGTTTCCCTTGATGGCAAGCAATGATTGTTTTACACACTTATTTTAGGTTTTGGTGGTGGGAAAAGGTCTTTCTGTGTGTTTTATGAGGGCTGTACTGAGGAGATTAGAAAAACATGCATATAAATATCAGTTTTATATTATAAACCAAATTCTGGCTCACAGGGGGGGAAAAAACAACCAAAAAACCCACAAAAAAACCAAACCAAAAACCCACCTTTGTTTAGCTACTTAGGAGAAGGCAAAAGAAACGTCTGTGAAAGGTGGTCTGAAAAATTCTGGAGCTGAAAGCATTGGGGATTGCTCTTGTACTTCCTAGGAGACTGACTTACAAAGACCAGCTGCAACTCAATATGAAACTGCTGGAAGAGAATTTCTCTGTTCAGAATTCCCCACACTAAAAGCATCAAAGTGTTTCATTTTACCCTTGTTACAGTTCTTCACACTACCTCCCCCAACTTACAATTTAAACTAGAGCTTTAGTTATCTTCCACACTAAGCACATTGCAAATATCAAGGAACCCTTCCATGTCCATCACAGGCTGCTTTTTGAGTACTTTTCTGCCCTTTCCCGCTTCAAGGAATGTGTGATCATCATGACCCCCCTTTATGCCCCAATCTCATTTCCCTGCTTCAACTATGCCATGGGATGTGCTCTGGCATCTCCCTGACCTTCCAAATGTGCACTCACACAGTGCTTGCTGAAGTATTCGTATTCTTCTCTAATATTAGTTTCTCTTTTCTTTTCCTCCTGGGAGAGAAGTTGTCATCATTCAAAAACTGGGAGAACTGGCAGAAATCGCATGGAGGTATTGTTATGCTGGGAGGTATTAATGGATGTTGTCAGACAGTTCTTTACTTCCTCATCATTGAGTGAAGTTGCCAGACCTGGCAAGCAGCCAGCAGCAGGTTCCCTTTACTGCCTTTTTTCTATTTCCCCTCTCATCTTCATGAAAGTTGCTAACATTTCAAGCCACCAATAGCCACAATACATCCTGAAGCTTTTGAGTGTTGCATCTAATCATCCTAAAATCATCCCACAACCGCAAGCAGAAATGCAATCAAGCAGATATTCAGAACTCAGTTTATTCAATGAAAACAAACAAACAAAAAGCTCATTGCTCTCTAATTTAATTTTTTCATATCAAACATATATTTTCAAAGATATCAGATCGCTGAAGAAACACCAGCTATATTTTAGATGGTCTTCCAAGTACACTGCATCTCGACACATGGAAGACCCATGAAAAGAAACATCTGTGCATTATTTTTTAAAGAAAGATTCTCTGTGAACACTGAAAGGTCACTTTTACAGTTAAAATAAACAGGTATTTTAAATAGATGTTTTAATACAGCTACATGCTTCAGACCTGAAAGCACAAATTACAGTCCTGCACTGCCTTAAAAGAAAATGACTAAAGGAATGAAATGATTACATATTAAAAAGTAACCTGACATTTTTCATCTGAGGTACTTCAAGGTCCCAAGGTAATAAAGCGAAAAACCCCACTAGTTATAAAAACCAGGCAAGCTAACTCAGGTGATAAAATATAATCCCAGTGCGATCGTTAACTTGCATGTTTTTGGGACATGTTTCTTGATTCTTTTGAAGCACAAAGGGACTCAAAATTTAAAAACAAAGCAGTTACAGTGAGCACTCAAATAGATTTTTCATTTATCCCTATCCTCGATTGTTAATACCTCGTGGATTTAAAACCAACAGTATCCTGCACATTAATATCAACCACTTGTATGCTTATCTTTTTGATTACATTTTGTTATTTCCCGTAAATTCTAAAGAGGGTAGGCAAAATTATATACAATGTTCTGTGTTACATTTTCTCTAGAAGGTTATAGAGAACCAACAGCCTATAAAAGTAAGCTTATACAGGCAGAAGGTAAACTCCATGAATAACAGAATGGAAATGCAGCCTGGATTCAGGCTGGAAATGTTTGTGAGAAAAAACATTCAAAGAAAGCATTTGTTACTCCAGTTTTCATCCTGCTCACACATTAGCATCACATGCATCGCAGTCACGTGTCTGTGGCAAGAGATTGATGCATCCCTAACTCAAACAATCAAAATCACTGAGCACAATTGCACAGCAAATACTTACTGTACCTGCTTCTCTAGGTCCCTAAACTTCTCTCTCTCTGCATTGTAGAGCAAGGCTCACTACCTTTTGCCGCCCAGTCTTCCCAGGATATTATGCTACCATTCGTTTTCTGCTCCTGATACTTGTGACATCTCTTTAGCTTTTAAGTAGCACTAGGTAGGAGTTTAAACAGGTGGCTCTGAGAACAATAACTGAAATTGATAGAATTCACATAGTCTCTGAGTTGTGAAGATCCAGCCTCAGCATTTCAGCAAAAACAGTCAGAGCAATATTAAACAGGAATGCTGGGCTCCATACAGTCATTAATAGCAAGAGACATCCACGAGGCACAATGAACTCTCCCTAAGCCAAATAGAATATTTTGCCACTCCACTACATCACCCCAAAAAGAAGTGTGTTTTAAGTATTTTCAGTGTGATTAGTTTTCACAAGCAAAATACTAGGATCAATTTTGGGTTCTTATCAATTTTGCAGATAGTTTAAAAAGCAAGGAATCAACGTAATGATTTCAAACTAATAGAAAAGACTACATGCAGGGTTTTAAACTGATGGTTTTGGAATGAGAACCAGTCAATTTGCCAACTAAGTTGCACAGTCCTTTACAGTATACATCTGAGCCTCAAGCACTACCTATATTGCTACAGGGAAAAAGAAATAAAACATATAAAGCATAATGGAAATTGCAGTAAATACACAGAAAATAGAAGAATGGTGAAAAATACACTAAAGAACATCAAAAGGAAACATGAAGGGGAAGACAGGTAATATCAGTGACTTAACAGGAAAAATTTGGAGCAGTTGCTCCAAGTGGTGTCCACTGAGAGCTGCTATTCACTTTGTGCTGGCTCTCCTTGTTTCCAGCTGTTAAGTTCACATTGAAAGAAGCTAAAAATACATTAAATACTTTCCAAATATTATTTTCCCACGTAAGCAATTGGTATAAGTTGCCACAGAGATGTTGTTCTCTTGCCAGTGAGAAGGGAAATAGTATACAATGCTGACAATAGAAGTTGTATTCTATGACATCTATTGTCTTGGACAAGAGGCAGTCCAAAATATGGGAAAGTTTGAAAAGGCATTATTTTAGCTACAAGATTTCCCAACTACTCCCTGCTTTCCGCAAGGCCATATATGAAAATGATACTTAAATATTAAGTTTTTATCGCCTGAGAGAAAAGGTATACTCTGCACTACTCAGAGGTATAGTATGTGCAACATTTCTTGTAATAAAGCTTTGGCATTTCAATGAGGTGGAAAAAGAAGAGTGGCCAATGTCTACAATTTAGGCCTATTGCCTCCTGACAAACTGAAATTTCACAATACTGCAAATTTAAAACACATATGTACCTCCTTTGCATTCAGGACTCTCCTTGACAGTAAATTCAGCTCAACAAAAAAGTAAAATGAGGGGAAGGATGGGACAACATATACTGAAAACTATCCAGTTCTTTCTGTTAAATGTGAAGCATAACAGGCTTTTTTATTACATGCCTTCCTCCAAAAATAGCAATGATTACACTGCTCAACTCCCACACTCCTCCTCAGCTTGGCTTCTTTATGCTTCGAACATTATACATTCTCAGTCCTGAGGAAGAAGCCAAAGTTTGTGGAGTCCAGAGGACTCTTTCCATCACCCAGTACCCAAACTACAGAATATGAATACCTAGGGAGGCAGGCAACTCTTAGTTTCTTATAACACCAAATCTTCTTTTAAAGCCAAAAGTGACAGATTTTTTTTATGAACTCTAAAACCCACAGCTTTCCACATTTTTGGAAAGATGCTGCAAGTCGCAGCAGTGATAATCTGCCAATTACAAGGCACATTTGTGAGCAAGACTTTTTTTGTCTTCCAGACAAACACAAAGATTATACAGCCTATTCTCTTCATGAGGATGAGGCAGGGGAAATGTTAAGATTGCAGCTGCTGCAGCAGTGGAAGCTGCAACTGCTTTGGAGCTTGTACCGACTGTGTAGCCAACATACCATTGAGGGATGCTGAGGATGATGTACTACAGACACTGTTCCATTTTGGTTTTTTTTCCTGAATGGGAAAAACCTGAAGCTTTGGCCTGCTGTATTTAACGGAAAGTCTTGCAAACCTACTTGCAATGTTCCACCCAAGTTCCAATACAGCTCCATATCCTGCCCATCAGAACTTCCTAAGTAACTACTTAAGATAGTATTCTTGAATAATAAAGCTTTCTTCATGCCTTCTATACATTTAGTTTGGGGATTTATCACATTCCTATTGCCCAATCTTAGTTTAGTTTATATATAAAAGTGAAGGCAAGCTGGAATCACAACCGTTTCAAGTGGCCTACATCTGTAAGGAATTTATATTTATAAAATATGGCTGGGATTTTTTAACAGAAAATATAACATCTTATAACAATGATCTAAATTTCACTAAACCCAAGAAAGAACGTATCAATACTTTAGGGTAAGATATACTGTACAATAGCTCAGCTTTCTTCATTATTATCTGAAGAATCATGTCTGGCTGATGTATTTATTTTGTAATGTTTAACTATAATAGAAAATAGATGAAGTTTAAATGAAAACACTGTTTAGACTATGTCAACAGAGCATAAAACTAAATGAAGTGATTCTGTATTGACTATAAAAACATATTTGATAATAGTAAAGTTACTAATGGTTATCTATCAAGATCACAACATGAAGTAATTCTGCATCTTCAGAACTGTGTTAAAGCAGCAGACACATGAAGTTAGATGTAATTTTGTGATTTTGCAAAACAGCATCACGCAGTGCACTTTATTGCTATTTTATCATTAGTGTAAATAATTCAACAAACCCAGGAAATCTCCAGCTCGCTTGGTTTTTTTTTAAATTGCAAGTCACCAAAGGGCTTTCCACTAAGACAGCCAATGCTCACTTTACACTTGCTAGCAAAAGAAAATCAAATATAACACTATCTTGTATACCGAAACAACTGCTTTGTTATAAAGAGAAGGCTTCAGAAAACTAGAAAAAATGACACTGCTGTAAAAACTGCAAGCCTTTTACACTCAGTTCAAAGACATGCATTCTTCTACAACAGACTGAAGTTTTATATTCATCTCAGCAATCAGTCCACTAATAGGCATCAGTCATCAACACTGAAGTAAAACCTGCCATATGAAACTGCTTTGATGTGATTGAAGACTCACACACAGTCATAAGTATGACAGAACAGCTTAGCTATTAAAATGTTTTATCTAGCAAAAAACTGTTGATCCTAATTGACTGAAATACTCCTTGAACACTATTACTGCAAGGCTACTTCACTACGTAGAGCTTCAGTATGTAGCCACTTAACTTATATATATCTTGAGATCCAGCACAACCACATCAAATCTTGTTAGACTGTCTTCTCACACATACTTTTGTCACGAGACCAAAACAATAAAGCTGACTGTCATTTTTACTACCAGTTGCTTAGTTAATTCGATACTGAAACGTACTGGGATTCATTACAAAAGCTGCATGCAATCAGCTATTTCTTTTTCCTGCACTAATAGAACGAAACCTACTAACCACATCAGTTGAAATGGGTTGGCGGGACTGGGTGGAAGCTATTTTTCTCCACCAAGCCCAACTTCCCACCACAAGAAGTGCAGGGGCAGGGGCTCCTTTAAGCAGCACTGTGCAGCCCTGGCCCAGCTCCAACACTGACCGTATGTCAAGCTGACAGATAAGAAGCCCGAGACAGCCATCTGAAAACAACTGCATACAGCCCCTGCCACCAGACAGCGAGGGTTTCTAGGTCTACCTCATCATTCACTGCAAAGCCAATTTTAAACACACCAAAAGTAAATGTACCTGACCAAGAAAAACCCACCAAAACCAAACCAAACAAACACATTGACATTATTAGAAAGTCTATATGACTAGATACTCTATTTCAGGAAGTTTCCACCCAACATCATAATCGATCACCACAAACACAGTCAGAAAATTAATCATAGTTTGTGCCTATAACATATTCTTTTCTCCTTTATATTCACAGTGTTTTAACAAATTGCAAGAAAAAGGAATCAAACATACCAAGCAACCTCCACCAAGATTACATTTTACAGAATCAAACAAAATGCTATCAATTTAATGCCTCAAATGAAGGGTCATTTGATTTTTGCCCTGTATATATCCATGCATCACAGAGTTCACCCATTTTTACCATTACTTAGGTTACTGGGAAGTATGTCATACGTTGCCTACATGTCCTTACATGTAGGCAACATATTATCTATCAGCTTTTATTCCAAAATTACTAGGTAATCAGCACAAAGGAATAGCTAAAATTTACTCCAGTCCCCTATGCAGTTTCCATAATTCCATATATTTCATTTCCATATTCCAAATTAGTAAAATCCAGGTGAACTTACCTACAGTTTGGAGGAGGGTCTAATGTAATTTCTGCAAGTTCCTTCTGAATTCTTAAGAGAAAAAAAAAATATTATCAGGACTTTTTTTGCAATCTGTTTCTTTCAACTTTATGAACATTTCTACAGCAATCAATAGGAACAAAATATAATTCTTAAAATTTCTGATGAAAAGCTGATGCTAAAAGGTTTCATGAAACTGCACAAGAACATGTGGAAGCAAACGTTAAATCTTTTCTGAAAAATGAATTTCCAATATGGGACAAATGCTATGAGCAGCCACCTAGAAAATCACACTTTTTCTATAGGTCAGGGTTCTCAAGTCCTTTGCTCACTTACACAATTACTAAATGTCTCATGCATCCTCTTTCTCTATTTCTCCTCTGCCTGTATGTCTTACAAGCTCTTGCACTCTAGAATATTTAGCTTCTTAATGTATATCGTACTAGCAGGGTAAAACCTCCCAACTTCCAAGAATAATTGTCTCTCACCCTCCCAGAATGAGCCCATGCTGGTCTTCTTCATAACCTCCTCCTAGGTACTGCAGGTCTGCTATCAGGCTCCCCCAGAGTGAGGTGCTCCAGCTCCCTGGCTAGCTTGGGGTTGTACTGCTGGACTTGCTCTGCTATGTGCCTTCTTTTTACTGGGGGATCAAAATCAGGTAAATGTTATCCCAGGTACGGTCTAATGAGAGCTGAGTAATGGGAGATAAATCTCTTCCATCTGCCTATGGACTGTTAATACATCCCAGGAGGCAGTCAGCTTTTGTTGCTGCCTCACACTGAGCTTGTTTTCTGCCAGGGTTCCCATCTCCTTCTCAGCAGAGATGGTCCCCAGCATGTATCATTACAAGGGGTGAGTCCTCATTTCATGAGTTCTCTATCAATCCTCTCCTGCAGCCTGGCGAGATCCCTCTGAGCCACAGCATTGCTCCTGCATGTACCAAGTGCTCCCCCCCAGCTTGCTGTAGTCTGAAAACTTTAGAGTGAACTCTGCCATATCCTCCAGGTCACCAATAAAGACATTACAGGCATCCTGCCAGAGTTCTTCCTGCAGGGAGAGCAACTTCGTTGTTAAGGATTTCTGGATATTCCCAGGCTGATGCTTCCAAGCCAAGTCCATGAATGCCTGATCTCTGCCACAGCTGGCAACAGGGGCTCTTTTCCCTTACACCAGCATCTGCATGAGAGCCAGTATCTTGACCTTTGAAGAAATTTAATTATACAGAGTGGGAGTCTACAGAGTTCCCAAAGGAACTTGTAGGAGTTTTCAGTTCCCAAAGTATGATGCCATAAGCAACACTGTAATGGTCACCTTACCTATAAACTATGCCCAAGGCTTTTTTTATAGGCTACTTCAATGCAAAAACACGAACATTTAGAAGCAGGAAGAAAAAGTAAAACAATTCAAGATACCCTGAGTATTTTCTTCTTGCCTTCTCCTTCACAAGATTTCATGTACAGCAGCAAATTGTTATTCCTGTTATTCCCTATGCTAAGAAAGAAAACCTGCACAATAACACCACGCAAATTCCTGAAATACATGCCGAAGCCATAAGCCAAAAGTTCAGGCCTGACTTACACATACCTTGTTAAAAATGATTGCTACCCATTTTGCATATAAATACAGGCAAAGAAAATGGCTTATCAAAATAAGCATTCAGGTATATTGGCATATATAACATAAAAACGAGCAGTTTAATTCTCTATATAACTTTAAGATCCAAACACAATCTTACATGTTAAGGAGTCTCACAGCCACTATCAAAATTCCCCTTATGCTACTATAAGTTGATTTTACAGCTACAGTGAATAAATGAACCAATGGCAGTAGAAGAATTGGCCTGAACCAGAAACTCCAGCCTTTATCTTTCATATTCTAAAATAATTAGGACATACGTGGGCAAGATTTGTAGGCAGAGGTAATAATCACTTATTAGATCAGATTATATAATCGCAAAGATAAAAACACTCTTCCAGATGCTTAGATTTTCTTCTAACTTTTATGCACCCCAACCCTACCCACACACACACAGTTACTTCAGTTGAGGGGGAGCAATTTGATCTTTTACTTGCTTTTTCTACTCATTGAAATATTTATATCTCCAGTACGTAGAATTTCCCCAATAAATATCATACCTTTCCTATAAAAATACAGGCACAGATTGCTTAATCAAGCACCAAATCATTGTAGTAACACTGAAAATACACCAAATTTTTTAATTAGTGAAGTTTAAGCACAACAAACATGTTGTTTTAAAAAACTTACTCCATTTAAACAATCCTAACAATTCACACCTTTTAGAAGGGAGATCTTATAACTGTGGGAGAGGCTTAAAATATTTCTTCTGTATATGACAAACTTCTGCCATGATTTTGAAATTACACTATCACAAATTCAAACCACAGAAAATCTAGGTAACATAGATTCTTCAATTTCACGTTCTATGGGTTGTTCTGTTTTTTCAGCCTTTTGTGAAGTTACAGAATGATGGCATTGCACTTTTATAGTCAGAGATCATTCCTTTACTTTACATATAATAGTAAGAGCAGTTAATATTTCATTGCATTACAGTGAGTCTGAGACATGTCAAGAATGGATTGACAACTTCAACAACCTCAATCCTAGATCAAAAACTTTATATTCTTCTTCCTGAAGCCTAACCCATGTTCCTTATATTCTGAAAACAAAAGAGTCTCTCATTTTTTCCATCTGTTGTAGTTCAACCTAAAATTTCTAACTTCTAATTTCACGAGTGCTAAAATGGCCCTTTATCAAGCTTTTCTGTGATTGAGCAAACAAGGACAAAACACCTTTCTGCTTCCAGCCATAAAAATTGATCAGATGGCACTGCATATTAATGTTCAAAAGTCCTAACTGCTCTTGCAAGCATTTAAGAGATGTTTCATTCATCATTATTTTTATACAAACAAGATTCAACACATTAATACAATACTGTCCATCTTTTGCTCCTCAGCAAGTTGTCCATTTTTATTCTCCTACTCTGTGGTGCCCCAAACTAATTTATACACCTTACAACCCTTTGTTGCAACCTTAATTTACCTTGCATTCATGCTGAGAGCTTATTCATAAACAGTTTCTGTAGAGCAGCTGACATGCAATATCTTGTTCACATGTCACAGCATTCAAAGTTACAATTAAATTGTCGGACAGCATCCCAGAGAGCCTTGCACTGATAGAGACCTCCAGTGTGCAAGCTGGGCTTTGTCTGCACATGCTCTGGCACTTGCTTCATATCTCCAT
Organism: Pseudopipra pipra; assembly: GCF_036250125.1. Taxonomy (NCBI): domain Eukaryota; kingdom Metazoa; phylum Chordata; class Aves; order Passeriformes; family Pipridae; genus Pseudopipra; species Pseudopipra pipra. The sequence goes on from NC_087549.1 coordinate 117,173,749, forward strand.
TGAGTTGCCCTCAGAATCTGCCATAGGAGAGGATGTACCTCATTTCCTTCACTGACCACAGAGAATTTGCTGTGAGGATATGTGGCCTCTGGCAACAAAACATTTTTTTCAGAGTCCTTTCTGGTGTCTCTGTCTTCAGATTTTTTGCCTCAATAACAGTTATGTTTAACTATGTCAGAGTGAAAAAGAACTCTAAATTAAAATAATTATATCTATTCAGTTTATATTTAAACTAATGACATAATGGCTTAGGGAAGTACTGGGAAGTAGGGTCACGGCAGGGGGTGAAGCCTTGGCTAATAATCAATGCCCTGGGCTGCACACACAGGACATTTAATTTGCAGTGTCAGATCTGATATTCTTTGTTTGGTCTTAGTGAAGTCCTTTGACTTCTCTCTCTCATATATACATACATCTATACATACACACACATAAAAAAAAATATTTTTCCCCTCCATTTTACTATCAGAAGAGAACAAACATAGTTGCCTTCCAGTAAAAGTGCAACCGTTAATCTACCCATAAATTCAGAAGCATGAAAGTACATTTTGGATTTCAAATATTATTAATTCTCACAGACACATATTTACTACTGTTCCAAGACTAAGGGGACTGCAGTTGTTTCCTTCATGAAACAGTTAAAAGTTCTTTAAAGTTAAGAGAAGTGAACATCAGAGGATTTCCCAATGTGATTAACTGGAAAAGAAATAAAGGATTATATGACAATAAACTATTTTTACCACATCTACCTTTCTAAAATACATGCCTATTTACCTATAAAAGCCAGCTGATTCAATACCCTATACCAAAGAATATGATACTTAGAAAATACTTAGAAAAGCAGACACTGGTACATATTTCACTACTAAATAAACTGTGACTGAGCAGGAAATTGATCTAAAGATGGTTAGCTTCATACTGGAAGAAAAGAAATATTCTCACCCACATACTGAAAGATGGATAAATGACAAGGATATTTCTTGTAAGAAAAAGCAGTCTGTATTTTGCCATCATATTCAACATTCTAAATACCATTCCTAGATTCCTTGAAAATAGTGCTGTGATAAACCCCTCAGAGAAAAAAAAAAAGGGGGAAGGGAAGGGGAAAAAAGGCTCATTTTTACTTTGTTGAATTTTGAACAAATTTAATCTATTACTGATTTGCTACTCCTTAAGGTTGTAACTTCTTTCAATAAGGAAAAGATTACAACTAAAGTTTTACAGTTCACAATTTATTATAAGCACAGATATTTATTAAAAAATGTCAGGATTGGACACAAAGGTTGACAGATTTTCAACCAGCAACTTCAGGAGCCAAGCAAAACAATACATTTATTTGTTGAGCTACGTCAGCCAAGAATGGTTACACTTCTCTCAATCCAAAGGTCATGCTAAGATTTGCTACTTAAGAGGTAACAAGATGCCTGCTGTTTTCAAGGACAGCAATTCAATTCCGTGTCTAAACTGTAATTGTGATATGCAACGAGTTTCTCAATCTTGACATGTTAGGTAAGAAAGGTTGCTATTTAAGGTGATGCCCTCTGGGTGAGGAAAATTGAAGGACCAGTACACTGCATGACATACGCTGTAAGCTATTACACCTGTATATCAGCTACTCCTAAAAGTATTAACAGAGAAGCACAGCATGTGATGGCATTCTGCATTCTTGATGCAAGTTATAGCAATGCTAACAGAAGAAACTCCATATCTTAAACCCAAAAATCTTACTCAAATAGAAATTTGAGTGGTTTCATATAGCCTCTGTAATCAGATCACTCTGGAAAGCAGTTATGCCGCATGAACAGTATATTCATACATAAGACATGGTAGCAATTTACGATTACACAAGCAAAAGTCAGCACACTGCTAGATCTTGATTTCTATAAAACCTAATGCTACTGAAAATTCTGTAAATCTGACTACATGAAAATACAAATAAAAAGCAGAACAAAATTTTTCCAAACAGAGATGCACAAATTTTCATTCTAAACCAATATATACAATAGGTATCATAAGGCAATCCAAAACCACTGTGACTACAATTCCATATGATGAAAAAGCTTACCAAGTAAGAAAATGTGATTTCCAAACTCAGGTTAGAATCAAGTCTGTAGTCTGTGACTTTAGATCCAGTGCTACATTAACTCACTGGTGTTCTATGCTTTAAACAGGAATTAAGGAATCTTGACCAAAGCCACAATTGACTACACTCTGTTGTTTGAGTGTTTTACTGATTTTAGCAGAGTTGACTCCTTTAACTGAAAGTAACAGAGTACAGCCTTTTTAATCCTGCACTACTTTTCACTTCTAACAAACAAAATTAACAATATTACTGTGAAGATATTTTATACAGACAGTTTCTGTAATACTTATCACATATTGAGGACTCTAAGAAATTTTTCCTTCCTCCATGATACTCCACTCCTTTTTATCCTCTGCTTTAAATTCTGATTTACCTTTCTTGAGACACTACTGATTTTAATTAGAAAGCAAAGAAACAAAACCTGTAATACAAAAACCTGGCTGAATGAAGAAAGTACAATCCCAAATCTAACACAAACTACTGAATACTTAAAAACAAAAAAGAAAAAAAGATTATACTGTTAAAAAACCCTGTTACTAGAAAAACTGTGTTGTTGTGATCCTTCCAGAAAGTGCTATGACAACCAGCACTCATAAAATATATTTTTTTCAAAATATTATTTATTGTGTACATACCTAAAGAACTATTGTAGGTCATGTCAGCTTTTAACATGTATACTTAAATGTATATTTTTAAAATATATTAGTATTAGAATGCACATGAAACTGGCTTTAGAGCCTAACTAGCAAACGCACTGATGTCAGCAACTGGCATAATTAGTTTCAGCAGAACCATAAGCAGATGTGATTAAACTTTAAAAGGTTTAAGTAATTTTATCACTGTAAAATGCATGTTGATAAAAGCTCTAAGCTTTGAAGATACAAAGCTAAGATTAATAGACCAATTTCTGACATATCATTATTAATTTTTTAATAGGATAGCGTCCACAAGCTCATGTCAGAATCACGGTATCGGCATCATTACACCAGACATTGTATAAAGTTCAGAATACGTAGACTGCTTTCTAAAGACACTGAAAACTATTTTTTATGACCTTAAAAGTCATCACTAATCCAATAATTCTAATATTTAAAAAATAATAATAGCAGGAAGCAGACAAAAGAGAACAAGGTCAGAAACCGTACGGGCTGTGAGGATTAACTACGTGAGTAACACCATGGTTTGCAGTGAAAGCTGAGTGGGTGTTTTGGGTTTTTTTCCTTTTAGTCACAAAAGGAAACATGGGCAACTTTTGCTGGCCCTTCTGTAAGTGGTATGATCAGTGATATGACTCCTAATAGTGTCTTAGTAGGAATGGGAGTTAAGAAAGCATTTCTACAGAGAAGAAAAAACGAAAAAAAGATAGCTGTAAGGAAGGTTATCTATGGTAGAAAAAAAGCATGACAGTACTCCACTGGAAAGACAGAAGATACTTCAGTCCAGAAAAGTATGTAATAGAAAAGGGACATATTAAGGCAAGACAAAGACTTGAATCCTGAAGGGATGTACGCACATTTATATACTGGTGTTTATGGACTGTGACTACATGCATATGCTATAAATTATGGCAATAGGGGCTCAATGCTTCTCCTTTACCACAGCACCACAGTGGTATAATTCCAATGTTTTTTCTTGTAGTTTATACAGCCTTGGATTAGCAAAGAAACAAGATCTGGGAATTCTGCATCAGGACAGTCTGCAGAATTGGTCTCTTGTCAGATTATTTTATGAGTGCTTTTTTACTTCAATCACTACAATCCCATTTGCCTAGACTAACAACCCTGTGTGTACTAAGGAAGCTACACTAAGCTGTAAATTCCTTCTGTCTGGTCCAAGCAAGACAACCGTTATCTGAAGATGGACATGATAGCACAGAATAATTTAAATAGCTATTCTACAAACCAACCTTTCCTCTCAAGCAGAAGAGGGAAGGAAAATAAATGGGTAATGAAACAGATCAGAGTTTAGTAATGAAACCAACATGCATTTGTTGTTCACTCAGATATTTCTGACCTGACCATCTGGGAAAAGAAAACGCAGTACTTCACAACAATAGGTATTACCGTAGTCCTAACATGCTGAGTTACTGAACTGTCTGATATGTTTATGGTTAATTAACTGTAAGTTACACTGACAAGTTTCAACATCAGTCATACATACACATACAGAGATATATTTTATAAGGCTACAAAACTGTCTGAGTTTTACTAGTAATAAAAAATTGTCAGCTTTTATCATGCAAGCAACTATTAAAACCATGTGAAAGAGCCAATCTGTCAAAGAAAGGAAAAAGTATACAGGTCTCATTATTGTGACCAGTCTCAAGAGAATATTACACTAATACAGCAGTGTTATAATAAAATCATCAGAAAATTAATATACTGAGTCAATACATACATCTGATGCTCAGCTGAAAAAAGAGAAATTAAAATAAAACCCAAAAAGAACACTGTACCTTTTAGCACTAGTTGACAGTTTAGCAGCTGTTTTGCTTGATATTTTGCCCTCTTTTTTCTTGGGCTGAACTTGCTCCCTTTCTTGTTCCTGCTGAACACCTTCACGCTGATCTCCATCAGAGCTGCCTCCACTAGTGCTTGGACTATCATCCACTCTCTGCCCCTCCGTAGACATGGCAGATGCTGCACTGAACAAAAACAAACAACAGAAGTCAGCTTTTTGAGAAGAAACTGCCCAGCAGTATTTCTTACATGCCTTAAGGAAAGAACACATAATGTCTTTGTCTTAATATGTAACACTTGTGCTACAGTACTTCAGTAATCTTAGCACTGAAGAGTTTTGCCAGAAGCATCTTGACAATAATTCAGGAGCTGGTCATTTAAAACCCTATGCCAAAAAAACACAAACTCCAAACAACAACAACTACCACCTCCAAAAAAAGCCCACCTTTTATATATACATATATATATATATATATATATATATATAAGCCCACCTATATATATATATCTATATACACACACAAGTCCACCTATATATATATATATACAAGCCCACATATATATATATATATATATATATATATATATATATATATATATATATATATATATATATATATATATATATATATATGAGAAAAGCAGAAGTTATCGAAGTGGGAAACATAATCCAGCAAGTGTAATACCATTCACTGTGAATTATATTTTTCAACCACTCAGCAATAGCACTAGCTATCTCATCACTATGCCACCGGTTCAAATATAGCATAGTTTGTTAAGAACTGAGAGTTATTACTGTATTAACACTCTCTGTTATCCCATATGAAACAAATCTGTGGGCTCATTCCAAGTCTTTACTGTGGGTTTCCACATTACAAAATCTACATCTTGGCACGCTCGATGGAAACAGTCACAGAACCAAAAAGCACTAACACAGGACTGTTTATATTTACTGAAACGGTACACTTCTAGAGCGGTAAGCACACTGGTAGAGGACATAAGGAAGCTTTTTCCTGACAAATTTCATTCAGGTCAGTATGAAGCAACAAAGCTGTCAGAGAACACAAGAAGCAAGAAATCTCAGTATATTTCAGAAGTCAAGTTAACACTTTATTTGCACACTTCTGATACTAGTTAGCTATTTTAATTTCTTCCTTCATTTTAAATAGTACAACAATATGCCGACAGATGAGGAATTACAAGCCCACTGTTACAGCTGTCATGACTTCTCAAACTGTTCTAATGAAGGGCAGATGTCCATGAAAAACCCTTACTGAATTAGCATATGTGGTGGCACTGATTGATTTTTTTAAAAAACAAACAAACAAACAAACAAGCAAAAAAAGCAAAACAAAACATAAACCAAAAACCAAACTGAAACCCAGGTCTTTCCTTTAATTCCCAATCTTTAGCTTATATACCTACTTTATATATCCTCCTCTAAAGATTTTAATAAAAGAACCATCTTCAAAGCACATAGGCCCAAATGTTACTTGCTTACACCCACACAATCTCCATATATCTGGGTGGTTTTCTGATCAAATCTGTCTAAATCAAAGAATTTGTTCTTTCATACACAAAGAGTTTTAAATTGCTGTGAACTTTGACTTGCTTTTCCTCTTACCTATGTGCAGACACTATCACAATTAAGAACAAAACTATTCACCTTAACTGTTATATGTTTTAAGACTCACTCAAGGGAGAATAATGATATTTCAGGCTCAGATTCAACCTTGCTCATTCCATGGATTAAACAAAGTTCATCTCCCTGTATATATTTATGGAAAGAGACAGCAAAGTAAAAGTAAAATAACATCAATGCCAACAGGGTTATGTTGAAAGGATGCTTTTTAAAAAAGGCTGTAAGTGTTGTAGTTACAGCTGCATGTAAGAAAATAAATTTACTCCTATTCTGAAAAACCCTTACCAAGATCTAATTCTATCAAATAGTACACACCGTGGAGTGGAAGAAATAATCTCTTCAAGCATTATTGACACATGCAACTAACTTCAGGAGGAATTAGGTCTTTTTTATCTAATTTGTAAAGCTATACTGAACAAAAATTCTGGAAGTATGGCATCCCTTCAAAATGTTTATGCACCAAAAGAAATAGCAAGCAATACCAAGTGATGGATATGGGACTAAGGTTTCCCTTAATCAGCTTAAACTACATTTTGGATTTTATCATAGAAAATAATATTTTCATATATAAATTTATATAAATACACAACACTTAGCCTGCTCCTTGAAGTAACCAAAATAATGTATAGTTTTCACCCTAAAATTAAAATACAAAAACTGTTCATTCCTAGAGAACAATTTTTCCTATGGTACAGATACATTATATTTAACATAATTTGTATATTTACACAGGTTGATGTTCAGATATTTAAATCCTAGTTGGCAGATTTTAAGATAAAAGCAACAGAAGACTTAGAGGTAATAAACCACAAAAATATCATATTCTGACAAGTCAAAATATGCATTTAATAACTATAACGCAATTTTGATAGTAAGTACGCATTTTCTTTGCTTCTACATACAGTTAAAATACAACCTCATTTCTCTTAATAACACTTGTGATGGCCTTTATTTGCTCTAGATTTTAGTTCTGAACTTTGCTTAGTAAACCTCATTTTAAAAAGAAAAATTCTCTCTTCACAATGTACATAGGCTTTAACACTGCAGGCCAGAAAGTTAAAAGCATATTTAGCAATGCTTATACGCATAGGACATCTGCTGTGAATAATCTTAGCTATAAATATTACTATTATCCAAAAAACAACTCTATTCACTTCATAAGTTCAGGTTACTATCCAGCAGACAAATACTAACAGTAGCCCAGAGCATATAATTACTGTAACATGTAATGCCAGCATTTACAACAGCAAAATGCTTCAATCTGTCATTTGAAGTCTGGCTAGTTTCTTGGGGGTTTTTTGTTTTGGTTATTTTTTTATCTCTCCCTTCTCCTTCTCTCTCTGTTCCCCTTTCTGACAGTCAGGCAATTCTTTCTATGCCATCTGCTCACAATATCTGCAATTTTAGGAATTTTTGCATAGTTCAAGGGATGCTTAATATTCTGGTAAAAGTGAGCGTTAAAGGGCCTGAAGTTAGACACTTCAAATAGGGTTAAACTTAAAAGAGAGCCAAACACATGAACAAACAACTAGGGGAAAAAAAAATCAACTGAGAGGATGACACTGTGAAGAAAATATTTCACTGCCACTAACACAGACAGAAATACAAGATACTCCTTGAATCTGAACAGCCATGAGTGTGTTTGCAACTGTCACACAGAGCAAGAGGGAAGACACGCGATGTCCAGGTCCCCGGCTGCCAGGCTATTCTATATTCAGGCGAGGGTTGCTAACCTCCCTGCTGTTGTGCAGAGAAAAATGAGCAGAGGGGACAGGGAAAGGAGTGAAAAGGGACTTAAAAGTCTCTCCCTTAACGTGAGATGAATCAGCAGAGAGATAGATTACAAGTGTAACTACAACTATCAATTCGAAGTGAAGAGTCCAAAAGGTTTTGCTTTTGTCAAATATATCTATCTACTGGCACCTTCCCCTTCTTCCTCAAAACAAAACAAAACAAAACAAAAAAACCCAAAACAAACAAAACCAAACAAAAAATATATAGAGTCACAAAAACCCAACACCAACCACCATCACACTCCCCCCCACCCCCCCCAAAAAAACCCCGTAGTTAGGGACAGTAAGGTCCTGGCAACGTGCAGATCGGTCCCCAAGGGCGGCAGAGCTAGTGATGATGTCCTTTTAAAGCGGTCTTAATTTTCTTTAAGCCAAGATAAATTGAATATTTCTGCAGAGTCCACGACGAGCAGCAACGGCAGCAGCCGCCTTACTTCATCTTCATTAGAAAGCGTAAAGGGCAAAAGGACCACAACATCGCAGGAGGGGAGGCAGAAAGCGCCCAGTTTGTGGCCGGGCAGGGTCCGCCACTGAGAGAGGAACCTGGACGGAAAGGGCGAGAGGCCCCGGCTCCCACGGCCCCCAGCCGCCCGGAGGCAGAAGCGTGGCTCGCCCGTCGGGAAGACCCAGCCGTGCTGGTGGTGGGCATGGGCATCCCCAGAAACACACACACCCCGCACCCCCACAGCCGGGCGGGAGGCGGCCGGGCCAGGGTGAGAAGTAGGAGACAACCGAGAAGAGGAGGAGGAGGAGACTGCGAGAGGAAGACGTCGGGGGCACATGAGGGAAGGGAGAGGGTTGGGCTGCGGGGCTCCTCAGGGCGCTCCGGGTGGGGGCGGGGGAGGCTAGTGCCCTTCCCGAGGGGCTCCAGCCCGGGGTGCCCACCGGGTGCTGCGGCGGGGGGGTGTGGGGATGGCGCATCCTGGGAGGCTCGATCATGGAGGGCGCAGGGGGTACCCCGGCGCCGGAGCGACCCAGGGGCGCAGCGAGTGCCGCGGGGACCACGCGATCGGCGCGGAGCGGGGCCGGAGGGGCGGGGGGGAGCGGGGGTGGTCGCTGCTCCCGCCCGCAGCGGGGCGAGCAGGACAAATGGACACGGAAGAGTTGCTGAAGGGGTATGGGGGTGCTGAGAAGCAATGGAGGCTGGATGGAACCTGAAGGAGCGGGGAGCGGCGGCAGAGATGCCGAGGTGGCTGGGGGCGGAGGGGGACGGCCGGGACGGAGGCTAAGAAAGGGCACGGCTGGGGATGACAAGGAGGGAGGGGGGTACCAGGCAGTGCCGGGGGGATGCGGAGGGGGGAGGGGAGATGAAGGATAAAGGTAGAGAGCGAGGGTCGCAGATAAATGGGGGGGAGGGTGCTGTCGGGAGGGAGCGACGAGGGGGTAGGAGCCCGGCGGGGGGAGGGGAGGCAGACGGAGAGCTCAGCCGGGGCAGAGGTAGGTGTACCCCGGGAGAGACGGGGGGAAAGCCTCTGCTACCTGCAGGCGAGCGCAGATCTCTCTCTCGCTGGTGCCGGACACAGGCTGCGGGACAATCCGTCGCGGTGGCCCCGACTCCGGCCGGGCGCGGGGCTGGAAAGGGGCTGCAGCCGCTCACTGAGTCATGAGCCCGCTCCCCCGCGCTCCTCGCTCTCGGCTTCCCCTGCCCTTTCCCCTTTCTCCCGAGCAGCAGCGGCGGCCGCTGCTGCTGCTGCTTCTCCCACCGCCGCCGCCGCTCCTGCCCCCGCTGCCCGGAGAGAAGTGAAGCTGCTGCCGCGCGCGCGCGCGCGCCCCCGCCGCCCCCGCCTCCGCGCGCGCGCGCCCCCGCCCGACCGGCGCCGCGCGCGCGCGCGTCCGCCAGCCAATTATCCCGGGCGCTCGCGCCCTGCCGAGGGAGGGGTGGGTGGGCGGGGGCGCGCGCGCGGTTCCGGCGGGGGCGAGCGGGGGGAAAGCGACGGGTGGAGGGGAACGGGCGCGTGCCCGCGGGTGGTGTTGGAGGCCGCGCGCCGCCGAGCAAGGGGGAGGGGCGAGAGGCGCCGGCGGGAGCGCGCGTTAAAGGGAAGCGCTGGGGGGTGCGGGGCGGGGTCAGTGGGGCAGAGGAGGAAGGAGGCGGTGGGACAGGACGGGGGTAGCTGGGGGGAGACGGGAGCCTCGACTGTGGTTCGGGTGGGATGGAGGAGTGGGTATACGGCCTTCTTCCCCGCCGCCGCCGCCGGGCTACCACGGGCTCTCACGCCAAAGTCCTGGGGCCGGGGGGGCGGGCCGCGACGAGCGCGGCGGAGGAGGCCGGTATCAACTTTCTTGGCTCTTCTCTTCTTTTTCGGCTCCTTTGTTCCCACCGCCGGTCCTCCCCCCGCCCCCCCGGGCCCCGTCCTGCCGGCCCGCCACCCGCACCTCCCGCCGCCTTTGTCTCGGCGGAGCCGGAGGGAGCGGCCGGAGGGACGCGCGGATGCCCCGCGGGAGCGCAGCGCCGGGCGGCGGGGAGGGGCGGCGCGGGGGCCCGCGGCGGGGCAGGGCCCGGGCCCTCGGCACTTGGTGGCCACACTTTTGTGTGACCGCGGTAGTTTCGATCGCTGCGTGGCATTAGCACAGCCTGGTGCCGCAAACCGCCCCCGCGCACTGACGGCACCGGGGGACGCGCAGCATCCCAGCTGGAGACAGGCACTGTCGCCTGGTTGTGGCCAGGTAAAGGAACCTCGCCTCCCACGCAGGCGGGTATTGCCTCTGTGGCAAGCATCGCTGTCGGGAATAGGAGAGGCCAAAGCAGAGCCACACTTAAATGTTTAGTGTGAATAATATTAACCTGGAATAAAACAAACCTCCAAGAGAACTGTCTGTCAGGTAACCCCGGCTGCGTTTGCCTGGCTGAGACACTTCTGTCCCTGTGCTGACCCTGCTGCTTTAATCTTTACATAATATGCTTAGCTATGTTATGTAAACTTTTATCACTTCAAACCTTTCTTCGTCTAAGAGGGAAATATACCAGCCAAGGGTAAAGGGGTAATGGCAATTCAAAATGTTTTCCCCCTTTCAACAACTAAAGGGAATTAAAAAAATAAAATGTGGTCTCACCATTCCACATGTACGAGGAAAAGTTTCTCCCTGCTTGAGCTGTGAAGTATTGTACTTTTTCTGAGTTGTGATTCAGGTGTAGGTGGAGTCTGTGCAACCAAACATACAGAAATTCAGAACTTGAAGCAGTGCTGAGATATTTAAGGATTAGAAACATTATTGCCACCTGCTCCCATGTTATATTCAGACAACAGAAGTGCTTTTTGCAGTTTCCCTGTACATAAAATTAATCTTTGTTAAGATGTTGTTTTTAAATAACTTGGGTTTTTGCCCCTTCCTATTTCTTTGCTAAATAATCCTGGTGACATTTTCACCTAAATTTGAAAATACCACAGTCAGCTGGTTCTTCCCATTCCATGTGCGTTTACAAGATATTTTCCTGCTTCTGATGGAGAACAGCACCTAATGTCAGCTAGGTGGGTTTCTGTCTGGTAACTTGCATTAATTTCTCAGAAGGATTAATAATGAAGTAATTAACAGAATATGATGTGTAAAAGTCCTTCAAAAAATGCAAACCTCCTCCAAGTAATGCTTCTCATCACATTCAAAGGTGCATTGCACACTCTTGACATCATGGTCCCCTTTTTCTAAAATAACTTAAATCATACTTTCAGTCATTCCAGAACAGACCCCCTGAAAACCATCCAGGAAGCGATAAAATTCTCTTCTAAATGAGTCTTCTAACCGTATTTCCTTAATGTTGCTTTGACTGCTTAAATGTGCCTTAAAGGAGGCACACATTTTCCCGCTTGAATACCCTATGTTAATTCCTCAGCCCATCTCAGGACTTCACTTTGGTGACAGTTCATGGTGCTTCATTACAGATCTCCTTTTCTGCTAGGATTTTAAGGAAGCACAGAGAGAGAAGCTGAGTGAATAGCCTAATTGAGACAGGGGCAGGATGGGGCCATACAGTGTCCCAGAATCTGGGTCATAAATTTCCAGTGCCAAAATAATCAAGGGAGCACTGAAGTGTTTCAGCACCGAGTGAAGGGTTTGAGTCATCGCTAGTCAGGCCCTGATTTTTCTTCTGGTGTGTAACCTCTGGCCCAGAGCCCTAAATGGTAGGGCTTAAATTAAGTACAACTAAACTAGGCAGAAGGTTTGTACTGCCTTATGAATAGAACATACACACTGAGGTGTGCCCTGTGATTTTAAAAACATGAGCCCTACCTATGCAGTGTAAAGGGAGTAGGGTAGGGTTCTCAGCTGCTCCCAGTTTTATCCTTTTGACCTTTCAAAATAACGCGTTTGGCCCTTGGATGTTAAAAGTCACATATTTTACTCAAAACCCTTTGGAAGACTTTTGTAAGTTTGGATCATATAGGTTGCAATTCTGGCCCTTTTGAACAGAGTGGCAATACTCCAGTGTTAGATTTCACCCATGCAGGAGTGCTGACACACAGGTTACACAATTTTTTTCTTTTTTTCTTTTTTTTTTTTTTCCTCTGTGCTTAGTTTTATGTGGTTTCTAAAAGCTGACAGTATTTACAACACCAGACACATCTAAGGCAATACGAGTTCTTTGCACCCACAGAAGCTTGGAGCTTCCTTGCAGGAACACACAAGAGTTCATCCCACCTGGCACAGACAGTCACACTTTAAGACTGTTATAGTTAAGGACACTTCTGTTAAGGGCTCTTGATTGAAAGTGTCTGTTATAAGGACAGATATGTCAATCAAAATCCATGAAGTTGGAGAAACATGAGCAAAGTTTCCATTTATGAGTGTTTAATTTCAAGAAGTAATAGATCAATTTAGATTTTTTTTTTACTTATTTGTCTGTTCTGAGAGCTGTACTAATTTATGACAAGTTTTATCAATTTCTATTTAGTTAAAAAACAGGGAAGTTTTTTTACATGTCAAAGTAAGAAATAGGAAATGCAACTTTGAGATTTTTTTCTGAATTTCTATGTATGCATTACTGTTCATTCCCATTTAAAACAACATATTTTAATATCACTATTATAAATGAACACTGTTGTTAAGTTATAACTGATAAAAAGGGTTTGGGTTTATGAGGTAAAGATAAATTATCTCAACTATGATACAGCTGAAAACATAGCTATCTCTCTTGTGATAACATATCTCTCAAAACTTGAATATTTTATATTAAAAAGTGAGATGGTAATATTCATTTGTCCATGGTGCACCCTGTTTATTAATCTCTTCCAACCAAATCCTAATGAACCAGTTCATCCATCTGAACTATTATCAGCAGAAGATTGGAGGAATGGTGACAAAGGTGCCTTTATTCATTCTTTACCTGATTCCACTTCTCAGCTCCACAGGAGCTGTCATAGACTGTGTTGTTCCCCCCATTTCTTCCCTGCTGGGTCTTGGGCCCTGTGGGGCTGTTTGGAGAGTGGACAGCAGACAGCTCTCAGCAGCAGGCCTACTCTTTCCCAGTCTTGTTCTCCATCCTGAACTGAGGCAGGGGCACAGAATGGCATGCATTTCTGCAGTAGCTTTATGCTGTTACAGAGTTCTTCTCCCATAGCTGTCTTTCCTTATGCTACTATGATGGCACAAAGCCATAAAGACCGTCCAGAGTCCTGTTCTCTGTTCTTTTTCCCTCTCTGATAATTCTCCTATTTGTAGATAGTTTATTGTCACACTGCATCTAATTTTTTTTTTTTCCTACAATCTTGCTTTGCTTTTGTTGCCACTTGGATAAATCCTACTCTGTATATTGGCAAATGTAAACTGAAATTCACAGGTACCTTGATCTCTGAAGTGCCAGCTGTGTCTGAAAATGCAGCATTTGAGTGATTCAGAGATCAGGATTGTTCATTTTGTTTTTCTGCTATCAGCATGTAGGATGAAGTGGTATAGCGAGAAAGGTGTTTGCAGCAGAAATTTAATTAGAGTTTTCAGTTAATTGTGTATGTCCTCATCGCTTACAAAATGACATCCTATATCAAGGAAAACCCTGACTGAATCCTGAACACTAGGTAAGCCTATTATTCAAACAATGGCTTGACAGAAACCTCTTTAAAGTATTTTCATGGCATTCTGAAGTAAAATGATTTTGTGAACATGGAGGCATATTACTAACCTGACTTTTTTATTTGCTCTACAATAGTGCAAACCCCCAAATCATTAGAATTTATTCAGTCTAATATTTTCAAGCCAGTAAATACAAAAAGAGTTGTAAGTTGTGAGGCAAACAGCTTTTAAGGTCTCTTTCACTCTAGCCTGAAAAACTAAGAATTTGCAGCTCCTCCTCCCCTTTGCTCAGAAGCAGAACAGCTCCTACTATCATTCAGCTGGAACCAGAAGAAAAAACTAGGACAATAACCATGTGGCATTAGAGATCCTGGTGGCTCTCAGCCACTTTGCTATCCAGGATTGTAAAGAATAAAGATAAAACATATTAGGAATGGGTGAGAGGGAGGTAATAACTTGCTTCCGTGTCCTTAATGAAAGCCTGTTTTTTTGTTTAAGACAAGGAATAAATTACTGCTTAGTGTCTGAAATAGAGTTTTGTTCTATGTGCTGGTTTAGAGCCTAACTTAGAGCCTAACTACAAGATAACTGCACAGGATAGTTCTCTGATAGTTTCTAGACAGAAATTGTTGACAACTGAATCCCAGACTAAACCACTGCTTTAAAAATCTCATTTTGTATGTACTGAAGGGAAAAATCTTTATTTCCAGAGCTATTGTAATGCAGTGACCTGTAACTGGAAGAATTCCCTGCATTGCCTGTCTCAATTCATCACCATATGTGGGAGAGAATGTTTAAAAGTGAAGATAGGTTAGAAAATTGGGGTGTTTTAGGTGTTATTTCCGCACGCTCTTCAGCACATCCACATTCCTATTGGTTTCATAACATCTTAATTCACAGGATCAGACCTTGGCTTTCTTAAAGATGGTTAAAATTCTGAGGATCTCTTGTGGTTCTGTTGGGAAAGTTGCATCTTTACACAGAAGGAGAAGCCGTGGGCACTCATGTTCCCTTTTAATAAAGTTAAGGTTCCAGAAGAATGTGGGCTAATGTTCCCTATGCTTAATGCATGATTAATGCATGCCTAAGGAGTAGGCTAGTGCATCCACCCCAGCAAACCAAACCCCATACATCAGGCTTGTTCGGTCCTTTCAACATGAATCACCAAATATATTGAAGGAACCCAAGGGACCACAATCAGTCTCAAGCAGATTGTCTGCCTCATACTCAGTGGAAAATACCTGCATGTTGTCTGCAGGGAATTCCCCCAGTGAAATGGAAGTCCCCTGCAGCAATAAGTCAGACTAGCCATATTTTACACTTTTTTCCTGAAGATCCTGGCAAAAGGGCTTGATTTGGGCTGTACTTAGGAGGGGTGAAGGGGAATGTCTGCAGTTTGATAAACCTAAATTATCCCTTCTGCTTTATGGAACCTTGTACACAACTAGTGCCAACACAGCAGCTGCCAGTGGCTAAGTCCAAGGACAAACAAAGGAAGGAAAAAATCAAACGTCTTTTGTCTTATCCTTGGTGGTAACTATTCATGGAATAAATGGAATCTTCTGCCTATAGGTCTAGGCAGAATCTGGCAAACTTCTCTTTGCTCTTTGCTAAGCTACTTCTGCAGAACCACAGGGAGCAGGAATCAAAACAGGTCCATCTTCCTCAGCTACCCGAAATGAAGCAGGCGAGCTGTGGACGCAAGAACTTCAGGGAAGGGACACCGCCTCTAAATCACACTACAACTGTTTCTGAGGTTGCAAAGTCATGGAAGGGCAGTGGGGAGGGCACACTTTATTTAAAAAAGCTGGAAGGCACAACACAGGAACACGTCTACTTCCTTAGTACGCAGACTTTTTTCCTGAGTATCCTCCCCACAGTTCAGAGCCCTGAGCAGAACAAAAGTGGGGTCTTGGACATCTGATTGTTTTCATAATGGGTGTTTTAAGGAATTTTGCTTAACCTTATAACTAAGTTGAAAGCCTCCCTAGCTGTACTTATTACTGTATTTTAATCCAAGTGGACCTTTATTTTGACCAGCTTTACATATTACACCGACATTTCTACCTCTGCAAAGAGGTAGATGGATGCTTCATTTACAGCTAATTTGGAAAAGTGGAAAGTAATTAGAGAATCTGGCACACAGTTTCTCTTTGAAATGTTTCTTTGTCTCAATTTCCTGTGTTCAGCAGATTTCTTGGAGCTGGAACCCATGGCATAATTGAGGACTAAGCCCACAAAGGCCATGGTGTCTCTGTTGCAATTTCTAGCTATTGATGCTGCAAGGGCTAGTGAAGTACACAATTCTTAGGGAAGGCCATACATTTCAAGCGAAATACATTAGCAGAGCTAGATATTTAGTCAGTGGAAGTCCACAAATATTTGGCTGAGTAGTGATCCTCTTAACCTAGTCATTAGGAAGTGGCAAGGAGAGAGATGACATTGGCACGGAGTCTTCCACAGATATAGGCACACATCTCTGACTGGGGCTTCTAGTTACAA
Source organism: Pseudopipra pipra (assembly GCF_036250125.1). NCBI lineage: Eukaryota > Metazoa > Chordata > Aves > Passeriformes > Pipridae > Pseudopipra > Pseudopipra pipra. Next base: position 117,190,228 of record NC_087549.1, read on the forward strand.
GGCTCCTAGATTCATCTTCTGGATCTAGCAGAAGACCCTTGCCTCTTCAATCTTCTGGTGACAGAGGCATCTCTGATAATGTGGGAAATGGAAATTTAATTCTGTCTGCTCACTGAAAGGGCAAAACCCCGCAGTTTATAACTCTCAGTAGTGTCCTAAACACTACAGAATTTTGGTGCTTGGCTTATTTGTTCTCTCTCATCGCGTCTCTTCCTCTTTCTAAAAAATACCTATATCTACAATGGGTTGGAACTGAAAACGTGAGATGCCTAACAAACAGGCTAAAAGTCATTCTCTATCTTTTGATCTTTCACTCTTTTAATATTTAATGATCCCATTCAAGATGGAACAGCATTAGCAAGAGAGATTAGGAAGTGCCCTGTCCCTTTCCCACACCATCGTCTGTTTTCAAGGCAGCAACCTGAGACAATATGTCCCTCATATATGTGAAAGCGGGTGGCTTGTGCCCATGTCTCTGTCATCCTCAGTCAGAGGACTAACTGCTTCAAGTTTCGAAGAAGTGCCTCTGCCTGTGCTTTGGTGAGAGTGGGAGTGCTTGCTATGCTAGGACAACATCCGCAGGCAAGATAGCAGGATCCTTAGCTTGTGAATCATCATTGTCAGGATCACAAATAGGTGTTAAATTCCTTGGTGACATCAAGACTTTGGGTTTCTACTCCTGAGATCAAAGACATGACTTCCTTAAACAGAAAACAGCAGAATCCACCATTACCTGGAAAAATACATTAAAGTGACAAAATGTGTGTTACTGATTCAAACATGCTGTGCTACTGTGTGCCAGTGCAGGAGTGAGGTTTTCAAGCATCCACTTCAGACCAGGTGGGACTAACAGTCCCACATGGTGGGGACTGTGTACTGTGAACTGCCCTGGGCATTGGGAACCTCCCAGGGAATAGAGCTGACAATCCTGGGGGGCTGACATGGGGCTCTGGGCCCTGGGCAGAGTGGAGAAATGCCCAGGGAAGCCTGGACAAGGAGAGTTGGGTTGGCAAGTGCCCTCAGGTCCCTGACTCTATGCCAGTGAAACCGCTTTGAACAGCCATGTATTTTTGCTAAAGAGCATTTTATTTTGACTACGAACACACAAGGAGTATAATTCTGAATATAACACTTCTAAATTTCTTAACTTATGTATAGAGAAAATCTGTTTTTCAGAGAAGAACTATTATCTTGGAAAAAAAAAGTACTGTTGGGGAAAAGGAGAAATCAGTCACTCCCAGGAATGCCCACTAATTCAGCTAGATTATTATTATATTCCACAATCAGCCAGCCAGGGTTTATTATTCCTTTGAGACAATGGAAGATATAATTTGGTTTTGGAAGAGTTTCAACAAAAGCTTTTCACTCCTGTGCTCTGGCAGCTTGGATTGCACTGTGTTACCAGACCAGAGATCCCGTTTGCAGGGGATGCCAGCTAAATGGCTTGCTATACTACATCTCCCTTGAGGTGAAATGCCGTGGAAGCTGTGAGCTGCACAGCTGCCTCGGCATCTGCTCTCACAGCCCACAGATCTGAAACAATGGACAGAAATTGGATGGCAATTTAAATGTAATGGTCTGGCCATTACTGGTAATTAAAAATCCATTGGTAAGAGCCTGGAAGGTAAGGGAGGCATGTGAAACAGACACAGAATTCCTCTCACCTGGGTGGACTAGGATAGACTTAGAGAAACCAGTGTACTTCTTTTTTCATACGGACCTATTGCAAACTCCTTTGAAATAAATGGAAACATTCCCATTGGCATTAATGGACTTTGGATCAAGTCCTAATTACCACTATAAAACCTTTTTAGTGTTGCCATACATTATTTGCCATGTATATATTTTAATAAAACAGTCCTGAATGTACCGTAGGGAATGTGCTCTTTAAAATGGGTCTCTATTTTGAAACTATAGCAAGGGTAAGTCCTCTGACAGGAGACGTTTGTTTTACTTTATTTATGAAGGAAGGCTTAAAGCATTTTTTAATTTTGAAGGGAAAATAGAGAACAGTGCAAAAGTCTGTGGGTTTCTTTAGAGAGAACCTCATATAAGTGTTTTCTTATTGTGACTGATAACAGTTCATTGCCTCAACTGTGGCTTTGGTCTGGAACTCAAAATGCAAACCAAAACTGACTTAGAAGCATCAAAGCTTGGGTGATCTGGTTTCATGTACTTTACATAGTTTGGTCACAAAACCAGTCTATAGGCAAGATTGCTCAAAACAGTATCTAGGTTAATTCAAAAGTTATTGGATCTCATAGTAAGGCTTTTTCTAAAAATGAGTAAAGTTTTGAACTTTCACCAAAACTCTAAACTGATGTAGTTTTATGTGACATCAGATTTTGTTATGAAGAATATAAAGTAAGAAGAGCTAAGATGACTTGCGTGACTACACAAACTGAGTAACTTTTGCTCACTTCCCCTTTCACAAAATATACATAATAGTGTATTTTGACATGGATGTCAAAAACTCAGGGCCCCTGATATTTGTATGGATTTATGAGTCCTTCAAGTCGAGATGAGAAATATTAATAGAACTCTTGAGAGCATCAGTGAATGCTGCAAGAACTTTAATTTTCCATAGCATAGGTATAAAGGTGAATTGTGATACCATTTTTCACTCCAGCAATAGAAGGAAATGTATATCCGAGATCTCGAGTTGCAGCTGTATTCTTGGTAGCAACAATAATGTACAATTTTAAGAATGATATGGGAAGACAGAGTTCCTAAACAAGCTACAAATGATTATTATCAGAGTTTCAGACTAAGCTGTAACTTTCTTTTTGATTGTTTGTTTTGTGATCTTCTCTACAGGAAACATCTTATAAACATATTGGTACACAGACAATAGCAGGTGAAAATGCAGTGGCTGAAGCAATTAATACTCCCAGCCCTGCTGTCTTCCAGAGGCATCTATCCTGTAGGAGGGGTGACTGAATGGCTTGTGAATTGGCTTCTGAACCTTACACTTTAGCATAAACCAAAATCAATGTTGGTTTACCTTAATAGGCCAAGCTGTAGTCTGTGGTGGTTTAGAGCTGATTCATGAGCTGTTCGGCTCCCCTCTGTTAGGAGCTGGCAACCTCTGGGAGATGTCTGGCAACCTCTGTAAAGATTCCTGGGAGAAGAACAGCCAATGCTTCAACCCCTTCAGTTTAGTTTGCCACCATTTAGTGCAAGCTGTAGATTTATAGATTTCATATTTTTTTAGGTGAGTTCAAGATTAGGACCTTTGTTACCCACTACTTGTAGCAAAGATTTATGGCTGTGTACCTCAATGTGCTATCCCAAGGGATTTCAGTTTAGATCCACATCTAATATGGATCTCAATCCACATCTCTTATATCTCAGAGACAAAGACAGAAGAAACCAACTCACCAACTTTGCTATTTACTAATGAAAAATTGTTATTGAAAAGATTTACTTCAAAACAATAATCATTAAATAAGAGTTTCATTGCCAGATATTTCTCTTCTGCATGCATACCTGGCAGCTCCCATATACAGGTCTGTCACCTTTGTCAATAGTGGATACATAAGTTTTTCAGATGAAGCCTATTTATGTTTTCTTTTTATTACCAGTTTTTCATATCAATACAGTAGTCATTGAAACCTTTTTGTATCCAAAACTCACTTCTGTCACAGTTTATGTTCTAAAACCATGTACTATTGCAGAGCCTCATGGTACCAAAAACACCCTGGGAGGGTACGTGCCTCAGCAAAACCTTCCCTTTCTTTTGCTTACAGTCTTTTCAGATTTTCCATGTACACAATGTGCCAAGTAGCCTGCTCTCTGCTTCAGAGTACTTTTTGCATAGCTTTCCCAGTAGGAAAGCCACAGCCCATCTCACTCCCCTATGCTTTCTTGTGATGCTTCACACTTCATTGTTTGAAGACAGGGATTACTTTCATAGCTGACCTTCAGCAGCCACTGTGACTGTTACAACAACCCTGTATAAGGCCTGCTTTCCACATGATGTTGCCTTAAAGGTTGTGATCCAAGGCAAAATGTGTCTTTCCACAAATAAACTGCTTTATCCCTTCTATCCCTTCAGTGAACAAATGATAACGTATTATAAATTTGACTTATCTGTCAGCTTAGGGCCTTATTCGTTAATTTATTTAGTAGCAAATGGGTTTTGGCATCTGGAATGAAGTCCTCTTTCATTAACTACCTTGAGAAAACTGGTGGAGCTGAGTATTTGAAGCTTTAAAAACCCACAAAACCAAAGTGAAAAAAAAAAAGGCCCCTACAGCAAGTGGAGGAGAGTTGAACTAGGGAGAAGAAAAACAACTATGATGATTAATAAGAGCATCTCACATTTACTCAAACATTACTGCTTGAGTAGGCCTTCCATTGTCCTTTCTCTACCTTTGTGTTTGCTTTTGTTTTGCCTTTTTTGTCACTTACTTTTACTTTCTACTTTTCCCCTGTTTTTCTTTGAATAAGGCTTTTGTACCTGAATGGTTTGTTATTTTCTCCCTCCCTTCTTCCCTTTTCTTTTTCAGCCACTCTCTTTTTCCCTGTTATCTCTTTACCCACCTTCTTTTTCTTGACTTTGTCCCTGGGTGATCTTTCCTCCTCCAATCCAATCTATTGTGCATTTTTTCCTTCCAGATGTGTAAGTGCCTGGGTCCCTCACTTCACAAACTGTAACTCACAGAACACTGATAGATAACAAACTGGGAGGCTGTTAATCAGAGAGCTGTTCTCTTCCGATATTGAGTATCTGAGCTGTCTTCAAAGCCAAAGCATGTCAGATATCTATCTGGTATTATTTCCTGCATAGCTGTAGATGTTGTTATAACATCATGAGGGTACAGGTCTATGCGGTTGTGAGTAAAAGCAGCTATTTATGCTTCCTACATGAACTCTGCTAAGATGCCATCCACAGAAAAAGTCAGAGTTGCTAAAAATCTGAGGAAATCATTGAAATTGCATCCCTCTCTCGCTCTCTCTCTAGATATATATCTACATATAATAATCTGGTAATGTAGTGCCCCCTAACCTCTCAAAAAATGACATTTATTACTAGGTGGTCTTCCTTTTTAGTTTGAAGACCTCATGGTGGCCTTGTTTCATACTGGAAAACTCTAGATGGGATTTGAATGTGCAGTAGTAGCAGTCTCATTAATGACTGATTTCAGAAGTGGAAAACATTTCCAGATTAGCAGCAACTCCCAAAGGTATTAGAAGTATTGTAAGGGGGAGAGTTTGATTAAAATAAGAATAGTACTGTAAGAAGAGGATCTTCTGTAACTAATTATAATATTATGGGTTTATAGGGGTAATGGGCCAGGCGTAAACTATACATTTAGGTCTGAACTCTGTGGATTTGAAGGGCCATAACAAAAGCAACTGCCTTATCTTTTCACTACTTTCTTGGGCACTGCCCAAGACAAGAAGAGACTCAACTTATAGGAGACTCTCTACTCCCTTCAATGTAGTGCTCAGCAAACTGGACAGGTCATCAGTATTAGAGCAATGAAAATAACAAGGACACTTGTCTCTCTGAGTCTCTTCTTCTGAGCAAAACCTGTACGCTCTGCTATGACCCAGGCTGTAATTTTGCAGTTTACAATGCTTTGGTCCAAGGCACTAAGTGCCAAAATGGAATGCTTTGATAAGTCAGTATGGAGGGAGACACTGTGAAATACTGAGAAAGATTTTCCTTTAACTTTGAGTCATATTAAAATTAGTTTTTAAAGTTAGTTTGCATGCAGAACAAAACCAATCTGATTAAACACAAAATGACATCCCTATTTCCAGAATCAGTATTTTGGAATTTTTTTTATTACATTTCAATGACACTCACCAAATAAGCATAAATCAAGAGGAGAATTGTTTGAAGAAGCTAGCCTCAAGTATCTTATTGCTAAGTCATTTATCACATCTTCCACACACTTTCAAGGAGGAATTCTCTCTGTTCTGTAAAAGAAATATTTTTAGGTTTAGAAATGAGATATACAAACAAAGGGCACATAACTCATTTCAAGCTGAAATAGACCAGTTTTGGAAATGTGCTATTATAGCAAGACTTACCCATGCTTGAATCAGCTGGGTACTATGCCATTCCATGGGGAATACTTCAAAGAATGACACAGAGCAGCAGCAACTGGGAGAATACAGACAATTCACACAGACTGCATGCTTTCACACCCTTGTCTCAGATCAGCAATCCCAGATGGTGATCACCCAGAAGAGTCTCAATCTTTTTATATTCAATACTCTGCAGTCACAAAGTGGTTTAGCACATAAACTCAGTAAACTCAGATGGGATTCACATTACCTTCAGTAGGCTGAACGCTCTTCTACATCCACTTACTGAAGGAAATTAGCATGATCACTTCAGGGACAGCTCATACCTCTGTAATTAACCATAGTATGAAGTGGCTACAAGGACATATTTTTAAAAAGTGTTGAGGGAGGAATCTGGGCCTAGGAAAGTAATACACATCTGGAAGGCTAGTATATATAACGATTACACCAGTGTAAATCCGTGAGGTACATATTGTCATAGGTTTTCTTTACTCTCAGTAAAGAAAATAGCAGAATGATTTTGACATCTGCTCTGCTAGAGTGAAGCACTCAGTTTTGCTTCCAAGTGGACATCAGTTACCAATATTTATTCCTTCATGTGGGTTTCCCCTTAGCTTTTTTGCCCCTTTCTTATCTCAGATTTCTTGAGAACATATTACGACAGAGAAGTAGATGCACACTAGTGCCTAGTCTGACTATTTTGTGAGGTTAGTTATGGATGCAGTAAGAGTAGAAAGGGTATGGAAAAGAAGAAGGTAATAATTTTTATTTTTTTATCCCTTTTGTGCAAACAAAAAATTCAACAACTTTTTACTCTACCAGTTCAACCTGGCCATTGTGAATTTGCTTATCTATATTAATGTCTGATTATTTTCTACCCTAGTAGAAAATTCGTTTGTCCATTTCTTATAGTGGGTAATGTTTGTCTGGCATGGGTGATCCCATTGTTGTATAGACTGTCTCCAAGCTAAACCTGTCCTTGGCAGAAATTGCTATTCACAGTACCATGATAATATGAATCTGTTCCTCCCAGCTGTGGAAATGGTGACGCTTCCTCTACCTTAAACATCTTTACACCACCCTCCACTGTGTCTTTACTTCCACTGAGAGGTCTCTGAAGCACAATAACTACTGATAATGGAATGCAAATGTTAAACAGACTATTAATTAAAACAAAATCTCATTATCAAAGAAGACTATTACTAAAGCACTAGCTTTTTCATATGAAAACAATGGAATTCCTCTGTCACTCGTGGTCCTTCTAGAATGACTCTGCATCCCGTATCCTCTCATTTAAAAATAATTTTACAGTGAAAATACATTTTCTCTAATAACTTGTAACCTTTTTATAAACTGATTCAATTTAAAATTCTATTTTAATCATTTTTTCACAGCAAAGAGGAGATATTAAACCACGTAATTCGTATTCATGACAGCAGGCATCATTGCATCCAGACAATGCTGGGAAAATTTTGTAAGACAGAGATAGGCAAATTAATTATAATGAAAGTTTTGTTTTCTGGATTCTTCTTGTTGGATTTTAATGTCTGGACATATAACATGCATGTATAACCTATTCTGGAGTAATTTAAAATTATTCGTGAGACTCATAAAAAAATAAATTAGACTGACATTTGCACTTTTGGGATTAGATTAAGCTGTCTGCTCTGCCCCCCTTGTGAAGTGCAAGATGGAAGATTTTGGCTAGGAATAACAGTGTCTACAGAAAGCCAGCATGGAAGAGTTGTGGACATATCTACTTTGAAATTTTAATAAATGTCATAAGTATTCTTTTATTCAGACTCTGAGATGCTTTGGAGCAAAAAAATATTACAAGCAGTAGAAAAAGCAGCAAAGAAATCAGAAGTCATTTCCAACTTTCCATAAGGCAGTTATTATTGTGGCTCCTTGATATTACATTATTTATACCTTCCTTCTCCACCTGGGTTCATTGGATTTATTTCATTCGACTCATGCAAATAGTGTTGAGATCATCAGAGCTCATACTTCTGTACTGTAAACATTAATTGTGCAGTTTAAAATAAAGATCTTCAATCAGCCAGAACAGGTATAGTTATAGCAGGGAATCCTGAACTGCTTATTTAAGCAGATTTAATTTTTTTATATTATAAAACTGTACTCACTTGTATGTTCTGGGAGGAAAGAGAGTTAAAGGCATGAATGTGAAAGATACTGGGTCAAATCAGATATCTTTACTAACTCAACATTTGGACAAACACACTTTGCCAGTAGTAAAGATTTGAAGATCTGGTCCATAACAATCCTTACAATAGTAGACTGTATTTTGTTCTTGGCAGAGCACCAAATCTAATTTGCTCTGAATTTACAGGAGAAAAAAAATAAAACCATGCTCTGCCTCCCATTTGTTACAGCAGCATATTCAGCAGTGAACTGTCCTTCTGAACGGCAGCAAAAGAACCAAAAGAGGAACGCTCATCTCTGCCCGTGCTGGTGCCGGTGACGTCAGGAAATCAGTCTCCTGAGGACAAACAGCCAGCACAGCAACCGGCCTTTGTTCTACCCTTTTTTTCCCCTCCTCTTCTGGCACATTAGCTTTAGCAGACAGATTTAAATGTTAACAAAACACTAGTGTTTACATGTGTTTTCCACTTCGTCTTCAGAACTAAACAACAATAACCGGGAGCCCGTTGCTGCTTGCTTGTGCGCCAAGGACGGCAGAGTCATGTCACAAGTGGCTTCATATTAAAAGTGCCTGTAGATGCCATGTGGCGGGAGAGAGGGCTGTGATGTGATACCATGTGACAACAACGGTTCCTTGTACCTAGGGCTCACAGCCAGGGAAGGAGGGCTCCTTGGTCACTGCAGAAATGCAAGAAGCCAAAGCCAAAGGCAGCATAATGCCACCAAAAATCTGCCCAAGTCTCCATGGGGAGGTTCAGGAAGCCACTGCTTTTCCAAGCAGTAATAATTTGCATGTAGCAGTCTATGCATCTAGATATCTCTCAGGACCGGGGGATCAGTGGCTGAATGCTGGCATAAAACTCATGGAACTGGTATGAGAGTTCAGGCACCATAAATATGCAGATGTCCAATGCTTGAAGAGAGTGATATGCCTTAACTTCTTTCCTTTATTTTGAAGAACCCTGAAGTGCCATTTTCAAAGGCAGATGTCTGGCTTCTGAAAGACTGCCTGCAGGAAGTCAGCCTGGAGACAGGGTGCAGCTGATCAGCTGCTCCCAAAAAGGCAATGGCTTAAGTTCCTGCTAAATTTCTGCAGGAAGTGCAGAGCAGCCTGGTTTGACAGACTGACCGTGTAAGTCCAGCACCCTCTCCCTACTGAAGCACCATCCCTTCACTTTAATTTCTCTAAAAATAAAATAGAATATAGAATTCAGTCATTTTTTTCTAGTTTTATGTTAGCATCATCAATTCCAAAGTCTGGCACACCACCCTTTCACTGTTATGCTTTTTATGACGATTGGGCACATGTATTTTTAAGATGAGGCTCTCTATTGTCTGTCTCCCTTCTGATTTCCAATATTGGCTAGCATAAATCTTCTTGTGTGTCCAGCTACTCACCCTAAAGGATAAATTACCATGGAAGCAAAAAATGTTGGAGGAATGCACATCCCAAATCAACTTGAGGAGACAGAGTTTAAAAAGAAAGTAATGGAGAAGAAGTTTCTTCGCAGACAAAACCAATGAGGTGATGAAGGGTCTCATCATCTGGGACTACTCCTGTAGGAGCTTTCTTCAATTCCTCTCCAGAAATATCAATATCTTAAAAAAAAGAAACACTTCTATCCTGGCCCACTGTGTTCAAGTCAAGTTACCTCAGCTGTGGTTTGGAGATCTGTGAATTTCTTTGCCACTGGTATGGGATATAAAATTTTTTAGCCCAGGATAGAGACATCTAACAGATTTATTTGAGCACCTGTTAAACCATAACAGATTTGCAATTCCCTTCTGTAGATCTCCATTTTCCTTTTCGGCCTTGTACTATATAATTTTGTCTGTGCAGATTTTTAAGTCTGTATTTGCCATCAAAAAGACTGCAGTTTCCACCGAAGCATCTCTGACTCTGCGTTCAGAATCTTTATGTCCGGTGACAGACTGGAAGCTATTGGTGGCCTTTGAAGCACCATTACCAGCTGGTTTTGAGAGCGGAGGGGAGTGGTTTTCGGTTTGGTTTGGTATTGGGTTTTGGGTGTTTGTTTGTTTGTGGGTTTTGTTTGTTTGTTGGTTTGGGTTTTTTGCTAAACGTTGTGGGAAACTGATTAGGGCCAGCCCTGCTTAATATCTTTATTGATTATTTGGATGAGGGGATCAAGTGCACCTTCAGTAAGTTCACAGATGACACTAAATTGGGCAGTAGTGTTATCTCCTGGAAGGTAGGAAGGGTCTACAGAGGGATTTGGACAGGCTGGATTGATGGGCTGAGGCCAGCTGTATGAGGTTCAACAAGGCCAAGTGCTGAATCCCACACTTGAGTCACAACAACCCCATACGGTGCTACAGTCTGGGAGCAGAGCTGTTGGAAAGCGACCCAGAAGACAAGGACCCGAGGGTGCAGTTTGACAGCTGGCTGAACATGAGCCAGCAGTGTGCCCAGGTGGCCAAGAAGGCCAATGGTATCCTGGCCTGAATCAAAAATAGCATGGCCAGCAGGACCAGGGCAGTGTTGTACCCCTAGACTCAACACTGGTGAGGCTGCACCTCGAGTACTGTGTTGAGTTTTGGGCTACTGATGATAAGAAAGACATTGTGGTGGTGAAGTGTGTCCAGAGAAGGGCAACAAAGCTGGTGAAGGGTCTAGAGAGAAAGCTCTACGGGGAGTGGCTGAGGGAGCTGGGGTTGTTTAGCCTGGAGAAAAGGACGCTCAGGGACGACCTTATTGCTCTCTACAATTTCCTGAAAGGAGGATGTAGACAGGTTGGGATTGCCCTCTTCTCCCAGACAACCACAGGCAGTATCTTTGCATTTTGAAGTCTTCAGATGAAATAGAAAAAAAGACATTCACTCATTTTATTAGCACCGTAATCAGATTTTCAGAGTTTCACAATAATAGGAGAAGCTTGAAAAGTAATTAAGAGATTCTCAACACAGCAGGAGTTTTTGTTAAAGGAGAAAACTAATTCAGACTGCAGTTTGAAGATACAAGAGAAGTTAGGGCTTGAGTCCAAGAGACTCCTAATCTTCAAGAAAATAGCTGCTCTGAAAGCCGTGGGGAGGGAGAGGTCATTCATATACTTTCTCTTTCCTTTCAAGGAAAGCAAACTATTAGGAGCTTATCCAACAATTAAAACATCTGCTTCACAAAGGAAAGCACATGTCAGCTTGCATTGCCTTGATGGAAAGGATGCATTTTATTATATAAGAATTTGGATATATAAAAAGTAATACATAAATTTGTGTTTGTAAGGAACACAGTCAATTTCCAAAGATGAATAACAGACTGTACATATGCCTTTAAGAAAGCACCCAACCACGTAACAATGGTTTCCTAATGCGTGCTTATTTGGATTTAACCAGCTCCCATATGCCCCGGTGTAGCAATATGTGTGCAAGTCACACTGGAGATTTTGATGTTCAGTTTTGATATTATCATAACTGACCTTTTCAAAACTGTGAATCTTCTAAATTTCATTTTTTCCCTGATGAAGATATAGATGATAGTGAATGGCAACAAGTAACTCATGTGTAAATCTCCTACTGTTTCGTGCCTCCCTTGTTACTACTTTTCCTATCTCATGTGCCCTTTTCTGTGGTTAGCTGCCACCTCTCCTACTGCTTGGACTCTGCTATATGGACACAGGTTTCATTAATGCTTTTCAGCAGCTGCGCTTGGCTTTAAGATTTTATTTTCTGGGTTAGTTTAGGGCATAATACAGAGATTTGTTTTCTTATGGGCTTCTCTTACATGGAAGGAGATTCACCTGTTCTGTGGAAGACACTGTGCTCAGCAGTTTGTCTAGGTCTCCTAGTCCACAGCGGAATCCCTCTGCACAAAAACTGTGCCTTGGCTCTTACTTTCTCACTGCTCTCTTGGACTGGAGGGAAGGAGAAATATATGGAAAGAAGCAGAAAATGAAAATATAACATAGGAGTTAAGTGGGAAACCAGTGAGTACCCGTTGCTTTGTTCCCTCCTGTCTCTCTAATTTCAGAGAAAACTTCTGTTCAGGAACGTGGCATTTCCTACAGGAGTGAGTGTGGTTGAGCCAACATCACTGCAGTTTTATGGACTGAAATATCTAGGTTTAAAGCAGTTTCTCACGCTGACCAAGTGCTCTATCGTTTTTAACCTGCAATAGCCAAGAAATCTGTATGGAGGAAGTGCATTTCAAAATACTAATAGGAACTGAGGAACAGGCAATGATTTTGTTGGAAACTTTTATTTTAAAAGCAGAACAAATCAGACAGTGGAAGTCACCAAATATCTTTCAGGAGATGCTGCAGATGCTGAACAACGGTAGGAATCAGTCGTGAGGACTAGGACAGAGAATATGGCCAAATTTGATTCAGCACATAAGCATTGCATTTGCGCATATCTTAAATTCCATTTTAGTTACCAGTGTAAAAGTATACATGGCTCATCTTTATTTCTCCTGCCTCAGCCTTCTAGTCACCATAGTCTAATGATGTCCATTTGGGATGTAAGTCAGAAAAGAAATATTGTTACCACCTAAATTTTACAGGGCACTAAATTTAGCCGTATTTGACACATTGAAGCTTTTCAAATGAGAACCATGAATTGATGCAAAATGCACAAAAGGAGGACATGGCGTAACCATCCTTTGTCACACAGGCAATTAAGTGATGTGTGCACTTTGCTAGGAGGTGCTAAGAGGAGCTCCAGCTCTCATCACTTCTTCTTTTCCTCTCCTGCCTGCCATGCTGCTCTGCTGCTGAACCAAGTTCCTTGCAGCCCCTAAAGATTTGTGCTGGTAGCACTGCAGAGCCAACCTGGCAGTCTTAATACTTGTAGTGATGTGGAGTGCTTTCCCGAAGTCATTAGCTCCAGATGTTCTGAGACCACGGGGAAAATTGTATAAACCATGAAGAAACTTTTTAAAAAATGAATCCTGTAGTTTCAAAATCCTTAGTAAAAGCACTCACACCTCAGTGTCAGGCTTTTCAAGCCAAAGCAGTGATTTTTACGTCACCATTTGTGAATGCTGGAGGGCAGAAAGTTGTGTCACTACTGCTGCTGCCATAGGCCTGTTTAGGAGGACATGGGTTTAAGGTTAAATCAGAGTTTGTAGGCAAAACCCTTTTTCTTCTTTTGCAGTGTCTTTCACTCAGCTCTGGTTTGCATCTGTTGAGTTAACCCCTAATTGCAGAGGTGATTTAGGGTGAATCCTCACTAAAGGCTGTTTTACATGACAGAGAGAAGTGGAAAGAGGCCAGGGTTTCATTGCCATAATCCTATCTTAGGGCTTGCAAAAATTTACCTTTGCTAGAGTTCAGTCAGTATCCATGGCTTTGATATGAGAAGGCAGTTATTTCAACACAATGATTCACAAAAAAATCTTATGAAAATTTGGAACTCGTTCCAGGGGTCACTGTAGATTTTATGCTGGCTGGTTCAGAGGTTTTCACTTTCCCTACCTTCAAATGTCTACTCTTTCTTCCAGAAAGACCTAGAAGTTTTGAAATAATGCTTCTTCCATGCTCTTGAAAATGACATAGTAAGCTGAGGAACTGTGATATGTTTATTCCAATTGTTTTTAAAATGTACATATTTCTCATACAAAACAGGTAGAGTCATGCAAAAGATTACTTTCAGTTGAGTGGTTTTTATCTCCTTCCAATAAATTTATGGCATAGCTCAGAGCTGACATAAGTCAGTAGCTGGTAACGTAGACTAGGGAAAGGGACCAGGTAGGGAATAACCCCATGCTACTATTCTGTCTGGAACAAAACTATGTTGTGGAGAAATGACTAGTGCATGTGAGGGACATGAGTCTTTGAGTAAAGCTGTCTGTATTCCTGCATCCTACAAGTGATGGTTTGTGGAAACAGAGTAGTGGTCTTTAAAATTTCCTGTTAATTTGTTGTGCTCTCTGTAATTGGCAGAACATTTGGTGTATAGTGAAGTTATACCGGAATTTAGATCAGCAAATCTTCCTATTCTCTGCTGTTTCTTTTTTTTTATCCTGCAATTGGTTTATATAGTGTTGCCATCATCTGCTGTTCTACCCTTTCGTCTCCAGGGGCACATTTGTAACTGGTGTATGAGGAACAAGGGATGAGGAATGGCACTGTAGTCTTCCTGCTGGTGATAAGGGCAAGAAGCACTTCACACAAACTTCTCATGATGGCATCTGGATGGTAGCGCACTTCGGAAAAATGCATATAAGTCTAGGTTTAGATCAGATATTAGGAAGAAACTCTTTACTGTAAGGGTGGTGAGGCACTGGAACAGGTTGCCCAGAGAAGTTGTGGATGCCCCAGTCCTGGAAGTGTTCAAGGCCAGGCTGGATGGGGCTTCAAGCAACCTGGTCTAGTGGAAGGTGTCACTGTCCATGGCGGGGGGTTGGAACTAGATGATCTTTAAGGTCCCTTCCAACCCAAAGCATTCTGTGAGTCTATGATTCTATGATTTTTTTATCTGAAGCTTGGTCCTCTATTTTTTTGGTATAAAATATAATAAATACTTACAACAAATAAGTGTTCATATCCATTAAAAAATAAGATTTTCCCCTATTGCTTCCACACTTTAATGTTAAACATTATCATATGCATAACAGCATGGTACATATTAAACAAAGAAGTTCATACTGAGTCAAATAATTTGCATAATTATTAGCAGGTCTCTTTGCTAGTTGTACAATCTTTAAAAAACCCCCCAAAATACACTGAAGAGTGTAATCTTCTTTTTAAATGCTGCAGAGGCCATTTTATATTTCTGAGAGATTTGGGAAATCCCGCTGTCTCTTTATGAGATATATCTAGGGATAATCTAAAACTGGAGTTAATTAGTGCAGTGTTTATTATTCTGATGTTAATATTATTTTTCCACTCAGAGCTCTTGTTTGGATAAATCTATTAAAGTGTTATGTGTTACTACACATCAATTTAGGCCTAATCCACCATGTTCATATGTATCCTTTCACTTTCTGTGTGGGAGTAGCTTCCTTGGTTTAAATAGGAGTAGGTTTAATTAAGTGTTTAAGTGTTTACAGAGTATAATGAATATATAATACAATAATACTGCTTTTGCTAAAATGTACCTCTAACATTGTTCCTTTTCCCCAGCTGTCAACCGCATACTTGATTTTCCTATCACTTCGTATCAAGTTAAGTGTAGCTGTTCCGAATATATTACAGTTCATATGTAAATAAAAACATGCTTTAAATAACCTTCTTAAATTGTTGAGAAAACAGATAACTAAATGGAGAATAATAAATAAATGCAAAAGAAAAACAATCAAACACACTTATACAAAACTCAGCCAATGAACCGAACCTCCAGCACAGATAAAAAGTGTAGGGGTGAATTGAGGAGGAGGGTAGTGAAGGACTCTGTCCCTGTCTTTGTGCTTTTGAGGGCAGTTTTACCGTAGTGCACCTCCGAGTATGTTTCAGTGGGCACTGAGGAAGGATGTACACACTGATTTCTCGCTAACCCCAGAAGCCAGGCAGAGATCTTTGGGTAAATGAAAGATCTTTTGCCCCATTCCCCCAGATCTTGGTTTAAAATAACTTTTATTTACAAGGTTATATTAGCTCCTGGTCAGTCCGTGGTCTGATTTACCATACAGCCAGACAGACCTTTGCATCAACCCAACTGGAACATTGCTACAGGAACAAAAAGCAGGAAATACCTGCCAAAAGAAGTGGGCTTCAGTTACAAAATAATACATTGGACATCCATACCACAGCGTTGCTCCAAACTGTCATGCCAGTGGCAAGGGGTAGCCTCTTCACTTTTGTGGGGCAGAAGTACCAAGAGGCTACTTTCACAGCTCTTTGCTGTAGCAGCAGCCTTTTCCCTGGAGGAAAGCACCTGGAAGGAGGGGAAGTTGTAGATAAGCCTTCCAGTCCCTACCCTCTCTAGAGGGACTGACTGGAACCTGCCACAGTGCTTGTCACATACATACTCCTGCCTAGGGGCTGTTGACAGGATCCTGAGAGCACTTTGTTCACACACTATTGAGATTCATGGTACACTTCACGTTTCCCAAAGCTAATGATCTGGACTGTTTGCAGATGCAGGCAGACATCACTGCTCAGACCTGTGGTGATGATGAGCTAGTTACAAATAATCATGTTTTATCTGAAGTGACTAAATACATGTAAGTTTTATGAAAATTGACCTTTCTTGTTGGATAAGTTTCAGGAAACAGTTTTTCACTTAATGAATGGTTTGAATCCAGGCCAAATTGGTAAGTCTGGACTAAGCAAGTAATTTTGAACAAATTATTTATTCAGTGAAGATAGCTGCTTTTCCTCACTAGTACATAGTTCATGGACAGACTGTGAAACTCTTTAACTTACTTGTAATTCAAAGTTATTCATACATTTCCTCACATAATAATTCTCGGTCTAAAACTATTTATGAAAAGATTATCACTGCCTGCCATGAAGAGACATGAAGGAATGGAAATTATGTCTGGTTCAGAATCAGCTTGAAAATGTAGATGGATATGCTTTAACATGAAGAAACTCTTCAGCGTTCAGCGAATGTGGCTGGTTTTCCTCAAATCATTTATTTGACAGACCAGTTTTTCTGGCATTTGACCAGCTCCATAATTCATAGAGAATTTCCCTCCCCCCTGCCCATCATTTTCCCAGCTCTGCTGAAAGCCTTGCAGCCAGACAGCTGTTCTAAATGAAGTGTGTATATGGTCTCATATTGGTTCCTTGTAAATAGGTACACTGGTGATGAAACCACATGTACTACCTTAGGGCCATCTTTGCGAAGAGGACAAAAGGACATGGACACTTGCCTGCCTGCTTTGTAATAGAATTGGCCCCTCTGGTACGAGCTGCAGTTAAGAGGCATTAGTCAAGCAGCATGAACTTTCTGGTGTGAAGGGCAACACCTGTACCTGCTGTGCTGTCAGAACAAAACTAGCATGTAGTACCTTTTAGTATCCCTTACCTGCTCACAAAAAGAAAAGTGGGGAGGGAGAGCCACTCTTTCCATTCCTAATTCTCTCCTGCATCTGGGCAGAGCTCATTTGAGCATTGCTCACTGAATCCTTCAATTCTTTTGCAGAGAAGATGGCACTGCCTGGGGTTTCTGCTTGACATCCCAGTCCAGGACATTTATTTAAACCTTCAACTCCCTTTCCTATGGTGCTAACATAATTCCTTTAGTTAATCCTCTGGTTAACCTCAAACTGAAGACTCTGAATCCTTTCAACTCCATCATCTTTCCTGCCTTCCCTCTCCACTATTCCCCTGCTGCAGCCCTCATCTTGTTCTTTTACCTGCTTCACTTTCTTCTTTTTTTGTTTTTGTGATTCATATCCTTTCTCTTTAGCCTTTACTATTTCAAGGAGGAAGATGCCTCTCCTGGCCCCAGTAAGTGTTCTTTCAAGGTCTGGCTTATTCTTTATAAGGTATCCCATTTTTTTTTCTTTATTTTGTATTACAATGGAGCCTCCAGCTGGTATTGATAATCATTGAAAAGAGAGTTCCTACCCGAAAAATTTAGAATGAATTAAGTTCACAGGTTAAACAGACCAATCCTTGTATGTATCTACAGTGTTCAAAGACAGTAATTAAAATCGTAAAAAATCTAATTTGTTTGTGTCAGGATTAAAAATACTAATATAAATGCTCATTTAGGGAATTGGCCATTTTAAAGATTGTTACTTGTCTGTAGATTATTTTTATTCTGGCCTTGCAAGATTTTTAACCTATCTTCAGTGTTGCAGAGCAGTAATAAAGTCAGCTATCCTGGATCTTATCTTTATTTTAAAATATCTTATTCTTTCCTACTCAGTTCCGCTTTCTTGGTTCTGGTAGCCCTCTGCAAAATAGAATAAGTTTTTCATTCACTTGTGCAGGTGGTAAAAGACATAAAACATTAGAATGGATTCTTTAAAACAGCTGTAAACTAAAATGATGCTTGTAAACTGAAATACTGCAGTTTTGTTCACCCTCAATTTTAAAATAGTTTCATGAGGTAATTGAGCCTTAAAGGATCTGGATTTTTTTAACTCTATTATGTTATTATGCAGTTGCCACAGGGGGAGCATATGCTTGCTGCCAAAAATCTAAAACTGGAATCTTGGATGTTAAACAGATAAGATTAAGTCATAGACTTCAGCTGTACTAGAAGCAAGCATAACATTCATCTGAAGCATGTGACATCTATGTCCTGGAAAACTGTTTCTAGACAGACATTACATAGACTGAAATAGGCCATTCACGTTCATTTAGTCTACTGAGTGTTAAGCACCTCTACAGAACTATTTAGTTGAATATTTTTCCGATTTTCCTGAAGTGTGGCATTGCTTGTTTAAGGAGACTTGTAAATGAAGCCTTTCACCTGGGATGGCTACACTCATGGATTTCTGCTGTTCTTATTGGTCACTAAACACACACTGTGACATTTGGGGTTTAAGACTTTTTCTTAATTATATGGATGGTTTTGAGTCTACACTGGATAATAGGTATCAGTTTGTACACATTCTGTATTACATTTTGTTGTGCCCTAAAACATGACAGGCATTGCACTGAACAAAAGAAAGATATAATCACTTCCCTGAAGAATTTACTATCTAATTTTAGATTAGAAAGAGAGTAATAAACAGCAGGAGGAGATGGAGTGAGGAACTACCTCACACATCACAGCAGTAAGATCAAGCTGTTAAGCTGTTGGGACTTGTAAACACCTCGACTGCTTAACTAAATGGTTTATTTAAAATAATTATGATCAGTGAGCCACTAATTGTAGGCACCACCAAAATGAACTCAAAAGGAGGGATCTGAATGAAAAGTTCAAATTCAGTGAACCAGAATAAGCATTGCATCTCACAAACTGAGCAGAATGACACGGAAAAGCTTGCAGGAGAGGTAGGTAAGTGGGACATAAAGACTGATGTCAATGGTAAGTGGAGAGAACAAACCTGTATGCACAGAAAGTGAGCAGTTATGTGGGGCACTGGAGGTGAGAGCAGATAGTTCACATCTAATGTGGTGGATAAAAGAGATTTAAAATGGACTTAAATGCCTGAAGTGCTTCAGCTGAATTAGCGAGGTTGGGACCAGTGTGTAAGGAAAACTGTGGACCCATTGCCAGGTGGAGTAGACTGACAGGAGGCATATGGATTTCAGGGATAGAGCCTGGAATGAGTGCTTATCCACTGGAGCAGAATAAAAGTCTGGAAGAAGATTAGTCCATAAGCACTACAGAAGGCTTCTTACGTAGTCCCCAGTCACCTATCTGTCTTCATTACAGTAGCCCACCTTTCTTCCTATCATGGCTCCATATTAATAACCTCTCTGATTTCCCTTCCTACAGTGTCTATCCTGAAATATCTATTGGAGTGGTATCCAAGTGCTGTCTTCTAGGTTATATATAGTTTGGTGGCACTAGTTCAGTTTGTCCCAGGTAAGTGAGCATTGCAGCAAGTGCCATGTTTGCTCAACCCTGAGGTCAAAGACTGCCCAAAAAGATGGCTTAAAATTATCTTCACATAAAGATAAGGCTCGTGACAGAACTGTACTAGGACACGTTTGACATTGCTGTTCACAGTCTGCTATGACACTAATATGCAAAATCAAGCAGCACTAAAGTGCAAACATGCAGTTGCCCGGTCTAAATAAAACACACTTCAAACCACTTGTTTAACTATTGTTAAAGAATAAACTTGGATATCCTAGATGACCCAGTTTTTTGCAAATCTCCAAATTTCTATACTTCCCTCTTTGATGGTCTCAAATGGTTAACATCTAGACTTTATTATGTTGCTGAATCTTGTATGTTGTCAGGCAGCACCATGTCGATTAAATCACACTCAAGAGAGAGTTAACCACAAAGCTGTAAGCATTCTTGACAGGTCATTCTCGCTTGAGCCTGGTTTCTTGTGTATAAAGATTAAAAATCTTGTCACAGATGTGAAGAATGAAGTACATGCAAAACAATGAGCATCAATACATGAGCATCAATAACTCATAAAAAGCACTTAACAGAAGTGGCAGAATTTGAATGAGATGCCACATACATTAAACAAAATAAGACTAGTAGTAATGTTGAAAATAGAGTACTGTAAAATAATTTCTTTAAATATTGAATGCAAGTAGTAATTGACAGTGATTGTTCATTTCAGTGATGAATGAATGTAAGAATTTTATTTTTATTCAGCACTGTACCAAACTCAGGCAAATAATTCCTTTGCATTTTGCATCATTTGTTTTCCCAAATATTTCACATTAATAATATTTGAAATTAACTGGTTCTTATTCTCTGCAGATACAGCCATTGGCACCTAGTAGATTCTTGAGTTCCATGGTGGCAGTTACTTTATTCCTTTATCTTTGCTACTGATGTAGGAATTTTGGCTTTGGAAAAAAGAATATGACCAATACGCCTTTGTATTAGGGTTTGTTTCTACCTGCTGACCTGCTGTAGGCAGCTGATATAAACTGTAACTGCATTCTCAAGCATTGAGGAAGCCAATTGGCAGAGTTATGACACATTCAGAGTTCCAGCCTGGTTGCCAGGTAAACCTAGGTAAAGAGACTAGAAGCAGCCCAATGTTTTTTACCTACCTTCTGTCTCTCCAGGTTTCCATCAGGTGAACAGAAGCCTTGAATAGGGGAGCCATTGAGATCTGGGTTTTTCCTCCTTCTAGCGCTTTTGATTCTGAACTCTCAGAAAAGGTAAGCAGTTCTGATGGTTGAAAGGCAGTCTACGATGGAGATCTACTTTGAGAAATAAATAGCAGTGGTTTAATTTAACCTAACAATGTTATCCTATCTCATAACACACACAAATAGGGCAAAGAACCCAGATTTTATTGACTGCTCTTGAAGTTTATGTTTTCAAAACATAGTCTTCAGCAACTGGATTTGAATCAGATGCCAAGATTGAAAAGAAGGCTGACAATCACAAGTGGCTTAGAATGGTGATTTTTGGGGGTAACTTTCAGTCCATAAACACCTTTGTTTTTACGGAATGCTAGGAGATCTATGAAGCTGACTGAGCAAGCCTTATGTCTTTAGGCTTTCATTCATTACACAGAGCTGTACACTTTTACAAAAAAAAAGATGGAGCCACAAAATTGAAAATCGTTGGCCTACAGCTTCTCTATGTGAGAGGCAGAGCTCTCCCAAGATATGTAGAAGAATTGTTACAAATACAGAAAGTGTTCTTTCAGTAAGTGAATAATCTAAATGACTACTATGGCTTCCCTGTGGATTTCCTATCCAAATACCAACTCAACTTGTTCATGATTACCCTGTGAGAACCAATGAGTTCACAACCTGCAGTGGGAAGACTGCAGACCGTGGTAAAAAGGAGCCTAGAAAAGCAGAGACTGCTTTACCACATTATTATTATTATTATTTTATACATTATTAAATTACTGCAGTCTGAGTGAAGGTACTCATAAGGTTATGCTTTCCCTGATCTTTTTAAATTGTGAAAGGATTCAAGTCACTTAAAAAAAATTGGGTAGAACAAAGTGTGCTACAGAAGATTTACCACAAACACTTAGGCAGTCTTACTGTACTTAAGACAGGCCACCCCCCAGGCAAATTTGTGTAATCTTCACAACACGTAATTTCCATAGGTGTGAAGACTTGCAGGGCAGGATTAAGATGAAGAAGATTTACACTGCTGGAGAGCAGTCAGTCTGCTACTTCTAGGGACAGATTCTGGAGTTGTTTGGTGTACTCAGTATTTTTGGAGGACAGAGTAGCAGTGTTAAACTGTGCTTAGCCTAAAGCTTAGAGTAACAGGGGATGAAAACCAGTCCCAGGTGGTCTCAGCTTTTTGTTGCTGCAGGCAGCCTGTAGTCTCAGGGAATGCTTGTGGGCTGATGCAGGAATACAGTTTGTGAAGGGGCATGAAGCGTTCAAGTCCCTCTGAGTTTGCAAGCCAGGGAAGGAAGGAGAAGTGTCACAGGCCCTTCAGAGGGATTTGCAAAACCTCCCTTGTAGAATGTTTTATTTTTGTCTCATCCTTGGCAGAAGAGCACACAAACCCATACTATCACCTGATCTGCTTGAGGTTGCTATTCTGCTGCTGCTAACTCTCCCTGCTCTGCACCTCTGGCATTTATAACTGCAGCAGCATCATCTAAGGAGCACAGGCAGTAGGGTTTTAGACAAAAAGAGCAGCTACTGCTTCTGTGGATAAGGCTGAACAGTGAACAGGATGAGCAGGCAAGGTGCTGCCACTGCCTGCCCTTTCTCAGACTGCAGCAGGTCCCTCATCCCTGCTACCAGCCCAGCACGCAGAGCAATGATGCCTGCCCCAGCCCCAGCACAATGGGAACAACCTGTGTGCTAGATGTGGCCCAGCTAGACCAGACATGGCTTGCTTAGCATAAATAGTGCTGGTTTGAAGCTTTAATTAAAACAAAATGGGGATAATAAACTTCTGAAACCATAGAGGGGAATCAAAACTTCAAACGAACCATTTCAATAACAGGTAAAATTTAACTTTTGCTTTTGTCCAAGCTTTTAGAAGGTGTTTCTTAGGTCAAGATAGCTATTATGACCTAGTATTATGCCTTAAAATCCCCATTCAGATAAATCCTTGGTGAATTTTAAGGTCAGGAAAGAATTTGTAACTGTGAAGGAGTAGATCTACTCCAGCTCCTGTTTCAAAGAAATGCTTTGAAGCCAGAAAAGCAGTGAGTTTCTGCCCCTTAAAGAAAAAATGGTTATGTTTGATATATTATCCTGGGATGACTATTTGGGACAGGCATCTCTGACCCTAAGGTGGATGTGAAGAGAGGACTTGCAAACACAACTGAATCACGTGTTGGGTGTTTGCATTGTGCTAACTAACAAAGAAACCAAAGCTATCCTGTCTGTAGCTCTTTCTGCTCCCTTATGACTGGTGTGCTTGTATCTCTGGTATTTTAGCAAGTGATAGGATGCAGAAGGGTTGACTGCATAGGTTTGAGCAGGTGCTAGAAAAAAGTGGGCCAACACTGTAGTCTGGTTCATGTCTGCGTTGATATGCAAATAAAGCACAGCAAGTAATGAAATGTATGTGTTGTTTCCAACTGAGCCAGGTAAATCCAGTTTGAAAAAAAAAAAGGAGCCTGTTGACATGTTAGATTGCTTATAGGAATAAAGTATCTACTTTGTACTTTCATTTTCACACTGGTAATTAGCATTAAATTCTTATTTTGGAACACAGTTGGGTTCTGCTGAGGGTTTTTTTGGAAGCAAAATTAAAAGTTTCTGTGCTCCTGAGTGCTGACTTCCTTATTCTGTTCTTTATATAGGATAACTGTTGAAAGCTTTCTGCTTCATGCTGAATTTGACTCAGGTTTAAATATGTTTTGCATATTTCCTTATCCTGTAACTGTAATTGCTTTCAGTGAGCCTTGATTACTGTCATCTACTGTCATGCCCTACTGCATCTGACCAGTTACAATTGCACAGTAAAATAGCACTTTGTGTGATTTTTATCTGTGTCTACAATTTTTATGTTGCAGTTGTATAATATCCTGATTGTACCACTGATATTTTAATGCTTACTCCCTTAAGTGGGTCTTGAAAAGATCCACTGAAGTCCAGTTCCCTAGTAAATTACCTGGAACGGATAAGCAAGTAAAGCACACTTACAGACCCTCTTTTGTTTTCCTGCTTATGCTAAATCCACTTCTCTTTTTTTCTTGGCCAGCTGTCTGAGACATAATTATCCAGAACTGTAAAATCAGACTTAGATGAAGCTTTTATGTGGAGATCAAATGCCTTATATTTCATAGGAAAGCTTACACTACAGCACAGAAGAGCTCAGTGAGGAGCTTTGGGTTACATCTCTGCTCCTTTGAGGGGGGGGTGGTGATGCTGTCCCAGCTGCAGAGGGACCTCCTAGGGCTGTACCTTCACTGTTTTTCAAACAGTTTTGTTGTTATGGTTACCGGTCACCAAAGACTCATTCTCAACACAGCTCCTGTCTCAATCACAACTTCGAACTGTTTTCTCTCTCCTCCTGTGCCTGTTTCCGGATCTGTTTTGCTTCCTGTTTGGTGGTTCGGTACCATTCCTTTCCCTCCACTATCTCTACTAGGACAGCTTCGGATCCTACACACACCATAATTTTCTCCTCCTCCTCTTCCTGACCTCCAGAGACACCTGTACCTGACACTGCCAGCATCCCTAACACCATCCATTCTCCTTCTTTCTCTTGTGGCCTCTCTAATGCCTAAAGTTTCTAAAATGTTTGCAGCCTTCCATCCTCTCCTCACATCTCAACATCTGAGCCTCTGGTCCCTTTTTATATGACATACATATATATTTATATAAATGCTTTCAACATGGTGGTTGGTCCCTTGAGGGTTCCTTGCTACCTTTGCCCTATCTAGCTTAATTCCTAAGGGCAATAAAATGAAATAAGACACATAATGGGGTAGGTCATGTAGCTAAATCAAACCTGGAGCTGCAGGCACAAGTATGGGAGGGTTTAGGTAGGAGGCCTGTTAATTAACAATTTTTGTGTGGAGGTTCAAAGGAGCAGAAGGGCTCTGTGAGCTGTTATGCCCAAATGAATTCTTCTTTACCGCCAGGTAAATGATTTAATGATTTAAGGCTGGAATGTGAAGGCTAATCCTATTAGCAGAGGCTCAACCAGAGAATCCTACAAAACCTGCACTCAATGCTGCTTGGCTTCACATGGAATATTTGTCTCTCTCTAAGGCATGTCTCCTCCTTGATGTTTCTTCTTATTTTTCACTGTCATTTGTTTTGTCCCTCAAATTTAAAAGAACACATCATTGTGAAGTGGTAGCTACCTGTCCTTACACGTGTCTGTTTCTAAATGAATTACATGATTTAATTAGCAATTGTTTCATAAATAATTTAACTGAGTCATACATAAATTTCAGTCTAAGGTGCTATTCAGCTTGATGGTAATTAATATGACTAATAAAATAGATAAGAAGACATGAATAATGAAGTCAATCTCTCTACCACATCATCCACAACACTTTTGTGGCCTTGGTTATTGGGAGATGTAAGATGAAAAGCTGTTTTTCTCAGCCAAAGGAATCTCTGGCTATGTTTTCCCTGGATCCACATTTTAAGCCATCCAGGACACACTGATCCACAGATGCATTGAGCTAGTGAGAGAAATTAGTTTCACTTAGTTTTCCCTTTATTTGAGAGAAGCTAGATTATAACTATGTGTTTTTTTAATGAACTTTTAAACACTATTTCAATCAAGCTTGTATAAGAAAGAGACATTTATTTTGGGTTATTTTTTTTAATGTGAGAAAGTTTCTGAAAGTTTTTTATATGTTTCGTATCAACTTCTAAAATTCTGCTTGTTTAAAAGGGACTGCTAAATGCTGGAAAGCTTGCTCGTTGTTGCTTTCTGGTTATCTTGGCATAATACCAGGTGTAAGTCTCAAATGCTGATTAAATCTCAAAGAGAACGGAGATCCAGAATTAGTTGCTTGCAGGATGTCATACCTTATAAACACCAGGGGAGAAATAAATTACATCTCAAGATGGATTATGGTAAAGGTCTAGAATACATAAATAATTGTTTAATGACATGACATCTACATTTCCTGTATTAAACTGTATTAGCTGAATCATTAATACCATAATTAGCTGAACCAATACAGATAATAAGAAGTTGTTGACCTAGTGAGGCAGGAACAAAGTATAGAGAAGTAGGTCAGGCAACAGGACAAAATTTAAAGATCCCTTTGCTTTCCAGTGGTAAGCCTTGAAAGATCTGTAAAAGAAACATTGAGCCTGCTTTCAAAACAAACCAACCATTTCACTATTCCAAATGCCATCTCTTCGATAGAGGTCATGGTGTCTGTGGGAAGACTTTCTCATGGTCAATATTCCTCATGGAGCAGCTCAAGGCTCCTGACTGGTCTGATCTTCTGGCTGTGTTTAGGGTAACCAGCACTTAAAGGAAGAGCTAGAGCTTCATGACTTGGTTATTAAAATAAAAGACTTCATGAACATGATCAAAGGCATTAGAAGTCCCTCTGTTGGGTGTCCCCAGTATTCCTCGAACCTCTCCCACAACAGCATTTCATTTTAAACAGCTCTGAATCCTGGCCAAAGGGGCAATAGGCCATTGTATCTTGCTAGGTTAGCCTTCAGACTAGTTAAAGGGTTGTGTGCTGAGCCACTTTACCTGGAACTTCAGCAGTTCACTTGCCTCTTCAGACGAAACCACAAAAGAAAAGCTAGACACCAAAACACCTACATTGTTTGTAGCTGCCATCCTTGCTCAGCAGGTTTCCAGTGTTTCAGGCCTGGTATAAGTCCATAGCTGGCTTTGGAAACAATCCTGGGAAGACCTTTTCCAGACATACTTCTGGAATGAGTACAACAAATACTTTTATCAGTCAACCCCAAAGCCTCTGAACTCTTCTGATTCCTGGCTGAAGAAAAGCAGCCACCAGGTTCTTCTCTGAATAGTTTCTAGAGCTCCTTCTTGTTCCTGAGGGCCTCCATTCTTCCAGAGCAAAGTCCTGCTGTTTTCTTCACAATTTGATGAATCTGAAGAGGTTATGGAGTTGGAGACGTTTAGGTTGGCATTATTATAACAGTGATTAAGGTAGATAGCCGTGTTACTCTTCAAGATGCAGAAGAGCGAGAAACAGCAAATTAAAAGCAGCAGAGACTTTAGTCAGGTCGAGAGCTCTCTGCTTGCTTTTCTCAGTGGTACCAACCAGCTGCAGCAGCAGGGGAAGGGGGAAAGAAGAGCTGTCACAAAGCACTGGCTCCTACAGCAAGCTATGCTTGCTTGGCATCACTCCTGGCTCTGAGTCAGCTGATAGCTGGGTAAAATTAGGTCACCTGCCAACATGTTCTCGAGTCAACATGCTCTTGGCTTTTAATGTAAAGTTTGAGGTTAGGTAAATAGATTAGTGAGAGAAAGCTGTCTCTGAGAACAGTGCTTGATGGAAGAATGCGTGGGTGCCTTAATTTGGTTTTGTATCAGCCCTAATGGTCCTGAGGAAGTCCTGGCTATGATCACAGCTGCACATTCAGTCCTTTTGCTGTGAAAGAGGCCCCCATAGAATTGCTGTTGACTGGAAGCTGACACCTCAGAAAGAGAGGGGGCAGATTTGCTGCATCCAAAGTGGGTAATTGGCAGGGCTGGGTGTTTCAGTGTTTCAGTTGGCCCGGCCACGCAAGGGGATGGTCTGCAAGGAGTGATGTTTTCCTGCTCCCACAGCTCCCTGAGACCTCCTCAACAGCCAGAGACAGAGGGTGCTTGGGGAGCCCGGTGGGTGGGTGTCCCTCCTCTCCCAACCCAGAGTTGATGGTACAGCTGTTTTATCAAAAATCAACATTTTCCAAATAGACACTAGCTGCTGTGTGAGGAACACGGAGGTGAGCTTTTAAGTAGGAAGTAGGATTTTAATTCAGAACAAATGCAGAAGACCACAATATGTGTGGTATGTTCACTGCAGCTTTGAGGCTTTGCTGTCTTGTTTTTAATTACATCCTAATATGATAGCATGCCACATTATTCATGTTCTTAAAAATGGCTGCTACAGTTTAAGGAGATGCAAATAGGGAGACCCTGGGGATATATAAAGCTCAGACATTTTAAAACTAGTAAGATTCAACTACTTCAAATGTTTGTTTATTTTTAAGTGGTATGTCTTTTTCTGCACCAAACTCAGCACCTTGTGGTCCAGGCCAAGTGGGATTTCAGTGGGACTGCAGGATTCTTAGCTCAAAATCAGGGAACAATCACTGACTTGTTCAATGTAGGCTGCGACAAGATGTATTACAAAATGTTTCTTGATCATCGTTAAGCAGGAAACTTGTTTGAGTATTACTCCCTATGAATAAAAATGATTTTCCCTAGCAGGTTTGATATGATTACTTTACATATCAACTGAGGGACTGACAGTCACATTTATGTGAGAAAAATATCTGGTGTTGGAACACAATGCTCTTAATGGCATTTGCTGAGGAAAGTTTTCCCTGTAAACAGGTTTTTTTTTTCTTTCTGAAAATTAATTAATTTTTTTTTAAAAAACACCCTTATTTAATTTCACTGTTTACATGAATGAACTCCTGGAGCCCTAGCTTTCTATCACCAAGCTGCATGAACAGGGCCTGTTCTGTGATGCTGTAGGATGGGGATAGTCTTGAGTAATAGCATGGAAATTAACCTGAAAAAAAGACTGTATTGTGATAGGACTTAGAAAAAAAAGAGCAGATGAGAAAGGACTGGATTGGAAAAAAAGTCATGAAACAATTACCTGATCTAAATGATACAGAAGGAAATGTTCAAAAGGAGGTGGAGATAACTGGATGAAGAAAATCTATGCCAGTGGGAGAGGACATCCAGTAAATTGGAAAAAGAAAGGGAGAAGGTCAAGGGAGAATGCTGTTAGTGTGTACATCCAGTGATAGCAAAATGACACATTTTCATACCTCGCTGCTCTGTCTGAGCTCTTTTTAGTGACTGCATACAAAAGCCTTACCCTGTTGAGATAAGCACAATCCAGGATCAATATTGTACTTAAGGACCAAATCCTGTTTCTCTTGCTTTCCTGAATAGTGACATCGTTTAAGTAAAATTTAGATGTAATATGTTAGTTAATTTTATATATCTATAATTCCTTTTGAGCAAGGAGACTAAATGCCAAGGAAAGAGGAGTGGGAGAATCTCAGTGGGAATTAGAAAATAATTAACAGCTTGAGCTCCTGTATGGTATGGCTCAGTTTTTCAGACCCACCTGAAACCATAAATCCTGTCCCTATAGGGATTATCAGTGATATCTGTTTCTTCAGCCAGTTTGGAGAAAAGTGTCAGGTATCTGCTTAATAATGGCAGATACAGACTGGGATAGCAGTGTGTATCATCTAGATCTAAATTTAAAAGGAAATTATTTTTGTTATGATTGGCATCTTAGCATAATTTCACTTTCCCAAAAATCACAAGAAATGACCCTAGTCAAAGTGTAGAATTGGGGTTTACACAAATTTTCTTTACAGAAAACAGTTTTAAAATAATAACTTACATCAAAACTTGTATCTAGTAACAGTTCACTGTTTTTTCCCAAGTCTGGATGTTAGTCTCGACGTTAGTTTGGCTTCCGGGAAAGAGATCTTACAAAATACCTTGACAGCTGATACCAGTTGTCTGTAATTATTTCTCCCTTTTAATTTAAACACTGAAGTACTTGACTGTACCTATGAAGAACCTACACCTGCAATGACCTAATTTTGTAGGGATGACTTGCATTGACTTTTTTTATTTTTATTTTTTGCATAAAGGATGCAAATGAAAATAAGCCTGTGCTTTAACATTTTGTCTGAAATAGTGTACAAGTTATTTCATCTGCTAGTAATGGAAAATATTACAATGCCATGATAGTTGCCCATGAAGTATCAACCCTGTGGATTGGTGTGGTGCTTACAAAAGACACAAATTCTTTCTAGCCCCTTGCAATAGGTCCTGGAAGATTGGAAGGGCATATCTCTTCCAGTTGGTCTCAGCTTAAAATCCAAGATATGACAAATTGGGAATGAATCACAGTTTGTTATAAATATGATCCTGATAATGACTCAACTGGAAAATTTCAGAGCCATTTTATGCTGAATGAAGAATGAGTATTGCTGAGTAGACCACTTGTACATCTGCTTAGTCAGTTTACAGAAGAGTTGTGGTGTGATCATGGTCTTGGCTTAAGACAGGCAGAGTGTCCAGTATTATGAAAATGGATCCATTTTGCAAGATAGGAGAATCTAATCCCCTAGCATTGTCTTTTGGAAGCTGATCCAGCTTATTATTCTGCAGATATGTGGTGTTTTTTCCTCCTTGACTTTTAAGGAAAATAGGATTGGTTCTTTGGCATGTGATGGGGACAAATATCTGCATTTCTGGACGTACCTGTGATTGAAGTAAGGTGAGGTGCTCAAAAATAGGGCTTTTTTTTTGGTTCTATTTTGGTCTAAGAAAGCCTCTGTGATTTTATTAGAGGAGGTGGAGTTGCAGAAATGAAAATGTATGCAGGCTAAAGGGGAACTGAGGGGAAAAACATCTTTGATTCAAGTGCAATTTAACAATTATTATTGCTAAAATGTCAGACGTTTATATTATGCAACACCTCTATAATATTTTAGTAAATAGCATTTCATGTGAAGACAGGGAATGCCCTCTCCCTGCTAAGTTTGCAGCCCTAACTGAATGATTAATCAGAGTCTGGGTATTTAACTATGTATAAAAATGATAATGTGCCACCTTGGGTCTTGGGATAATGGAGGTAGACCAGTCCTGACAGTCATCCAAAGGGATTTAGTTTCCCAGACGTTTAATCCAAGCTGTTTTGTGCTCTGGTCTGCGCAACATTATATTTCGATGCGACATTATATAGCAAAGACATTAACGTCTTAGCAGGTACATCATATGTGGTAAGTTTTTCATCCAGGAGAGTCATAGGACAGCGCCAAAACACCATGTTGTAGAGTTTGGCTGTCATGATCAATTTGTAGAATGAAATAAGTATCTACTTTATTTCTTGTAAATCAGAATCAGCAGTGAAAACTATTTATTGCCATAGGGACCACGTTTAAAATTCCAGAAGCTGCTTAGTTGATTAATTTGATCTGGGAAGTTTACAGACTGCTTGAATAGAAAATATCGTTTTAGCTAAAAAAAAAAAAAAATAAAAAAAATACAACTTTGGTAAGGATATGTGATATAAAAGCCTCCAACAAATCATGTTTCTGAGAGATGATCAAAATCACATCGGTGAAGATGAATGAAATGAAGATCTTACACTGAAAATAACAGTACTATCTATAGCTCCTCATGTGTCTGTCTACCTAGCTAAGGACTCTAAATAGCACGTAATTATAATGTATAAGTGTTTCTCTAAGTTATTATTCTCTATAGCATTTGAAAGATAATGTATTCACCCATTTTTACACCACATTCCTGTATTCAGGGGAGGCTTCAGAAGCATGAGGAGGCACTCATAGTCTCCATACAAATTGACCAGGATATTAACTCATTTTTTTCTAACTTAATATAAAAAGTACTGTACTTTTATTTTAAAATATGTTTTCTGATAAAGCAGCTCAATAATGTGTAATTTCATTCTAGTATAGTTTTACAAGAATAGATATTTTCTGGTTTAAATTATATTGCTCAGGGTAGCTGGCTGAAGCTTCCAGTAGAAGGCTACCAGATCAGCAAAGCTATGGAGAAGGCCAACAGCAGCATATTTAGGAACTATAGCCCAGTCCAAAATAGAAGTGATTTTACCAAAGCATCAAAGCTCAGGCTTCTATTATTCATGTTTTGCTTACTTCTCTTTTCTCCCATTGGGAAAGACACACATCCAAAATCCTTTCATTTGTGTGGCTTTTACCTTTTTCTTTATGTCTCAGTGAGATTTGAAAGACAGGAAGGAGACCCTAACTTCCAATTCCTAAAACAATACACCTCTTTCCCTTCCAAATATCTACCACAGCTCTGGTGGCTGGACCTTCTCTGGCTGGCAGATACTCCCCAAGGTCACTTTATGACTCCCCCTCCTCAATTGGACAGGGGAGAGAAAATATAATGAAAGGTTCATGAGTTGAGATAAGGACAGGGAGAGATCACTCATTGATTACTCTCACAGGCAAAACAGACTGAACTTGGGGATATCAATTAAATTTATTACTATCAAAACCAGAACAGGATAATGAGAAGTAAAATAAATCTTAAAAACACCTTCCCTCCACCCTCCCCTCCTTCCCCAGGGGTGCCTCTGCCACCCAGTGACAGTTCATCACACATTGTTCCTGCCACTGCTCAGGGAGAGGAGACCTTCCCCTGCCTCCAGTGTGGGGTCCCTCCCACAGGAGACAGTCCTCCACAAACTTCTTCAGCGTGAGTCCATCCCACAGGTAACAGTTCTCCATGAACTGCTGCAACGAGGGTCACTTTTCCACAGGGTGCAGTGCTTCAGGCACAGCCTACTCCAGCATGGGTCCCCCCCAGGGTCACAAGTCCTACCAGCAAACCTGCTCCAGTATGGGCTGCTCTCTCCACAGGTCTGCAGGGCTCACAACTTCTTTTCAGGCAGCCACCCACTCCAGCTCCTTCACAGGCTGCAGGTGGATCTCTGCACTCCCATTGACCTCAATGGGCTGCAGGGGCACAGCTGCTTCACCATGGTCTGCACCACAGGCTGTGGAGGAATGCCAGCTCTGGCGCCTGGAGCACCTCCTCCGCCTCCTTCTGCACTGACCTTGGTGTCTGTAGAGCTGTTCTTCTCACATATTCTCACTCCTCTCATCTCTGAGGGCAATTAAATTCGCACAGTAACATTTTCCCCTTCTTAAATATGTTATCACAGAGGTGTTACTATCATTCTTGATTGGCTCAGCCTTGGACAGCATCAGGTCCATCCTGGAGCTGGCTGGCATTGGCTCTGTAGGACATGGGGGAATCTTCTGGCAACTTCTCACAGAAACCATTTTTGTAGCCCATTCCCCCACCCCCAGCCCCGCTACCAAAACCTGGCCATGCAAACCAAATACAGCCAGGGAGAAAAATATATGTCAAAAGACTTGTGGGTTGAGGTAAGTACAGGGAGAGAACACTCAGCAATTATTGTCATGGACAAAACCAGACTCAACTTGGGGAAAATAAATAAATTTATTACCAATCAAATCAGGATAGGGCTCAATTTCATTCTCAGTTTTTCTACCTCCTGCCTGCTGAGGGAGGAGGACAGAGGGTGCAGTGGGCACTACCACCATCACTGGTGGGCTCAGCCTTGAAGTGGCATGTTTATCTTGGAGCCAGCTGGTACTGACTCCACTGGATGTAAGGGGAGCTTCTAGCAGCTTCTCACAGAAGCTATCCTTGTAGCTAACAACCCCCAACTACCAAAACCTTGCCCTGATAACCCAATACAGCAGCTCATTTCTTCCTGAGTTGAGAAGCTTGAGTCTAAGGCAACTCTTTCTTGCACAAGTTGCATGTATGAGGGCGAAAAAAGCCAGAACTATATCAGCTTTCCCTTGAAAAGAAAAGGAAAATGAAAACCCCAAGGGCTTTCATAGCTAATTCTTGCCCCCCCCTTTGGTGGGTAACTGAGTTTGGTTTCACCCTCCCCTTTTCTGACTGAAGGTGGGATGAAGGCTAGTGGGCTGGTCTCTTCCCTGTGCTACAACAATAGAACCTCTCAGGAGTGAGAGCATCACAGACTCATCTGTATAGAATCATAGTAACTCATGTCTGAGGACAACAGTAAGGCAAGTGGCTGGCACAGGCTCAATTTTCTTTGCAGTGGCTAGTATGGGGCTATGTCTTGCATTTGTGCTGAAAACAGTGTTGACAATACAGGAATATTTTTGATATTTCTGAGCAGGACTTACCCAGAGCCAAAGCCTTTTCTCTTTCTCATACTGCCATGCAAGCAACAGGGTTGGGGTCACACAGGGATTTGTGAGGGGACACAGTCAGGATAGCTGACCCCAACTGATTGAAGGGATATTCCATGCCATATGGTGTCATGCTCAGCCTATAAAGCTGGGGAAAGAAGAAAGGGCTGGGGAGGAGGATGTGTTTGTACGGACAGTGTTTGTCTTTCCAAGTAACAGCTATGTGTGATGTTGCCCTGCTTACCTGGAGATGGCTGAACATCTTCCTGCCCAGGGAAAGTGGTGAATAAATTCCTTGTTTTGCTTAGTTTGTGTGCGTGGCTTTTGCTTTACTTTTTAAAGTGTCTTTGTCTCAATCCATGAGTTTTTTTACTTTCTGGTTCTCTCCCTCATCCCACTGGGAGTGAATGGTTGGCTGTGTGGGACTTAGTTGCCAGCTGGCATTAAACCATGGCAGCAAGGTAGAAAAATTATGATTAGTTTGTATTGAAGGAGTACTCTGTCTTACATGTCCTATGCTTTTTTGAGAATTTGGCCTTCTGTGTAAACTGAAATTATTTTAATATTTTTTCATGGAGGTTAATTGAAGGTACAAATAAATAATAATATTGGCCTTTCCTGGCTTTATTTGTATATTAGTCTTTATGTGTGTGTATACAAGTGTGTTTTAAGCCAAGAGAAAACCTCAGGCTACTGGTGAGTTTTATTAATTTATTTATATACAGCCTCATTCCATTACTTGCCCCAGCAATATGTTGCTAGCCACTAAAGCAGCATTTTTGGCTCTTGTCATGTAGTGAGGGCCTGTAGCCACCACTAACACTGTGTTTAGAGCTCTCCATGCCGGAGTGGCTCAGGTACCCCTTTGCACCTTGGCATGGCAGCAAGTACAGGCAGAACAGGAGTGATAGGTCTCAACATATTTAAAAGTAACAACCCTGTCAAATATTGGTTTGTAACGCGGAATAAAGGTGTTATTAGTGTTTAAATGTTGCAATTTTGTCTTCTGCGTATCAGGCCTATGAATTTCAGGGTACTTACAGTCTGTAGGGATGGGTGCCATTTTGCGAATATAAATTTGATACTCTATGTTATGAAGGCAACACAGAATGATTTAGTTTTTCCTGACTAATCTTTTCCCCCTTTGTCCAAAATAAGCCACTCAGGATGCAAGGATAAATTTGCAATTTGCATACAGAAGCCTGTGTGTGCACTGTGATGTTATTAGTAAAGCACTCGGCAGCCCAAGCCAAGAAATGTGATAATTGACGGGTGTGACATAGTAACCTGCATTGGTGGGAAATGGCCCAGAACCAGTTCAGCTGCTGGCTGAAGTGAAATCTCAGACCTGGTAGAAATAGATACTGTTACTATCAGAAGAAAGAGAAAACCCCCTGTTGCTATTTACAAAAGGGTTAGAAAAAAACGTCGGTGACTTGGTTCATTCTCTTCTCCAGCTGGAAGGAAGGAACACAGGTAGTTTTTCAAGAAATTTAAGTCTTATTTCTAATATTTCTTGCTAGAATTGCTGGGTGGAGCTAAGGCCAGCAATTAGCCTTTGTTCATTTTCCCCTTTACATCAAGTCTCTGCTTTATCATTTCTGTGAGTTCCCAAACACTTGTCACATTTTGTAGAGTCAAGTTATGTCTATTCTTATGGTGAAAATATATAAACTATTAACCTCCCCCCAACCGTTTAATGTACTAAGAAGATATTCCAATTAATAAGTACAAACAGAATATTCTGTAAGGCATCTTGATAACTTCCCAGATTATTATTATTATTATTATTATTATTATTATTATTATCATTATTATTATTATTATTATTATTATTATTATGACTTCATTGATGTACAATGGTTTTGGAAGGAGTCTAGGTAAAGAGATAAATACGGCAGTTCCCCATGTGGCTATGTGTCCCACAGTGTGCTATATCCATGTCCAGTAGGAGAATTCATCTGTCATCCAAATGATTACTTATCTGTGTTTATTGCAATATATTTAGTTAAGCAAATTTTACTCTAAAAATCAGAACATCCAGAAAGCTTTAAGTTAGAGGGGGGAAATCAGAATTAATCAGATGATGATGGAGAAATTAGTGATTTGTGTGCCTTAGCTCTTATATGTCTTCTAACTCATCATGAAAATATAGTCTAAAGAAGATTTTGAATATCTGAAATCTGACAAAACTGAGATTGAGATAAAAAATAATTGATTTTGTAAGCTTTTTCTTCCTCCTGTATATTATCTAACTTTAGGTTAGGGTGGTTTTTGGTTTGTTGGTTTGGTTTTGGGGTTTTGTTTTTTTGTTTGTTTGGGGTTTTTTTTGGGTTTGTTTGTTTGTTTGGTTGGTTTGGTTTTTTGGGACACCTTGCAGACAATGTAGTTTCCTTTGCCTAGGTTGAAATAGAGCAACTAATTACAGCTATCATGTTGATTTTCATGCAGGTTTCAAACACCTTGGAACAGGTTTAAAACCAAAAGGCTGCTTTACCTACTTAGGTTAATCAAGCAGCCACAGCCTGCAATAAATTTCAGTAGCTATAATGTGGGATTTGAACTAACAACTTAATGATGTCATTGCTTATCATTACTGAACTCTCAGCTACTCAGCCTTTCCTTCTGTTAGCAAAATTACAGAATGCCTGAATTAAGATGTTTTTACAAGTAGTTTTTTTTTCTCCACTAAATCTAATTTTCTTCTTTAAGCAAACTAAATCATGGATCTGGTTTGCTTTTGTTCAGGGGTTCATTATATTCCAGACTGTGAAAAAACTTCAGCAAATATGGCAAAAATATGACCTAAAAATTAATTGCAAGGTAATTCTATTTATTGTGGTGTTACAGGTTTTTTTTCCCTGAGGTATTTATATGCAATGGTTGTCAAATTCTAGGTATTGTGAACAAACAATGGGCTGAAAACTGTTATCTGGAAATATATAGTGAATCTGTGATTGAGAGGCATTACTGAGAGTGAAGATTGACTAGAGAGATATTTACTAAGAGGTAAGAAGATAATCTATGTACAGAGTGTAATATTTAGCTGAACCATCCTACAATACTGAATCTAATCTAATTTTTCTCCGTTCGGTTTCTGAGTTCTGGCTACTTGCATTTCTGAAGAGAAGTAAATAAGTTAGTGATTTTATTCTTTTCTTTGTTATGAGGCAAGAAAGGATCAGTTTTTGATAAACAAAATTATAGAAAATTTCAGACTTGAAACTTCATCTCTGTTACAAAGTCTGTAAACCTTAGTCATGTAATTTTTAAAATATTGCTACACTCTCCAGTGCAGATTTCCTGACAGTAATTAGAGTAATTTCATTTTACATATGTGAAATTGGCAATAGTCAAAACTGAGTAAGGCTTCCCACCTTATTTTTTATTCTGAAAACCGAAGTACTATGTATGATAAAGAGTTTTTAAAGGTGGAGCTCCTGGTTTAGGATCAGTCATCCCCTTTAATGTCTACAGTCCACTTATCAAGTGAAATGACAGAGTAAAAATAAACTCGTGGTTCTTAAAGCATTGGTGGCTGCAGAAAGACTTCTAGCCCTTTAAATTACAGGTTGCAGAAACATTACTCTGAATCATTTGATCCTTAAATTGCTTTCTAAATTCTGGATGTCTTGCATTGAACTATCCAGCTACAAAGAGATCTTGATGTAAAGCATGATGGCTAGCTAATTACAACTGAATTTGGTATGAAATAATAGAAAAGCTTTCCATTGAGAGAGCAGGACGAAAACCTGACTGTAAGAAATCAAGTGTGAATTATCTATTCTACTGTAATTAGCAGTTTAGCTTTTTTCTACTTTGTATGTTGTTTTGCTGAATCTCCTACTTTGTACAGGAAGTGTCAGGTCTGGTACTCCCATCTATCAGCACATTTAATAAATATAATTCACATTTATATATAATTTCCTGAAGCCTCACTTACTCCATAATATATGGCGTGCTTTGTGGTGCAACAAATCTAGGGGTTACAGTAGTCAGCTGTGCCCTGAGTGGACCAGATCAGTGTTTTGGGTGGGGAAACCTCCTTATATCCAGTCAGAAGCATTAGAATACCTTAGGAGCTGGGGATATGTCATATGAATGAACTCAAGCAGCTCTACTATCTGTTATGCTCACAGTTTCCTTCTCTTCTGAGGGGCTCATTGGGTCTAGGAATTAGTACAGCCCTAGGGCTTCTCTATTTGGTTAACCAGATTTGTTAAACGCCCAGACATGCTGCAAAGTCCTTTTTCCTTCCTGGAAGCTTTTGAGTAAGGATTCAAAGGTGAAAGGGTTGGAGGTTAAAGTTCTGACCCTCCTCTCCTCTAAACCCCTTCCCTGCAAGAAGTAAACAATACAAATCACTTAAGCATGTGCCTATCTAACTCAACACTGCCATGTCTCATCTGTTTTGTGTTGATCTTAAGGCTTTCGTTGTGGCAACCAAGATTCAAATGCTTAGCTTTAAATTTAAACCCAGTTTGGTAGGCCTTGCAGTTCCAGAATGTTTGAAAATGAGCCCAAGGAAAAGTAATATCTTAAAGAAAATACCGGCCTATTACTTTGGCACATAGTGCTTGACTCAAGACTTCTGAATACCAACACTTGGCAATATTGCTAACTGAAAACATGGGATTACTTCCAACAAAATAGATGGGATTTAACATGTGTGTTATAAACTTTACTGAGTTGTGGGCTGAGAATGACTTATGAAGAATTTTACAAAAATATGACAAACTACTTACAGTACGGTTTACTAACTGGAAAAACTAAATGCATTTTTGTATTGTGAGCATAATCCTTTCAACTATGTTCTGCTGTCAGGGGTCTGTGATTATTTGGAGACTTCACTACACAGAAGATCAGATTTCTCATTGCCTTCATGAAACTGCTGAGTGATGGAGTGTCCTGTGGTCAGTGGTGGTCAGAGGGAATGTGTCACATGTTTGTTAGCTGGGAACAATGTAATTTGCAAAAGTGTTACATAGCTACCTATTTAGGGAAAGAAGCCCTTGGATGATGATTCATACTTATGCTGTGGATTTTAATATTCCTCCTAGGATTCTTCTCTCTCCTCTGCCTATGAGGAGGAGGTAGGGAATTGAACAAGGTGGAGTAATGGATGAGTGGAGTACTTTGTACTTGGCAGGTTTTACAGTCTGGGGCTGTATTTTTCCTTTCTACAGCATACCCCCTAGGGAAGATGCCTGTATGCACAGTGTTCAATTATCTAAGCTGTCAGAAACATGCGTATTGTCAAAATGTAGGCTTGCAACAGATTCCTGGCGATCTTTACAGATGGCCCAGGTCTCATACCCTCAGCTTAAGCACTGGATTAATCATTTCAATCATTCACTCTAAATGAGAGGAGTTTTGAGTGTATGTAAGAGATAAATTACACAAGGAAAGAGCCAAACCATGGGGGAGGTAGGGTTGCTTTTTTTGGGTTTGGTTTCTTTGGATTTTGTCTGCCAGCTAATTAGGTACACTACAGCAAATGAATGTAGAAGATTGCTTATCTCATTCCAAAAGGTGCCAGAGACGTTAAGGATATAAATGTTGTCTTCAGAAAGAGATAAATCAAAATATTGTGAATGAAAGAGCAAGAAGTGACTTAGATATGTGGCTGAAGGAATCTTATAGGAAATCTCCTGTGACCAGAAAAATGACCATGTGCTCAGCTTGAGTTCTCACTGTCAGGTTGAGAAAAAGATGAACCGAGATATTCTGTAGCTTCGGTAGGAGGTCACAGTCAGGCTTTGAGAAAATATGTGATTTGAATTAGATAGCTGTGAGTTTGCTCAGCAGGAGTTCTGGCTCACAGAAACTAGGTTACTTAGTGGTCCACTGTATTTTAGCATGAATAAAAATAAGAAGTGTAAGTAATGGGACTACCTTTGGGGAGAAGAGTGGAGATTTGCTATACTCCCTACTTGTTTCCATACAGAAGTTCCTATTATCAGCCTCTACTATTCCTTGGAGGAAAGCACTGAAAGAGATGGGCAGCGCAGAGAGCAATTTGTTCTAAGCTTTCAGGAAAATTGGCAACACTCAAACTGCATCAGCATTAAAAACAGTGGAGATGGGGATGACCTCTGTCTGAGAACAGAGTTCATAGATAAAATCAAAATCTGGCCCCTTTCAGGTAGCTAATACAGTGAAGAGTGAACTTTGTGGAACAATTGTGTATCTGTGTGGCAGGTTTCACTGTCCCCCATTAGACGTTGAATGAGACAGCAAATTCTTACTTTACACCTTGACTTGGCAAAACAGGTTATGTTGCATTGTTTTCAATTACTCCTAAACTGGAAGTCAATCTCTTGCTTAAGTGCTTTGTAGACTTGAACCTGAGTATTTTTTAGAGATTTCATTGTAACTTTCTTGTAATATTTTGTAAGCCATCCATCAGCTGTACAGATAAAAACCTTAGCTGCACAACCCATGTGCAAGGAAGAGAATTCCACACAGTTTTTACACTTGTGAGCTTGGTTCCCCTGACAGAGCAAGTTTTTTTTTTTCTGTCCCTGTGTACAGCTCCACCTATGACATGCCTTTTTCTCTTTTCTTACCAGAAACAGTATAAGGTGAAAGCCGGGACTGAGAGCCCTGTCAGGAACTCAGAGGCTTTTGACTTGTTAATAACTCCTTTTATCAGTAATATGAAGGTATGCTAGCTAAAAATGTAGTCATCTTCCCCATCTTTCACAATGATTTTGGAGCCTGTTAAGTATTTGATTACATTTGGAAAACATTTTGACATTCTTTGCAGAAGGACACCATAGAGAAGCAAAGTATCCATATTATTGCTTTATAAAGGACCCTTTAAACTAATGAGGCATTAATGAATAGACTGGTATGCTGAATCTTTCTCATGTAGGAAGGGCACATAAATTTCACATAAATTGCAGCCCACTATTATAAATAGTTTGGCATGGGTTT
Organism: Pseudopipra pipra; assembly: GCF_036250125.1. NCBI lineage: Eukaryota > Metazoa > Chordata > Aves > Passeriformes > Pipridae > Pseudopipra > Pseudopipra pipra. Next base: position 117,230,715 of record NC_087549.1, read on the forward strand.
CCCTGGAGGTGGAACTTCGAGCCAAATATACAACAGCAGCTGTGGTGACACGTTGTGTAGAAACTGTTCCAGGCATTGTGCTGAAGGAGTTGGTGTTGCAGGATAACAGCATAGCAGCATATATTTAGAGTCATTTTACAGCAGCAATTCTGGTTTATACTGAAAGTATAAAAAATGTCTGCATGTGTCTGAGCTGAGCAATGTGAGTCTTCTTCCCTCTCATAGTTTACCCCAACTTAACCGACTACAGTCACTGTATGTAAGATTTTCATAATCAAGGAGTCTCCCTGAATTATACTTTCTCATTTTAATTGTTGTAAATTTTTGCTGTAGTACTCCCAGAAATATGACTTTCCTCTCCTACACTGGATATTCAAGGTCTGTGCTGAACTGGAAGCAATACCAGGTATTGTCCAATAACTGGTGTCCAAATTGACCCCCAAGGCATATAATTATATTTAGGTCCCTAGAAACTTTTGAGGAGACTTTTCCTCTCATTTCAGATGAATTTTAGGAAGGCTACACAAATTTCTACAAAATCAGGGAAGAAGGACAGTCATTTCTTTGTGTGTTTGCAGCAACCATTTATGCTTACATGGCTTAAAGCTTCCTACTCCACTTTACCAGCCAGCCAATAAATTTCCAGCCTTTGTCTGGCACCTTGACAAATCCCTAGAAATCAGTCTGCCATAGATTTGCCTGGCTTCTACAGGATGGTGAGTTTTCCATCCTTTTTATATTCCTACTGACTTTATCCCTGAGACCAGTTCTGCTGAGCCTTGGTACTCTGCTTGTTCTCAGCAGGAATCCACAGTGAAAATTGATTTGAGTACCTTCAAACATTGGTGATTGGGAATGGTGCCAACCAAACCTGGTCCTGGGCCTCACCTGCCACTGACAAGCCTGCAGGTACATGTTCCTCAAAGCAGAGGTTTTTTTCTTCCCTCGTTTCTGCAACTGAATCCCGCAATGTACACGTGTGTATAGTGTGCATGTGGGTGCAGTGTTGTAGGCTCAGGAGAGCAGTAGTCAAGGTGGAGACTGTGCATCTTGTAAAGGTGAAAAGGGATACTTTCTTTTGTTATATTTTTAGCCTAATATTAAATGGAATTGGATACTCATGGATCAGGAGTCCTATTCCTCTCCCTCTCCTCTCTTCAGGAAGAAACTGTTTCTCCTTTCCTTCATTAACCTCCCCAGACTTGTGTGTGTGTTGGGTGTGCTTACAGGTGTTATTTCACAAGCAGTATTGGGACAGACAGTAGGGATAATAATTACTTTTTCTTCTGACTCTCTAGTTTCTGAGAATGTGTCTGTTGGTATCTGACTGAAAACATTTGGGTTTTTTTTCCTGAAACTTGAAATTTAATATTGCCCTTTCTCACACCAAAACTGGTTCTGTGATTTTTGTCTAAGAATTGCTTAGAGCATTTTTGCGTTGTTTTTTAATGCCTGCCACAGGCTTCCAATAGTAACAGAGGCATAGTAGTCATGTGCAATAGCACTTGATGGTAAAGGGCACAACATCTGATTTCCAATTAATCTTAGTTTGGGTTTATTTGCAGCCCATAATTTGGTACTTTCAACAAACATAAAAAATACATGCAATTTGTGGGCTCTTTTTGAGTCTTGTGGTCTTGGGACTGAATTTAGCTCTCAGATGCTTCCTTGCAACTTTTCAAAAATCCAGTGAAACTTTTGTATTTGGAGATGAGTAGAGAATTTAGTCATCAGTCACTATTAGTTATTTTTCTTAACTCTCTTTAGAAGATTCACCTCTTTAAATCTGTTGCTTGACTAACATCTTGGGTCTTATTTGGTGGAATGCCATTGCCTGTCATTACTGGATGTAAAGGTTACCTTTTTTGTTTAATCATTTTATATATATATATATATATAATATATATAATCATTTTATATAGGTTTTAATGTAAATAGTCCCATATCCCCAACATGATGAGCAACTAACTACTGGCTCTGCAAGAGGGGTTTATTTGCTGCTTTTAGCAGGCCACTGCCAAGACTGTCCCGTGTCAGGGCTCTGAGGCCACCAGCAGCCTGAATGTCCCTGGCGAGTTCTTTGTCTCCTTTACCCACATGTTTTTTCATGTAGGGGTAATTTCACTGCTGATTGAGGGTATTGCACCAGCACTACCACAGGTTAACTAAAATTTGATGTCAGTGAGTCTGGCATGTACAACCGGTTACATGTAACGCTGCTTGTTTTTCCAGGGAAGGACTTTTTTTTCTGGAGGGATGGCTCAGCAGCTTGTTGATGAATAAGTCCTAGTGATGAAGCCTAAGGGGTGTTCCCACTAATTATCTGGGGATTTTTTTCTCCTCTGTTTTCTATTTTCTCCTCAGCTTTCTGTCTTTCCAGTGATGCTAAAGTGGTTTTAAAAGTAACGGGGTGATATAATTATCTGGAAATGTGATTGAAAATAGTTTACTTGGAGTATCTTCAATCATTTATGAAGATTTGTCATGATTTTGAGGAAAGGAGGGGAGAGCTTGTGGCTTTTGACAACTTGGAATTGATCAAATGTGTAGTTGATGCAGACCTCGTCCTCATAACTGTTGAATAAATTGTTATTTCATTTCTTCTCACTTGTATGGAAAGATATTTTATAGATAGTATTTGGTTTAGAGGTTGGGAATGATTTTGTCTGGTGTTGCTCTCTGTCTGCTCTTTTTATTCTTGGTATTTGTAGAACTTTGAACACAAGTGACAAAGTGTATCACAAGTTGAGGAGGGATTCCCAAGCCACCGGAATGCCCAGATTGAAATACTTAGCAGGAATTCCTCCCTTCTTCTGTCTTTTCTTTTAAATGCAAAATCCTACTGTTCCTCATTGCAGATATGAAAGCATGCCCTAGAAAAATCCTGATGGTATTTGTACCAGCTTCTGTGATGCTTTGGGTTTGAGTTGCAAAGCAAGGGTTACACGTTGTACACCATTACAGAGGACAAGCTACTGGACTGCACCTCCTGTCTGTAACCTGTTTGTACCTGTAAACAGAGCAGTAGAAGGAGGAGGCTGGATTTTTTTTAATTTTATTTTTTAATTTTTTAAGTACCACTCTCTGGCATTCCTGGGCTGTTTAATGCAGCTTTGGGCGTGCTTATGGTGAATTTGGCTCTGCTGACCACCGTTTCCATTGAGGTGTCTGAGAGGGCTTTCAGCCGTACAGCTGCACCAGCAGAAAGACCATTTGGGGCTTGAAAAGCAATGGCATAATTATGTGGGAGGAGATTTGTGGGGGACGAATGTCTGTGACTGATGGGTATGCTGTGCACTCTTTGGGGTGGCCCTGGGTGCCGTGTGAGGTGGCCCCCAGCAGCAGTGTGTCCCAGCCCCATGGCCTTCCATGCTGGCGTGTGTGGGACAGACTCAGAGGGCTGGACAGGAGATTAGGGTCAAAAATGAATGCATAGCCCTGAGGAGACTGCAAGGAGTCCAGTGGAACTGAGGCTGTGCTAGGGAGAAAGGCAACTTGGAGCTGCCATGAGGTGTGGTAGGGACAGGGTGCAAGCATTAGCCCTACATCCAGCTTCCTTCTTGTTGAACAGTCCCTGTTACCCCACAGCTCTGTTTGGTGAGCTACACGTTCTTGCTTGTGTGAAATAGCTTTCTTCCTTTGGCCTTGCTGCAGTTATAAGCCTCAAGATAACATTCAAAACAGAAGTTGCCATTGCAAACTATTTGGTGAGGAAGATTCATCTCTTGCCTGCCACCCTGGACACAATTTTGTGTTGTGTTGTTGATGGGCTCTAAGAGTGAGTAAAAAATGCCCTAAATTAATAACAAAATACTCACTTTGACATTCTGAAGGCAGGGAAGAAAAGGGAATATGAGTGTTTTGGAAAGTCCCCCTTCTGCTAGCATTGCATCTTGTGGGAAGAGGGGTTTTAGTCGCTAGTCAAGAGAGGGGTGAGAAGGGTGGGCAGTGAGCTGCCTTTCTGTGCTGTGCTCAGTGGGAGGGAGCCAGGAGGCATCCTCTGAGGCACCAGCTCAGCTGGAAGGCTGGGGAACAGGGCTGGGAACAAAGGAGCATCAGCCTGTGCAGACAGGGAGACAGCCAGCCCATCAGTGAAGGGATTGATTTTTCCCACCAAAAGGTCTTCTTTGTTTTTCTCTTTGCAATAAAAAAACCAAACAAAAAACCCCCACACCAAACCGAACAAAAAGCAAACCCCCAAAATCCCCACTTATTTAAACATTATCTGTTTATTTTTTTCTTATCCCGCTGAAAATGTTTCATTTGTATTTTCAGGAAAAATATAGACCGTTTCAGAGAAAATATTTTCTTTACATGCTTTCATTTTGCTAAGACCATTTTCTGTAAGAAAGTATGTTTCTGTGTGTGGTGTGTGCACTTTTATGCATGTCAGAGAGCTTCATCTGCCTATTAAGTACGAGGGACTGAGTGCTGTTCAGCTGGATTCTCTGTCCTTCTGCAAAGCAGGTAGAAATCATCAATAAAAGGCAGGCTGGCCAGTACTGCTCTGGGATGACACATGTATGCAATATTTACTCGAGTTGCATCGTTCTGACCCTAAGACAAATTTGCTCCTATCATTGGTTTTTTCAGGGTGTCATTTGTGCTCCAGGTTTTTTGTGTTGTGGGTCTTTCTTCCCGTTTCTTCCTTTCTTTCTCTCTTTCTCTCTCTCTTTCTTCCTTCCTTGGAATTGCCTCAAACACCCTATATTTCTAATATATTGTAATAAACAGACTTGTCAAGACTTGTCACAGAATGCTGACCACCTTTACTTTCTTGAAGTCAAGTGCAAAGGTGTTCAGGATCTGCTGGAAATTGTTTCCTGTCACAAAAGGAATTCCTTTTGCCTCAAATGGAGCTGTGGCATTTTGCTTCACTGATAACAATGAAGGGTAATAAAGATGCAACTGCAACCTTCAAGAAAGAGATCAGTAAAATATCATTGCTTTGAAGAAACTGTTACTTGATGGATTGTACTGAAAGACTGCAAAGCCTTCTCATTTTAGTTCCCTACACAAAAAAAATATCTTTTTGATCTCAAAATTTCTAAATTACTAGAGAAAAAACTACTTACCTGGTCTTTATTTTCTATTTCAAGAATTTGTGCCACTAAAACAACCAACCAAACAAACAAAAAATCAACCGAATTACAAGTACTTCTACTCTTCCCTTTGACATGCTTCAGAAGCCCCCAAAGACTGGCTAAGATGTAAATACATTTTGAGCAAAGATAAGGGTAAAAATAGAAGGGAGTCAAGAAATTAACTACTGTTGCTCAGAAACAATTGGACTAATTAATTGCAAATAAGGTGCCAAGGCAGTACCTTGGTACATGCAATGAGGGGCAGCCATGGACCACCCCTACGTGGGACTTGTAGCAGAACGACTGAGACATGACTTGGCCAGTTCCTATGACACCTGGCCTGTGAGGAGGGAGCTTGGTGCCCCTAAAATAAGGGACAAGATGAGTAGCTGCCTGAAGCCATAGCAACCAGTAGGCGAGAGACTTGGGTGGAATCTGGAACTGTCATTTAGCCTTCTTGCGGATCAGTCCCCCATCTGTAAAAAGGTGCAATTTGAGCTCTTCATAACTAGAGTTTCCTTCTCTGCTCTGCATGTCAGGCTGATGCCACGTACAAAAAGGTCCTGATCTTGTTTGGTGCCTCTCATATTACTATAATATAAAAAAATAAAAATGAAAGTGAGATTACAACCTCAAGGTCAGCTTCTGCTGTATTGCTCTCAACCTTTCCCACTGAAGCCTGCCAGGGTGTTACTGAACACAGAATTTGGCCTTTTAGGGTTTGGTGTACAATATGCACATGTTGTGCTGCGATTAAATATGAATATGTTTAAAAGTCTGCTTTCAATCCAAATTTTGAGGGCTTGCCAAAGTAGCAGAGATTGAGATAGGATCTTTTGTACTATTAATTGAAGGCTATGCCTTTATTTCCTTTAAATTTTTTTTAAAGCCTCCCTTCTGTGGTGGAAGATATCTTGCTGCTGCTTGGATTGATTCCAAATACTGTTTTCCCCTTTAGCTACAGCTGCAGAATGTAGTCGTTTTGATTCCTTGCTAAGTATCTTTTGTTAAATACTGGCAACTCAGAGTTGTAGTTACCTTAAGGTGAAAGGGAAACCAGATCAAGATGCTATTAGCTGCCACTAGAAAGAAAACATGCCATAATGTCATATGAGTTAATAACTCTAAGTAGCCTGTAAGATGCTGCTGTGGAATTAAATGCTTAACAATAATTCAAAAACGGCTTACAGAAATTTAAGAATGTGGATCATTTAGTATAGCTGAAATTATGCTCCTGGCGTATATGTATGACACATGAGAGCACTTACCTGGAAATTTATTACCCAGCTCTGAGCAAACAAAGCATGACCTACATTTGACTAAAGTCAGCTGTCTCTGGCTAATCCTATGGGCTTCTTTTTATTAATGTCACAATTGCTAATGTGGTATAACATTGTCATTACTGAATAGCACAGCGGGATAAGCTGCAGCTGTTATTTCTCTTTCTATACCTACTAACTCATTAAATTTGAGTTTTGGGGAATACAAATTGTAAAGATTATTCAAATTCTGATTGAGAAATAGGACTACTGGGAAATTGGTGGCATATAAAGTAAAACTTTGATTCAAGGATTTTGGTGCATTTTTTATTTATTAGGAAGATTGGAATGTTTGCAATTGATTTTTTTTCCTACTTCCTCGGCAGTAGGCTCCAAATTAAACCAGAGATAGAACATCAAGAAAAGTCATAGAAATAGGGAAATTATGGCACAGTGGGTACTATTCTTTCTGATAGAAAGGTAAAGTGCAAAGCCTGTATAGTGAGAACATGGAATGAGTGAGTTTTGTACCAGGAGATCAGTAATATGCTAAGTATCTCATTGTTATTTTAAATAGCATAATTTCCTCATTTAAAATACATAAAAAGTACATTTTTTTAAACAAATGTTTACAGGATTATGTAGCATACATAGAGGCAGGTCTTTGAACTTTGGTCTTTCCACAAAAACACACGGCAGCACAAACTGACTTCTTCAAGAGGGAAAGGGAAGGTTTCCAAATTGTCTGCTTTAGGACTGAGACATTGGTGTTCCTTCTTCCTTTTATTATGGTAGGCTTTTCCTGGGAGCCTTACCTCATGCTTACTCTCCTCATCCTAATGTCTGGTTGAAAACATATTAAAAAAAAGAAATAAAATTTTTATTTTTGTGGAATCAGAAGGAAGCTCCTTTTTCCCTAAAATTTATTTTTTTAGCTTCTGTCCCAAATTGTGACTGCTTATACAACTGTGGACAGGAAAGTGTTTCCAAAGAAAGATCTTCCAGGCTGGCTGCATCACAGTGATGTGTCTGTCTAGGAGGAACACCCCAGGTCCCAGGGCCTCCAGGCGGGCAGGCAGCCAGGCTTGCATCCCTTGCAAGGGCTCTGCAGGAGCCCGGACAGGGTAGGAGGAGGCATGTCTGGGGCTTTCCCACACCCCAGCTATTTCCTGCTTGCCGCAAAGCCCATGGAAACTGTGTCAGCCAGCGCAAAGTTAGGTCAGTGCTCAGGGGTCAGGCCGCAGGGTGGATTTTAATGGAGCCAAGCTGATGGTTGCAGCTGAGGATGTGGCCATTAATTTCCATGCTATTGTTACACTGAATAGGTTTACAAGCTAAATTCATTGCATGATCTATTGCTATGTTTCAAGGGGTGTAAATCCCTTGACTTTCATAGATGAACCTGGAGAAAGGCAATGGTTTTTAAGGATTGAAAAAAAAGGGTGAGGGTGAGAGGAAGTGGTGCTGGACTATGCAAATATGGGTGTATGATCTTGTAGTGAGAAATACACAGTAGTTGGACTAATCTGAAAGCCTGGGTGAATCTGAATTCCTCAAATTAAGATTAAAACCTCCTGCGTTCTTTAGATAAATTGGAAAAGAAATGATCTCTTATGCATTCATGCACCTAATTACATTCCCTCCTCCTCTGCCAACAGAAAAAAATAACTGGTAACTTCTACATTCATGTTTAAAGGGTGATATCAGCTTCAAGACTGTTGCTGACTACTCCTGGGGATTGATGGTTACACCTACCGTGGATCTTTCCACTCAGTATGATAAGGAGATAGGTGCTCTGTGATGTTAATGAACTTAAAATATTGGGAAGCAGTATAGAGAGGAGGGAATCGAACTGGGATGTTGTAGCTACAGAGGTGAGATAACGCATTGAGCAATCTTTGCAGGTGATGGATACATTTTGTTCATGGGAATTCTCTGAAGTTATGTCTCTAATTTCTGTGATCATTGTAAGTACTGTTCTTTACCCTCCTAAACTTTCCCTTTCAGCAATAGTGTTCCTTCTTGTTTTGCTCCTATGTTTTGATTGAATTGTTTTTGGATTTCCCCAAAGTGAAATCTTTCCCCCTACCTTTTTACTTGTACAAACTTGGTCTCATATGAACCCACCCTCTCATTTTCAGAAAACTTTCAGTTGCCTTCTTAATCTGCCTGTTAAATTTCACAAGTGGTAACTGCTACTCTAATACACTAACTCTTAAAAACTGAACTTGATGAGGGAGCCTGCAGACAACAGAGGATAGTGTGGACCTTAAGGGAGAAGATGCTGAGGTATCTCGAAGAACAAAGTTGGCCCAGAGTGTGTAGAATGGTGTATGTGTCTCTGTGTGTATGTGTGATAGGAGGAGAGGCTGCGCAGAATGATTCATGTGGGAAATATGCCATGACCACACTGAAAACAAAACAACATCAGCTCAATTTCTGGTAGGGTTTGTAGTGAGAAGAAATGCTTTTTCCTTTTTATGAAGTGGTTTGTGGTCTATGTGAGTAGACTTGAGGCTTCAGCTTGATGCTTTGTGAGCTGGTGCCTGCCACAGGCATTGTCATCCTGCAGGAGAAGGACTTTGTGAGCTGAGAGTCCCTCCAGGGTATGACTTGGGAATAGGATGGCATGTGGGAGTTCTCATTGCTCTGCTTGCTATGTAGAAAATGAGGATTTCAGGAACATAAACGTAGGATTTCTAATGCATAATACAAATAAATATAGCCAAAATTTGAGTTAAATATACTTAAAAGAAAAGTTAATTATTGGAAGCTTTATAAACAGTAAATGCCACAGAATATATGTTAGTTCGCCACATGGCTGTATGTGAGAATTAGTTTAAATGATGAAAGAAAGAAAGAAACAATCTCCTCAGGATACATGAATGCTCCATTCCTTTTATTTTTTTCCCCTGTTATTTTAACTCTCCCTGCTTCTCCCATTTCCTGCCTCACATTTTTGTTGAAAACGGAGCAAAAGCATTCCTATGCATCAAACAAAAGCGATTGACTGATTGTGTTTGAACATGGAAAGACACTCTGCCTCTCGACTTTCAGGTGTGTCTTAGGCTCAAGAAAATAGCCTGTACAAATCAGTCATGAAATAAGCAGGTCTGATACCATTCTTTTCCCACCCGTGCTGAAGGACTATTCCTCTTAGAGGAATTTGTTCTCCAAAGGAGCCCTTTCCCTTCCCTATGATTATCAGTTTGCTCCCTCTGTCTGTGACAGTTGATAAAGCAAGGGCAGCTGCAGAGCCAACTTGAAAGCACTATTTATCCTTAGATGTGGCTTTAGGGGAATGTGTGATTGCTCATGAGTTTCAGATAGTTAAGATTAAAGTTACTAAGAACAGAAATCTCTGTGAGCTTTTCTTCATCTTCCTGAGAGCCAAAGCACTGAATGATCAACTTATTTCTAGTTTGTGTCATTTCAGACTTGGAAAACTTTGTGGGTAACCAGACAATTGTCTGACAAAGAAATGAAGATCAAAAAGCTAAAAGCTTTTAGGAAGAGCACATTCCTTTTGAATAAACAAAGAGCGAGATTTTTTTTTTCATAAGATTTTCTAAGTTCTTACTTTTTAGGGGGAGGAGGTGAAGTTAGTCTGGTTCCTCTTCCTTGCTGTCTGCTATACACTGTGTTTGACTCTCACAAAGTCTATGTGCCAAATGAGGAACTAATGGGCCAAATGAGGAACTTTGAAAATGGGTTATCCATGCAACCCTGGGAAAGATGCTGAAGTCAGATAACTTTGCCTAGTTGCCTCCTGAATTATGGTTCTTTTTCTTGCAGGTTCCACGCAGGTGTTTCAGGGAAGATCACATTATTTTCTGCCACCTCCCCATCCTTTCCTATGGTCTAGTTGCCACTGAAGCAGCTCGGATGTGTGTCCTCTCCTTGCTGTTTTTTCTCATGATAGTGTGGGAAAAAAAATCCATCAGTTTTCTAACAAGCAAACAAAACCATGCAGAAATTAGGATTTCCATTAAGAAAAAGAAACTTCTTCAAAACAAGATCTCGGCTCTACCCATAATCAACCAAAATATTTATTGAGTATACACATAAAAGAACTCAATTTATGACATGAGTGTGTCAAAAAAACAAGTGAACTGAAAAGTGAGCAGTTTCATCAGTGCTTCTTACAGTGTCAATGGAAAATCAAGTGTGTGAGCTTGTTAATTCATGTGTGAGTAAACTGGCGTTACCATGTAGGCATATGGGAATAGGAGGGACACTGGCCTTCAGCACAGAATTAAACCTGACTGAACAATATTCTATGGCATGCGAAACAACTTGAAGTGTTAAATGGTTGGGAAAAATAAATGACCTTTATAGCTTTCTTGTACTGATGTACTTGGAATCATAAGCCTATTTCTTTTAAACAAATGCCATCTTTAATTTCCAGACACTCTTTGAAAGAGGCAGATAGATTCTCCCTTGGCTGCAGTTAAATATAAAAACTATAAAAACCTCTTTATCAATTTTTTTCTAGGAATAAACCTGTACTATGTCTTATTATTTCTAGCTTGACAGAGCTAGAAGTTGTAAATCTTCAACCTAATAAAATCCATTTTGCTAGATATTTCACCATGGGAAGGGCACTGCTTTAATCAAGAGGCTATTTGAATTCTTGTGTGATTTTGTCCAAAGCTGTTTAAAACAGCTGATCTATATCTGAACTTAGAACAGTTTTTTTGGTGAACATGCAAATTAACTACATTGTGTTATGAAAGTACCCATTTGTGACTAATAGAAATTATCAGAGTAATTCTGCCTTTGTTCTCCTTTCATTATCCTCCTGTCCCATAGTGTAATATTGTATCTTTGGTAATATTTAATTTTCTGTAAGAAGAATAATGAGAAGAAAAGTGCTGCGAAGAATAAGAAAGCTCTTTGTTACACACGAGAAAAATCAAGACTGCTGCTTGCCACATGGAGGAGCTCAAGTATCATGCTAGGAATCACCACGAGCCTGGAGAGCTAATTCCGCGGCTAAGCTGGTGTGGAAAAATAACTCCTGGGACTACCCTGGCCTCGCGTCTACCGCTGGGCGTATGGATGAGGTTACTGTAACTATGTAGCAGTAATGCATAAGAATGTAATTTGTTCTATAGTAGTCTTAATACTCTTTCCAAGTGGTATGCCATATAGATCACAAAATCCTCAAACCTACTTAAACTGGTGCAAACCCCAGCTATTGCTTTTCTGCGGTTTTCTGTATCTGGTTCCACAACTCCTCCTGCTACAACATGTAGGACTGATTAAGAGAAAAGAAAAAAAAAAACAAAACCCTGAGGTAAAAGTCATTCCTACCTTCCTGTGCCATACTGCATTGTAGATATAGATAATGTAGATTCAGCTCCCAGATCTCTCTGTACCAACATAAAAGGTCATTGACCTGTAGCTATTTTTCAGCCTCTTTTTGACATACAAAGAGATTTTTTTACTCCAGGACTTTTCCAGTTGAGCAGTTTATATGAAAATTCCTTAGTTAGCATTAGGAAAATCTGTCTTCACTAGGTAAAATAACTGACATCAGTTCTGTGGCAGGTAGAGCCCCTGGGCTGTCAATGGTGAGCAGGGCAATTCTGATGGACCTGGGAGTGGGGACTGTGGGCTGTGCTTTTCTTGGTCTGACCAGTTGGACCATTTTAATATGGTCCATCTTGATATTGGCTGGGTAAGGGCTTCCTGTTTTCTGCTCGCCATGGTCATCCTGTTTTATATAGACTAGAAATTGCAAATATAAAAACATCAGCTCTGATGAAATAGAAAAGTAAGAGAAATAAGATGTGTTATGAATCCTGTAGGAGGGAGTGGAAGAGAGGCTGGAGGCTCCCATGCATCTCATTTCTTAAAATCAGGTTTTCACAGCCTGCTGGCTCAGTAAACATGTTAACCCTCAGTTTAAGGTACCAGTTTTAGCTAATCCACGTGAGTCTACCTGAGGTGCATAACAGAGGGCCTGTGGGAGCACCTCACCTGGCAGCTCTTGGGGGAAACAGCTGGCCACAGCGAGCTGCTGAGTCGGAGGCAGGGATGGGACTGGGGAGAGAATAGCGATCTGAGGACGTCATCTTCTGAAACTGCTGTCTTGCACTGAGTATTGCTGGTTGAAAACAGGCTTTTCCCTCCTTTCACAGTAATACATACAGTCATGACTCAAGTCCTCTTTTCAGATGAATTCTTTTTGTTATAAGACTTCTCTTTACCAATGAATTATTGTCAGATTATTACTACTCCTCTCCTTCCCAGAAAGTATAACCATATATTCTCATCCTGCTTGCTACCTGTTGATGAGGTTTGATGTGCAACTGGCTCAGCAGTAGCACATGTGCTGTGTTGTAGGCACACGTAAGCTTTCGGAAAAAGGAGAAACCACCTCAGAGTCTGTGGTGCAACTGAACTTCTGCATTTTTTCTTTTATTATTCCCTTTGGTGGTCTCAGTTGGGGCACTGTGTGATGCCGTAGCAGAAACCTGAAGAGCTTTGGGGTTCTCCAGCCACTATTGCTTCCTGCAGCTAGCTCCTGAGAGAAACAGCAGCCTGTATGTTTTGCAGGTGGTTTAAAGTAGCCATTGCTGCTGCCTAACAGTTGCTTTTAAGTCACTGGGCAAGTTTTGCTGCATGATGCACTAAAACTACAAATCTCAGTCTTCTGAAGTTGATGATTAATGTATGTTCTATATGGGATTTATTTTCCTCCCAGGCCAGATCAATGAAAAAATATCTAGGTTATAACTTTTTAAATAACTCTGGAAGATTTTGTGTTCTTATAAATCTTTGATTGGAAGGGTTAAGGTAAATGATATTAGTTGCAACCAGCCTTATTTATACAAATAATTTAATTTTTACATTTACCTTTGAGGAATGTTAATTTTTTCAATTTGTTTTACAAAGATGTCTTGCCTTATTTCCTGAGATTTAAGGAAAAAAATAGAAAAAAAGAGCTCATAACATTACCATCTGAAACAGTTCAGAAATGTGACACTCATGATGGCTGCAAGGATAGCTGCTGCTGCTGCAAGTTCAGCTGGAAGAGTGGCAGTAGGAATCACTTATAGAAATCCAAAATTTTTTCTTGAGCTAATACACCTTTTTGTCCATGTGTGTGAGTAAGCAAGATTCAGTTCTAATAAACTAAATATGATTCAAGCATCTAGATTGGAACTAGGGTTTGGAATGTGATTCCTAAAAAAATCTGTGTTTGTACTGTTCCCTTGGTTTTTTTTTATCTGCTACAATATTAGCAAATACATTGAGTAAGTTAATTTGCTTAAAGGTGTGGTAAGTGCAGCAACATAGCACAGAACTTGTTCTAAATTAGCAGTTATGGGTGATAAATTATCTGTTTTTGAATTACTGGGACAAAACATAGAATGTGCATACCAGGGATTTTAAACTGCTGTATGCTTTAAAAATAAATTATATGCAAAATTTATTACTGGATTCCAATGAAACAATAAAAACTGTCGAAAAAGTACACCTTCTTTTAATTAAAAACACACTCTTTGTATTAAGATGCAGCAATACACAGAGTAACATGCTGTTGAAGAGATGTCCTAATTCCATAGATTTGGGATGATAGAAACCTTAGTTTAGGTTTGAGGGTCCCCTTACAGAAACCTGAAGTAATTAAAGTGTGCAGCTGAGCAAATAGAGGGCTCCACTTCACTTGGTAGGAACTTGCTTTGGTGGAGTTGTATGGGGAATCAGAGAGAGGAGATTCTGGCCAGGAAAGTGCCTTTTGCCTCTGCTTCTTGGCAGTTTAATCTAATTAAAAGAAAGAAAGCTTTCCCAATATAACTCTCCTGTAAAAATGTAAGAACTTCATAAACCCCTTCTCTCTTTGCTTCAATCATTTAAGCAGCCCATAATGACGCTCAGGGTAAAGAATCAATCTTCAGTTCCATGCTGAAAGTCTTTAACTGTGATAATTCTTGAGGGATCTTTCAAAGAGCAGAGTTGTGCCGACCCTCTTGAGCAAGTCATTAATGAAACAGCTTTGTGATAAATAGTAGTGTGCTAATGACCTGCAGAGGGGTTTTATAGAGAAAGACACTGATCTCTTGGGGTCAGTATAGCTGGTATTGCATTTTTAGGAGGAATAGGGGTGTTAATACTTCAGTGCCAGACACAATCCATCTCAACAGTTTAAATCTCTGCTGAAATCCCTACTACAGGGTCAACAACTTCTTTACACTTGACTTACGCCTTCTTTCTGTGTGCTCTATAGACCTACTGCTGTATGCAACAGCCACTGAACTTACGGCTATTAAAGCCATCCTTCTGCTTCTGGAAGGATTTGCAAAGGCTTTCTCTTTTTGTTTTGAATTTATGTCTGTAAGGCTTTTTGTGATTCTCGGAGAGGAGTCTGAATGCAAGGCTTTCTATTCTTGTTGTGCCAAATCTGGAGTTTTCTCTCGGGCCTCCATTCTTTGGGAGTCAAGTAATGCTGAAGAAGGGCTGTGGTCCAGCTGGAGAGCCTGGCACACCTGCCACTGCACTGTGCCTGCTGCTAATCTTGAACTCCAGCAGTTTCAGTGCCTTTGAGAGGATTTCAGTGAAAATTCCTACCACCAGGTGCTGTGTTGCCATGATGCTGTTTTCTAGGTGTGTGCTTATGGTTGTTACCTTGTAGAGCAAAAACCTGTATTTGACCTTGGAAATACAGCAGAAAAGAAGAAATCATATCTCTTTGTTCCCTTGAACAGATAATAGATCTTGGCTTTTTTTTTTTTTTCAGTTTCTCTTTTACACCACTTGTTCACATTCTAAAAATTAGTTATTCCCTTCCTTTCAGTCTTGAAAACCTGGATGATTGTAAATTTATACAGTCACTCTTCAAGGGTAAAATCTATATTTTTTCCACCTAAATTTCCTTTTCAGCCTTTCTGTTATTCTTCAGAATGTTGGCTGTAGAAACTGAAGAGCTATAAGTAAGCGTAATTAGGACTTGCCTCTTTTTTCATTTCACCTAGCAATATGTCCCCTTCTACTCATCCCGAGTCTAGAACAACCCCTAGTGAAGCAAAACATGGGAAAGATTGCTGTTTTAGCTATTTCAAGGGTAAAAGTACATCACCCTGCCCAAAGGAAAGAAATACTGGGGACTGGAGTCTCTGAAGGCAGTACTTTCTACTTCTATGGCACGGCAATGCTTTGGGCAGAAGTTATTGCAAAGCTGAAATGGCTGTGAACTTGATGTCTCTTTTAGTGAAAAATTATTTCATCTCTGTAGCTGAATTCTCCTCCTTTTGCTGTAATCCATGCCTACATCTGATGTGAGGGAAAGACAATATTGGAGGATTTTGAAGAGAACTATGTTTATCCATATAACCACATGAAACAGAAGGAGTGGTCTCTTTATAAGGTGGAAAAGGGCATGACCAAAACTTTTGAAAATTTAAGTCTCTAAATATGGATCTTAAATAACCGATCTGACTCTCTTTAGAAGTGATCGGTGGTCTCTAGATCCTGTGGGAGGGAATGTTAAAGACCTTTTCAAATAAATGTGGGTTTTTTTCTGATGTCCTAATCTTCAAATTCATGTGCCTGAGGATAGAGACATTTATACAGAAGTTTTAACTGTGCATTCCCTAACAGACTTCTATAAAGTGTACAATAAAAGAATGGGGAGAACAAGGTTTCCATATCTGTAAAGCACCAGAAATATGTTTGAGGAGTTACCTTGATATCTCCTAGGCTAGATGATATAATGCCAGATTAGAGTATTTATGATCACTGATGAGAAGTAGGAATAATAATATTCACTAGCTGCCATATTCTTTAACTTCCCTGCAGGCTGAAATGCCTATTAAAATAGTTGTAGCATGTGGAGTGCTAATACAATACGTAAGGATCATTGTGGGGAGAAAAGGTTTTAAAATAACTTTTCAGTCTGCAATTTTTCTCTTTGTCTGGGAACAAGATCTTGCTTTGCTCCCAGATGTAAATCCTGCTTTAATGAAGTGCCTTAGGAAGGGTGTCTTTCAAAGTAGTGTCCTCTGTCTCCTTCTAGTGTTAATATGTACTTAGAAAACCTTCTGAAAAGTAATGCAGAGGATTTTTTAAACATTAAGAAGATACCTTTTTTTCTTTACTAATTGCTGAATGGCTTTGCATTAAACCTGTACTTTTTCACTTCAAATCCATGCAGCCTTTCTTTGAGTTGAGTGAAGGTATTTGCGCTTTTCTAGCATGTGGTCAAGTTTCAACTGCTCCTTTGAAGTGCTGTTTAAGGTCATAATCCTCCAAGCAGTCTAGCACAAAGCTCAGCTGGAACTGCACCAGGACGATTTGCAGGGTGGAAGTCACTGTAACACTTCGGTTCGATCTAGTGGAGAAATCAGAAAAGCCCCACAGATCCAGCCGAGAGCTTAAAAAATGGGAAAGTTTTCAGTTTCCCTACCTCCTTCCAGCCATATCAAACACCTGCTTTGTGAGGAGGTGTCTTTGGCTAAGACTTTTTTTCAAAACCTTGTCTCAGCATCTTTTTTGGAATAAGAGTTTTCAAGAAAAACATTGTGTAGGTGGGGGGACATACCAAAATTAGGAGATAACAAAGGTGTATTATGGCTATTATGGCTGTACTCTTCAAGTACTTCCAGTAAAATCTTGCTCAGTCAGCTTTAGTCTTCGTGTGACTCCTGTTTCCAGAAATCCAGCTTTGTATTCCTTTGATACTCTGTCAAAATCTCCCCCTCTCCTG
The DNA here is from genome assembly GCF_036250125.1 of Pseudopipra pipra. Taxonomy (NCBI): domain Eukaryota; kingdom Metazoa; phylum Chordata; class Aves; order Passeriformes; family Pipridae; genus Pseudopipra; species Pseudopipra pipra. The sequence continues at coordinate 117,247,772 of NC_087549.1, forward strand.
CCTTTTCTACATGCTGCCACTGAAGGTTTAGTCCTCTAGGATGTTGAATGTGCTGGATATAATTAGAGTCATGAAAAATTCTTGTGTGCATTGATCGTTGCTCACACCAACTATTTATCATATGCCAGGCACTTCACAGGCACATAAAGTAGAGATGCCATTCCAGGTGTCTCTCCACATACTTTAACAGTATATATGTCAGTAGTACTCTCTTCATTCCCAAAATTACACACAACTTTTCTCCACTGGGACTGAAATGCTCATCAGTGTGCAGAATCACAGTCTTGAAGATATATGTGGTGTGAAGTTTGCTGTGTCTACCCAGAAAACACTTTGTATGCTGATTATACAAAATAGTAAGCAAGCCAAGCATGTTCACAGTGGAGCAAGTGACTGCAGACAGGCCTATGGCTGCAAGCTGTGCTGCAGCTCCCAGTTCCTGCCCTCGGCAAATTACCCCAACATTGAAAGGCAGAGTTCTGTGGAAAGGAAAAGAACTTGACTCTTACTAGGGAAGGAGGCTTTTGCTGGTATCATAAGCAACTATTTTTCTGAGGAAGAAACAGATACGACAGAACCAATGCTTGGTAAATATGACAGATGAACAGACTTTTACAGAGCAACAATATGTTGTGCTGTTTGATTGCTCACTGTTTGGCAGACCTGTTCCAGGGAGCTAGATGATTGCATGTGAGCTTTAACTTACTGGTTCAAAATGACAGTAATGCTCTCCTTTAATATATGGAATACCTTTGTTATATGCTGCTTCCTCAGATTTCCAATAGAAAAAAATTTTTAGTATTTCTGTGTCTACAACTTTTATAACAAGTGGACCATAAATCCCCTCTCTAATACTGTGTGCTCTGTAGTACTGGTGGTTTATCACAGGGTAATTTTATAACTTGTGTCACATGGGGACTCAGGTTGTAAACTGTATGTTGGTTCTAATTCTACAGCAGTTTGTTCTGATCCAGCTCACTGCTGCACTTCTAATTCCCTTCTGAATATGGTTTTGAGTAAGTTGTGCAATAGAATTTTTATACTTGCCTTTACTGATATCCCACTGAAAAAAATGTAGAGAAATATTATGCTATGCTTTTATAATTTTGCTTTTGATGAGAATTTTATTCTTAATCAATGTTTCTACTCATTGACACATCATCATCGTCATGGCTGGGCTTCGCGAACGAAGATTTGGGAAGGGCTCTACCCACGTTTGTTGCAAGCACGTTGGTGGCTGAAAAGGCCAATACGAGACAGGCATGTCCGGTTGCAAAAGGCACAGCAGAAAGACTCCTTAGGTGGTATATTCTGCAAGGCACGATTCTTTCTGCGTTGTCTTTTCTCCTCAAGGGTGATCCTGTGTGCTTTCTCAAAAGAGTCAGCAGCGTTATAGATGGTGTGTCTCCAGGCCTCCCGACTGGAGACCAGAGTAGACCAGTTATGTTGATCAATATGGCCAAGGCTGAGATGTTGTTTCAGGGAGTCCTTGTATTTTTTCTTCGGGGCTCCTCTCTTGTGGCAGCCGGTGGCAAGTTCACCATAAAGCAAGACCTTAGGGAGGCGGTGGTCCTTTATTCTGATACCAGCTCACAGTGCAGTTGCAAAAGCAAAAAAAAAAAAAAAAATTATTAAATAGAGTACTTGGGTTTGCAGCATAAATATATACAAATTCTTGATAAGCAAACCTCAGTGTTTTAATCAAAATCATTGACACAACTAATTTTTTTTTGCTTTTGCAACTGCACTGTGAGCTGGTATCAGAAAAAATGATTTATGAAGAAAGAAAGCTTATAATTTCACAGTTTCAAGGATAGGAAATACTTAATTTTTCATAATGCATAAATTTTTTATAATGCATTAATGCATTAATTTTTATAATGCATAAAACCTTGACATAATGTAGGTTAGCTAAGGTGTAGTATATGTGTCAAGGAATGCACATTTATGGCTAGTCCAGTGGATGTGGAGGTCTTTTCTGTCTCTCTTGACACCATCCAAGCATAAAACAGTTCCCTGTTTGCATCACATTACATTACATTAGTACAAAGTGTAAACTTTAAGTACAGATTTGTGTCCTTTCTGATAACTAAAAGAGAAGATAACTTTTCTTTCAAAGCACTTTGTATCTCTATACCAGTCAATTGTAAAGCTTCTCCAGGGACATCTCTTTTGTAGTCTTAATGCACTGCTTACACATCCCAGACTCTTGACACATAATCTTTTAAACTGCACAAAGAGCTCTGCTCTGTGATACTAAGTCTTCTACAAAGATGAGTCGTGTTTATTGCATTGGGTGCGTTTAAACTACTTATCTTATATATCTGTTTAAACTGATGTAGGTAAAATAGGCAGTTACTGCAGACAGCCTTGTAAATCTGGCATTCTTTCAAGGCCTGGAGCAATCAGCTATTTCCAGTGCAGAGTCATAGAATGAATTTTAAAGGAATCAGTTTGTGCTAAGTCTTAGTGTACTTGCAGGTTTAGTGGCAACAGGAAAGAAAAAGATAGCGATAGCTCATCTAGGAGTGATTCTATTTTGTAGAATAATCTGAAATTATACAGAAAAACATGCTGTGAGCAAGAGAGGTCTCTGGAGGTTTGTTGCATTTTTTAAATCTTGAAAGGCACAACTTTCTTGTCGCTAACAAGGCTTTATGTAAGACAGTTGATTCAAAAAAGTGTGGCATTTATCTTAATTTTGCTCTTTTCAACTTCAGTGACACCATTTTGCCACTGAGTGGAAGTAAGGTTATAATAGTGCTGAACGCCTTTGACAGATTTTCTTAAGGTGGTAGTTTTCTGGATTTGTAAAGAACTCTACCCAGTTGGTGCATATAAATCATACAGTTTAGACTAAATTATGGATATTGAATGCAGCCATACAAAATTTCAGAAATATTGGAGAAAAATCTCTACATGTGTTTCTCTTCTCCAGTTGTAATGAATAAAAATATTTTTTCTATATATGCATGTGTGTATGCTCTTTTGGATACATATATTCAGAGATAGAGCTTAGCTGAGGTTATGGTGTGTTGAAAATTTTTGAGTATCAGTTTGTTGTTTTTTCTTGGCTGAAGTCATATGTAGAAATTTAGTCCAGACCAGTGATCTAAGAACTGTTGCTTCCTTTACATATAAAAAAATCTAAACCCATTCATTTAAAGAGAACATCACTAGGAAGACTTTTAAAAATATTTTTTCAGTAAAGCTGTCTACATCCCAGCTTATGATTTAGAGGCAAGATTGTCTTTTGACACTGGAGTACTTAGTGAGCCATCACAGGTCACAGTGTATTGGTTTTAGTTGTCCTTTTCCTTGGTGCAGCCATTTCTCTCCTTCCTTTCTGCCCTTTAATTGAGACCCACAGGCTATTCAGCAGGATTGGGTCTAGATAAACATTTCTGTCAGTCTGGAAGTCATGTGATCTGGTACTGTTTCCTTCACTGGGTCCGACAGTCATTTCTGGTGTCTCCTGTTAGCCTTGCACAGGGCCCGGGGCTTCTTCTCAGTGCTACCTCTGATGCTGTTTGGTAAGTTCTAAGAGAAATTGATGTAACTGGAATGGTTTTTAGTTGTTTAACTTGGTCAGGATGAGTTGCTAAGATCATGTATATGGTAAGATCATGCCTTCTCAGTGGTTTCAAGTCCCTAAGCCTTGCGGGGTTGAACCGTAAGACAAGCAGCAAGCCCTGATCCCTGAGTGATGCTCTCCTTTGGGCTGCACTGATCAGTCCTTATGTTTCTGCAGCTTTGCAAAAAAAAAAAAAAAAGGAAACAAGATTTCTCTGAGCACAAATCCCTTCTCAACCATCTGAAAATAGAACTGGGGAGAGTAGTGGGGGTTTGCTTCTAGCCTCTCTTAAGGAAGGTTTTTGAAATAGGTTTTCAAGGATACAATGTTGGAAGCTTGAGGGACTGTCTATTGCTACCTCTAAGAAAAGACCTGTAAAAGCAAGTCAGGGAACTGGGGCAGACACTTTTCCAATAGGAACCTACTCTCACTTTAATAGGGCTCTGTGCCCAAGAAACAGGATTTCCACCTTACATTCTCCTCAGAAGACCTGACCCTACAATCAATTTGTTTCTTTGCTAGATCTTGCACTTCTGTAAAAGGTTTAATGTGACTGTAGACTTATTAAAATCCTAAATACTCCCAGAGAGGCATAACAGTTTTAGGAATTAGGTTCTTTAGGCAATAACTCCAAAGCCATCTAAACTTGTAATACTGTTTGTATCTAACTTCCTTTCTGCTCACTAGAAGATCATTTAAAAAAACCAAAACTAAAAAATTCACCCAAACAAACAAACCCAAACCAAAACCCCAAACAAACAAAAAATCAAACCCCACAAATTCAGAGATTGATTTTGCTGAGATAAAAAAAGATTGATGTGAAAGAAAGGAGGGAATTCAAACTGTATTAAAGAATTTTTTTAAGAATTCTGAAACTAGAAAGTTTCCTGTAAGAGTAGCAGCTGCTATAGCATATAACCCCTCCCCCATTTTTAATGGAATGTGAAACTGTTGGACATTCTCATTTGAAGGAGATAGACACAAGAGTATAGATCTTTGTTTCAGGGGATTTGAGAATGTGTCAGACATCTCCGTGTATAAGAGGTCTTTGAAGTATACTGCTGAACTTTGTACTTCAAGGAATTAAGAGATGTTGTACAGCTTTGTGTGAAAGAGAACTTCAAAGCACACTGAGAAGCAGTGGAAGATCTGCAGTTACTAAATTTACAGTAAAGAACCCCAGTAAGTCTTCCTTTTTATGTTTAATAGCAACACGATATTTATGGAGAAGGCCTGTAAGATGGTAACTGAATGGATCAGTCAATGGGATATACAGAATTCTTTATCACTTAGGTGTTTGAAATGCAGCAAATAGTGATGAAACAGCCATGGTTATTCAAGGTGCTGAGTTAAGTGGGTTGCTGTGGCCTTTAGCTTTAAATGGTTTCTTCTCTTTAAAATATCTGTGTATTTCGTTGAGCCTTGATTTTCTGTGATGACAGCTGTGTTTTCATGTTAAGCCATTAGGAGTCTTTTGGATTTCTGGGCTGTAGCAACCAAAAGGCTGTAGCTTCTAAGCTGTAGCCTACACTAAGGATGTTGATGCTAGTGTTAAGGATATTCTTGTAATATTTCAAGAAAATTTCTGGAGGTGTAGGATGAGAGAGAGATTTATGTGTTTTAGGAGGAAGCTGAGAGGCGTAAAAGGACTCAGCACCTTAGGGTATAAGTTAAAACCCTTAAATCTTCTAAATTTGGCAAAGATTGTCAGTCACGTGCTTACTGCCAGTAACATACAATAGTTGAAGTTTTTTAGCTTTTTCTTATTTTTTTTCCTGCTTAGGACCTGCGTGGGGATGCATATAAGGATGTTGCTTGAAGGGAACTAAGGGTTATCTTCAGCTGAGAGGAGCGTGAATCCCTGGAGACAAGAGCCAGTGAGATGGTGACATTTGATTTGCTTTGGCTGAATTTGGATTTTGAAGGCTGTGTCTGATAGGTAGACTGGAACAAAATAAACTAGAGTGTGAATTTATAGTGTACTAGCTACTACATGCTATGTGCTTTTTTACACATTTTGGTATGTTTGAGGGAAGGGACGTCTTCCAGAGCAACATCGACAGGCTCGAGAAGTTGGCCAATGTGAACCTCATGAAGTCAACAAAGACAAGTGCAAGGTCCTGCACATAGGCTTGGGCAATCCCCAATATCAGTACAGTCTGGGGAGGTGAATGGATTGGGAGCAGCCCTGAGGAGAAGGACTTGGGGACAATGGTGGGTTCACAAACTCACACTGGATATGAGGTGACAATGTGTGTTTGCAGCCCAGAATGCCAATCACAAGCAATGTGACCAGCAGGTAGAGAGAGGTGAGGTGATTGTCCCCTTCTGCTCTGCTCTTATGAGACCCCATCTGGAGTACTGTGTCCAGCTTTGGGGCCCCTGACAGAAGAAGGACATGGACCTCTTGGAGTGAGTGCAGAGGAGGGTCATGAAGTTGATAAGAGGACTGGAGCACCTCTCCTGTGAAGACAGGCTGAGAAAGTTGGTGTTGTTCACCCTGGAGAAGAGAAGGCTCAAGGGACATCTTATTGTGGCCTTTCAATACTTAAAGGGGGCTTATAGGAGAGATGGAGAGAGACATTGGGACAGGTTGCCCAGAGAAACTGTGGATGCCCCATCCCTGGAAGTGTTCAGGTTCCATTGGGCTTTGGGCAACCTGGTCTAGTGGAAGGTGTCCCTGCCCATGGCAGGGGGTTTGGACAAGGCAATCTTCAAAGATCCCTTTCAAGCCAAAATATTCCATGATTCTATATTCATAGTACACATTAGGTGTGTCAGTACCTTCATTTTCTTTAGCAGCAGGATATTCCAGTTGCACAAAAGCATTTTTTGTTTCCAAGTAGCAAGTAAGGCGTGTTTAGTATCACTCTCTGTATCCATGGCTTTTCAGCTTATCCTACGAAAGATGTTACTTGGAAATATTTGGCAGGAGTGAGTGTAACCAGGAGGAGATAGCTGGTGCAAGAACTGGATTAGGGAGTGAGCCAGGCAGGACTAGCACAGCTGCAGCTGGTAGAAGACACGGAAACAATAAGGATCAGTGACCAGGAGCAGAGGAAGGCCATGACTTGTGGGAGCTCTCAGCTAACCCAGGGACAGAAATTTGCTACACCAACTTGCTATGCATAACTTCACAATTTAAAGAAGCCTGAAATGACTGAATGAAAACCATGTACCCAGAGAAACTGTTTAGAGCATTATTCTTCCAGATTATAAATTGGGTGATCTAGTTTTATAATCTAGATTTTTGAAAAACCAAAAGAAATTAAACCACCCCCATTTTTGCTGCTTCTCCAAGTGACAGCAGTATGTCATCAACTAAATCAATGTAAATGAGTGCTGACTCCAGTTTTTTTCTCAATTAGCTATGGAAAATATTGAATGTTTCTTTGGTGATGTTTTATTCAAATTTACCAGCTGGAAAGGGAAGAAGCTGTGGCTCCAGAGATTCGCTGTCAGCTGTGCCATACATCTCCAGAGACTGCTAGATCTTGCGTTGGGGTCTTTGTCCTATACAAAGCTACTGAGGGCTGCCTTCATTTCCATTATTGGTCTTGATCCTATTGTGGGTTCACAAGACGAATGAATGACTAAGGTCAGATTGGACTCAGTGACTTTTCTTCTGCGAAAACTTGGCAGAAGGTCACATTTCCTTCCTTTTTGGAAGATGACATAATCCAGCAGTGCCAATGTCTGTTTAAATATAGGAAGAAAGATGAAGAGTCTGTAAGATCTTATATTGTTTCCTCTTCCTGATATCTTACAATAAATACCATACAAAAATCATTAAGTGAGGCACAGCTGAAATTCTAATACATTTTTACAGAGCAAGTACTTTCAAAAGTATCCATTGGAGGACACTAGAACACTACAAATCACAGGAAGTATGATGATTCTACTTTAAAAAAATCCACATTTCTCTTCGAAAGAAGAAAAATGAAAGTAGAACATTTTTTGTTTACATAACTGTCTGAAAATCCATTATTACTTGACAGTTTTTCTCTGTCTGTCACACCTTCTATAGCTCCATTACTGCTTTGTTTTTGTTTTTGGGGATTGTGCCATGTGCTTACTCTCAGCTGCTTGTATAATCATTTATTCTAATTTTAAATAATATGCACATGGGCTTGAGCATTTCTGTTCATTTTTTATTTTTATTTTTTCCCTTTTCTTCTTTTAATCACTTGCAAGTGTTACATTAGCTTTTGTATCTCATTTATATTTAAAATTATTACTATTCTTGCATCTCCTTGCTTATCTCACAGAAAAAGTTTAATGAGTGGCCAATCACTAGTAACATAACTGAGACATAACTCAGATAAAGCCGTGCTGGATTGAAGAATGCTTTTGACTCAACACGGTTCTCTGTGAATGGAAGAAAAAATACTTTAGGTTTTGATTCAGTCTAACACAAAAAAACTCTCATTTGCCCTCTCAGTGACAGCACCATACTCCTTTCTGCTCGTTTCCAGTGCATTCAAAATTGTGGCTGCTGAAATTATTGTTCTCCTCTGCCATTCGGAGGGTGGAGGTAGAAGATAACTGTGTTCTATTTAAGGTTTTTTGGTTGATTTTGTTTTTTTTTTCCCCTGTCCTTAGTCCTAAAGTCCCTCACAGCTTTGAACTTTTCTATTAGTTTTACTCATACCTGTGGTATTAAACTCAATTTTCTTCCCAACTTCCATACCAGTCCATCCTCTCCATTTGAAGAAGTTTTTCCTTTCCACTTGTAATCCAATGGTAGTAGGATGCGGTGTGCCACCTTGAAATGATCTCTTGGAACTGATGCTTAAACATGAAACTTTTATTTATATTTTTCATAATATCTGACTTCCACGTGAGAATACTTGGAAGACTAATTAATGAATAAAAGTTCACTGGGTGCAGTGAAAGGAAGAGGGAGGAAGAGTGATGAGAGTTGGGGATAGGATATGTGCTTTCTGGTCCTGCTACTCTGGTAACTTAGTGATTCCTTCGCTGTCACATTTTTATGTTTCATTGTTCCTATGTGTAAAATAGGTTGTATTGTCATTTTTACATTAATTTCATGAAACTATGCATAAAATATTTATAAAGTGGTGTAGTAATTTCCAAAGAGAAAAATATTATATTAAATACTTCTTATAAATAATTCAGTTGAATTTGGCTTTTCACTCCTTATTTTTGTGTAGGGTCAAGCTCTAGAGTGGTAAGTTTCTTTACTCTTCAGTGACCTTTATACAACTGCAGCTTCAATTCCTAGTTTAGTTTAAAGGACAAACTAATGCTTTGCAAAGTTCAGTAATCAGTGTATGTACACACATAGAGAAACCATGATCACACATGACATTTCCATTTTATTGCACACAAATTTAACTGTGGATCATGAGCTTGAGCTAGTATTTTGTGCTTCCTTTTCCCTGTTATAATGCATGTGGTATTGTCTCTCTGCTTATGCTTTTGTGCAAAGCCTGTCCATTGTACTTTATTTTTTTAAATTGTAACCTAAGTGTGAGAAAGAGGTACTTATGAGGGATTTGCTATTTAGAAGGTGGCTTCACAGTGATATGTCTGATTAATTTATTCCTATCCCCTACTGTTTTCCTACTCCAATGATTTCCTGATGCCTACTCCAGGCATCAAAGCATGTAATAATAGACAGGGTCAGATAATAAGTCAGATTCTGCTATTATTTAGTAAAAGGCACCATCTCTACTTAATTCTGTACAGTATGGTGCCACACTATTTTCTGCAACCTTACAGGGACAGCCTGCTAGGAAAGTTATTTGTTACAGACTACTCTTTCCCATAATGTTTGTTGTGCAAAGGAGAAGGATGAATGGATAGCCTTTGGGCTATTAAACCCCTCTCTGTGTAAGCAAAGCAGGGAAATCCCCAAGATTTAACCTACAGTTCTACCTATAATGGACCAGGTTGCTCCCGCTACTCACATCATTAGTTGTCTTTCTTGTCTGATTGCCTTGCTGGTTTCCCTGACTCTAAGCAATGTTTAGCACTGTTCAGGTATCCCAGCCTGGCCCAGCACTTGCAGTAAAGATGATGTTTCACCTTTAGGAAGAAATATGAATTGAATAATATCACATTGAAGCTCAAAAATTCTAAATGAATTATGTTTGAAGTGGTCAGAAGTCCCTAAAACACTCTCATAATGTGATATTTGAATTTTAAACAATTACCATTTTTCCAAGTTTATGGGATTGCTTCCTCTGAGGATTTATTTGAACTCTACCTATGATGATTATATTTATTATCCAAATTGCATAATACTCTAAAATTGCTGCAGCTTCCAGAGGCCTTTAACCTCTATTATGGCAGCTCCAGTTCCTGCATATCTGCAATTCATCAGGTACATCAAGTCTTATGTGCATTGAAGCTCACAGATGGAATTGAATTTTGCTTTTATGCTGATGATAAATTGCTAACGAATCCAATATAAGCAGCCTGAAGAGAGATGGTGGCTGTCTCCGACTTGCCACTTCTAGCCATGAACATTAATATTCAATACGACCAAGGCCTTTAGTTAAAAATAAAGGCTATTTGATTCTAAGGCATGTCAGGAGCTTTTCTCTACATTTGTGGTCAATGTTGTCATTGGTTTGAGTCTTTTCCGAGTGACACTATCTACTGCGCCCAAATTTCTCTTGCTTTTGTATCATGGGTTCATGATATGGATTTTTTTAAACCAGCTGTCATTAAATTGATATGAAGAGGCATACTGTCATTTGAAAAAGATCAGGTGGGTACCCAGAGCTAAACTGAATTTATCTACAGGACAGTATTTTGGAGGTTATTTGGCAAGAACCTGCTTACATAAGATGGGAGGTTTATTTCACTGGAACTTTTTAAAAAATACAGCAGCCACAAATTACAGAGTATCCTTGGAAAGCTAGAGTGCTCTTTTCTCCTTACCTTTCTTTGTCCACCTGTAAAATAGTGAGTGATGCACTTTATCTAACAGTCTCCTGTTTCAAAGTACACCACTATAGCCTGAGATGACCAACAAATATGGAAAGGGGACTTTGAATTGCCCAGAGGATAAAAAACTTCTTGATTTTCATTAAAGCAATGGAAGATTAGAAAAGATTTTTTCGATTCTTGAATGAAACTCCTGCTCCTCTAACAGTGCTGTCATCCGATCAGAATGAGATTGAGTCTTGTGTGCCCTTTATCTAGGAGGTAAGACATTGTGCTGCCTAAAAATCCACCTTCTAACTTTCACTCCAAATTTAATTGTGGCTAGTTTCATGCTTACTTGTTCTTGATGCACTTTGAACTTGAATTTGAACATGTTTTCTCCTCTAGGGGTTTCTCTCCCATTATACTTACAGATAGCAATGCGCTTCTTCAGTCTTTGATTTACCAGGTGTATTGTCTCAGAAAAAGAAAGATTGCTACTGCTCTCTGTGTGCCCCATCTGAGGAATGAGTGTGCACAGCAGAATCCCTGTTGTGCATCCTGTGATGGATCAGAATGCCCTCTTCTCAGCTGTTACCTCTGGAGCTCAGCTCTGTAGTGTTGGTTCTCAGAAGCAGCATTCTGCTGGGGAATAGGACATGGTGCTGGAACAAACTTCAGTATTGTTGAGGAGTGAACTTATGGAAATTTGTAAACTGAAGAGTCATGACAAATTTCTGCTGCAGACTTTGTACTGATTTTTAGATATGATGAACCACCATGTAAGTGTTTGAGGGTGACTAAATTAAGTGTGTGGAATTTGAAGCAGGCTCCACAAACACTAAATCTAATGGAGTGTACAAAGTTGCCTGTCAGATACGAGAGAAGAGGAACCCAGAATTCCAGAAAGGGGACAGAAAAAGTACTGGGTGATTGGATTAATTAATGAAATGCTTATTGTAAGAGTTATATGTAGTTAGATTAATGCTATCCTAAATAAATTTTAAAAAATGATCATGGTAATTCCTGAAGGAGCAATTTTGCCACTTGTTCCTGCTTTCTTTGAGTTGTAGTTAAACTATACAACCTTGTCTGCATTATAGAGCTAATTCAGAGGAAGGGAGGGATTGAATTCAGAGTTCTGTCTGGACTTCTAGGTAACTCCAGGCATGGACTTCTCAGTTTTATTCCAAAATGAATGTCTGTGATCTGAGTGGTCTTGGAAGTAAATATTCTGGATTCCTTTATGACTTCCTTCTGTGTAAGCAACTCGGATGCTTTTTGCATCTGGAATATTTGTATCTGGAAATCAATAATTCAGAGTATTTTATAATTTACAGTAATAGTTCATTAATTAGAACCAAATCCTATTCTTTCATGCAGTGTGGATGAAGATGGCTTTATGGTAGTGAAGTTGTACTATTTCTGGCCTTAAAAGACTGGACAGTGGAAGAGTGGAGACAGAAAGGGAGCAAGTGAACATGTGTTTTTGTTATTATCTCCAAAAAGCATACTCTGATACAAAACGACAGTGAGGAAAATATATTTATTGTTACTTGCTACGTACCACAAAATCTTACTAGCTGTGCTTTTGGTGGGTCAGAGCTAGATTTCATCATTTTCTCTGCTTTCTACAGTTGTCCCTGCTCTCCCTTCTCCTGCCTGGAGAGCTGCTCCTTTCCCTCTGCTCTTCTGTTCTTTCTGCAGGAGCCAGGGGCATGTGGAAACTGATGATTTTCTGTCCTGCTCTGCTACAGCAAGTGAGGCTGAACTTCCCTTTTGTGACAGGCTGAGTATTAATTGTCATAGGTACTTGCAATAAGAGTTTGTTGTCTAGAGAGTTTTTTGGCTTAGCTGAGGCACGAGGAAAGCCATTCTTTGGACAGGTATAACAAATCCTGCTTCAGAGGTAAATTATTGCTAGCAAGGGACTGCACCTCAAGCCATTCCATTGCCACCACCACTATCCCTGGGCTGAACTCTTTTGCTGTTAAAACTTATTGCTCAACATCTCTAACCAAAGATCAGTGCCTAATCAACAACGTGACAAAGTTCTAAATGGTAATAGTAAATCTCAACTCCTCCGTAATTTTAGTTTTTATTCAAATATTGTGCTTCTTGCTAATGTTGTATTTGTGAATGACTGGCAGGAGCTGACACTATAAAGTCATGGTCTAACTTTGTGGATTTCCATCTTGACTCAAGAAATTTCAATTTAACTTTCAGGCTGAATTCTCCTTCATTAGGCTGGAGTCTCTTGTTAACTTACAGATACTTTCCTCCATTCCACTTCCTTAGATTTAATTAAACTTGATTCTACTATATGAACAAGAATAGATTTTGATTTATGGGAAGCTTTGTTCAACGAGGAGTTAATGCTCCCGTTGTCCTTTCCTACCACTAGCAGTCCCAGTGTATGTGACTGATTGGTACGTGAAGATGATAACCTGGAGGCATTATGCTGGTAGGGTATGGCTTAAAGTTGCTTTAAAATTATGCAAGATAGACTATAAAATTTGCAGAGTTATTCTAATGCATTTAATTAGTATTAAAAACAAGATCTACATTTGCATGCTTTCCTTTGGTATGCAAGTGTGCATACCATCTGATAAGCTAGAATTGTGGAAGGTCATCTAGAGGAAGAATAGAATAAAATTTTCCCTGTCTGTGAAAACATCTGCAGATCTAAAATAAAAAAAGTGGGAGGAGGGGGGAAGAGAGTGGAATGAACCAGAAATTCTAACAGAGACATGGGTTGCTTACAAATAAGTATAAACTTTCTCTGTAAGATGGACAGTCTGGTAATGCAGAACAGGGCAACTGGATAGCTGGAGCTGGTGATCACTGATTCGGGATGGATCAGTCTAGGGATGTCAATATCTACTCTTAATTGGAGCGAGAATACAAGATATCATTGTGCACTTCTTTCAGATCTTGTGACTGTACTGGAGCCCATTTTTTTAGTTGGGTATGGTTGTGGTGGGGGATAAGTTTCAAACCTATTAGTTTTGAGGCTGAGCATTGTAGGGCCAACTTGGATCTTAGAGGGACTGCCAGTTCATCTTTGATGATTTCAGTGGGGAATACTCTGACCCTACTGTTCATGCTGCCTGTGCCAGTGCAGCCTAGGAATGATGGTGCTGTAGAAAATGGGCCAGAGTTTGAGGCACCTTATCTGTGCTTGGTTTAGACGAGGTGCTGGATAAAAAATGTCCTTACTGTAAGGCCTCTTCTCCTTCATTTTGCTGCATGGGACCTCCAAAGTCTGTTACTTTAACCGATGATTCACCATGAAGCCTTGCTTGGCCATAACACCACCAAAAATGTGTAGGAGACACCCTCACATTAATTCCAAATGCAGCACAACTGAAAGTCTGAGACAGGAAATTTCCACAAGTATTCTTGTGTAAGCCAATAAGGCAAATCCAAAACCTGTTAAATTTTCTGAAGCCCAGAAAAACACCAGAAAAAGTAATCCTGGTCACTGAAGGCCCAGCAGAGACCTATGCTGAGCATCTGCTGTTCCTTTGAGTGCAAGTGTCATCATCTCTCAGAAACACAGGCTGAGCTCCTGCCCTTGTTGTTATTTTTCTCAGGTTTATTTTTCATTCTTGTAATTAGGACCTTCTGATCCCTTTGAGAGTGCATAACTGAAAGCGTGTTAGCAGAGTGTTTCTGATGGACATGTATTTTGGCCAGCTTCCTGGATTTCTTTTTTCTTCTCATACCAGAAAGAGATAATATACAGCTGTTTACTGTCACTGCATAGTGCCCTTGTTTTCCTGTATTTTCTGGTTTATGTGAAGATCAGAGATCAATATAAATCCAGTGTAAACCTCTAAATATATTTAATGTAAGTAAACTGATAATATTTGGTTGACTAATTTGAATCAAGCAAATATAAGTTCCTCTATTAAAATCTCTCACATAGATTTACTATCGTCACTTTGCACTCAGTTTTTGTTTTCAGTTCACTATAACTGGATTGCATGGATTAGTTTCCTCTAAATTTTACCAAGCTAAATGCTAGATTATGTTATGGGCTTGTACTTCGCTTTCTGTAAATAGCTTGTAAATCCTTTTGGAATAGTAGCATTACGGTAACATTAAAACCAAAAATGTAGATCAGCCAATTTCATATAGACAGTTCTATTTATCTAATAAGAAATACATCATAGTCATAAGTCACCTATATTCCTGCTTTCATGTGGAAATAAAAACAGTATTTCAGTATTTACCTCTGAAACAGCATCTGTAGCATAAGAAGGGAAGCAAAGCTGACGTGCATTTGCTAACACAATGTTTTATATTGATGTCCTAATTCTGTTATTGACACCAGGTATCAAAAGCAGAAGCTCTGTCAAAGTGACAATTTTAAATGTATGTAAAGAGGCTAACATTGATCTTTCTTTAATAAACTTCATTTTGTATCCTGGAAAATACAGATATAATAGACTATGTAAACCTTGCTTAAAAAGACATAAGACGTGGCGCAAGTCCCTTTAAACAATATCTATTTTATTATAAATCCAATGGTATTTAAAACTGAAGACAAGTTCCTCATGAAAAGCACCTCTGGGATAGTAGATTATGCAGATAACCTTCATCACAGTTTCCCAACTGTGGGTTTGTTGTGGGCAAGCCGCCTGATGTGGTATACAAGCATAGTGTGCCCCAAGTTCCCCTTCCTGCACCCTGGCTTGCCTCTGCTGCTTCCTCATCCTTCAAGGGCTCCTGCTGAAGTTCTGCTGCGATTGCACCTTCCCTGCAGGCTTTGCTCAATGTTCTATACTGAGCCTGAAAGGGCTCGGGGCCGATTGTGACTACAGATGTGGGCAAGCACCCCTTATCCCTTTGCACCTCCTTATGGTTTGAGGAGTGGACTGGGAGGACAGCGGAGCTCGCCCTACCCAGATTCCACACAGGACTTTCAAAACTATGTCGCGCTGGTGGGGCAGCACGTCACACACTCAAATCCCACCCCACAAGGTTGCCTTTAGTAGGTGTCCTTCAGGAGATCAGCTCTACAGTTGAAGCACTGCAGCTCCAGTCAGGACAGCCTTTCTCACTAACACTGCCTAAATCATGATGTACTCTACAGAGGTGTTTTTATGGGGGCAAGACAGTGTATGGTGAGCTGGACCTTCAGTAAAGGTGGGCAGCTGCTGTAGGTACCAGCCTTCTCTGGACCAGACTTCTCTGTCAGTCTGTTAATAATGATTAAATATATATAGGATACTTATAATAATGGTCAAATGGATTTTTTGCTTGATGGTATATAAGTAAAACACATATAAGTTAAAAATGTAATTTATATATGCTTGTGGGATTATAGCACAGGATTTGTTCTGGAGATCTCAGAAAATTGATTGTATTTGAACATGGTTGACTTGTGATATTTTGTGAAGCCCTGGTGCCTGGACATACTCACAGCCATGCTGAGGGCACAGGGTTGGTATCCTGTATGGATCAGACAGCTGCGTGGGTTGGCCCTTCTGCTTGAGCACAAAAGACCAGAACATTAGGGAAGGCCTCTCTGAAAGTTCTATATCTATAAGATTGATTTTAAATTAGGAACATGCATTCTTTTTTGTTTCCAGGTGTATCCTAAAAAGGGATTGCTACGTCTGTAGGGGACTATTTTAATTTAATGTGATGTTCTTTCTTAGCCTTGGTGTATCAGTACCTCCCACACAGCATCCCCTTTTATTGTATACATGAAAGTGCCAACCTTAAAGTACTCATCTTGGGAATGTACAAAGTTAGCTGTAATTTGTCAACAGTTTTAAAATCTCCAAGCAACTGTCTCCTTTTCTATCACACTCACTGTAGATGTTCTGCACAATGACCTGAGGTTTTGTATACAGGGTTGTGTGTATGAAATTCTTGCAGTTAATTATCCTGATTTACTTTCTGCATGGAGGAGGAATTTATTGCTAATTGTATGATGAAGTGTCTGTATTAGATTAAAAAAAAAAAGTAAGTTTCATTCATTTATTGCACCAGGCTATCCCCTGTCAGCGATCACTCATGCACAGTTAGGCTTACCTTGGTGTGGTTGGTGTAGCTCTGCCATGCTATTAGTCTTATGCTGTTTGATTCCTAAGCAGTCAGTTCAATAACCACAACCAGGATGGATTTTTTTGTTTGTGTTACAAACCTGTCAAGTAAAGGGATATTTTTCTAAGCAATTGCTCCCTAGTAGAAACAGAAAGGCAGCAAAAAGGCATTGAGTCTGACCTTGTGCTATTGAGCCAGGACAATATACTGCAGAAGAAAAGCTGTCAGCAACCTATTGTGGCAAATTCTTGATGGTCCTCAGGGCCTCACACCAGTGAAAATCTGTGCCAAACCAATAACTTGCTTTCTAATCTCCCTGTTTGGCTTATTTGTATCTGTGGCCCACTATAAAATATACTGTACCAGAAAAGGCTCAAAGTGGATGCACTCAGACCTGTCCATGAACCCTTTCTCCATAACACAAGCCAGAACTGAAGCTTAGGTGAAAGTATCTGTATGTCTGTTCTTGGTGATGGGGCCACGTCTTTCTTCCTGGTACACTGCACCTGGCTGAAGATCATCTCGCATTATTCTGGAAGCACCCTGATGTGTGCTTCCAGGAGAATTTGGCCCTTTAGAGCCTGTTTCCTCTGCTTATAACTTCTGCTGCTGTAAAACACCGTACTGGTAAAGCCTGGTTAACTACTTGCTCCTGAGTCTTAATCTTGGTCAACAATTGTTACTACAAATACAAACTTTTATCGCTTTGGCAGATGCTTCTACTATTGAGCCCAGAGGGGACTTTTTTTCATCATTTCCTCTTCCTCACCCCCAGGCTTTTATAAGCAACTGCCAGGAGAGCTTAACTCCAGCACCTCATCCTTTAATAGCAGTGAGCTTGCTGTCTGATTAGGTGATGGGGGATTTTTTCCTTCAGAACTCAGAGTTTGGAACATAAACTGCTTGATACTGCATGTTGAAGTTTTTTGTGTGTTTGAGTGCTGTTTGGATAGATGGTTATGTTTATATAGTTTTAGTCCTCAGTGTGTGTGTAATTCATTATGTAGGCAGTCATTTGGTAGGCAGAAAAATTCTGGGAAGACAATGTACTATTTCAAGTCTGTTAAGGGTTCACATAACATCCTGATGTTGTTCTATTTAAATACTGATGGTTATGTGTTTCTATAAAATAATTTTTTTTGAGTTTTTAACTCCATGCTGTTCAAAGCAACTAAGAACTGTGCAAATGGTTTTTCTTTACCAACCTAAATCACACACAAGGTTAATTTTCATTTCCCATGCATAAACTTAAAAATATGTTTGTGCTCTGCTGAATTGAGGATATACCTGATATACCTAAAGCTGTACCTCCAGTATGTAAACGTTTGAAGCAGTACTTAGTGTTTACTAGCAAGGACTGACCACTACATCGGACATGAGGTGAAGAAGTTGACAAAGATAAAACCAAGAAATTCTTGCAAAAAGGATTTGGCAATTAGGTTTTTGTTGTTTTCACATGCTCAAAGGTAACTGATGCTTTTAGATTTTTTTCACAGATATTTTGCTTCATAATTTTAAGGGGATTTTGAGAATGATGTACTCACTCTGTAAGCTCAGGTTTGAAAACAAAACCCACAAAATATCCCATAGGCTACAAGAGGTTGCACGACCATGCAGATTGTCATGACTGTCTTATTTTCAGCCACAGACAACTGGTGGAAAGTGTAACTGTGGATGAAGTAGTTGGCCAAATCATGCCTTTTTGCCCTGTAGACAAACCAATGATGGCATAAGCCATCATGTACAGGCTGGATGTAATGACCAAGTCAGTGGGTTGTTAGTCAGCCCAGCTGAAGAAGGGAACAGAGTTACTTCTCCATGAAGACAAGCTATATAAGCATGTGTATGTGAAGTTTTCCTCAAATAAATCTCTCTTCCAAACTCAAATCAACCTACTGTACTTTCTTTCCAGGGTTATGTGCATCTCTTGGTAACAAAAACACACATGTACATGTGACCAATCTCCACAAGAAAGCCACAAAGAAAGGAAGTTTGTGACTCCTGTGGTGCTATTAGTCTCAGTTCTCTTGCAAAACTGGGCACATGGATGATCACTAACTTGTTTCCCAATGCTATAATTTTTTTTCCTCTGCTCCTCTTCCATCCTTTCCTCTTTATTAAAAAAAGGTGCTTTAGTAAGTGTTCCTGTGATTTATCTCCCAAGGGAAAGCCCACGTTTAATAAGCTTTATCAGATACATCATTCAGTATTCCTTACTACTTAACCAAAGATGATTAGTTGACATGTGCATGAGATAAAAATCAAGCTGTTTAGGGCATGAGCTATTTAAGAAACAGAGAGAGATGTAGGATGAGGGGCTAATTTTTTTCTTAATCTCCATGTTAATGAGCATTTAATGTGACTGTATTATCTCTAAAGAGTAGGAACATAATGAGATAGTAAATTGGTGTGTCAAGAATTTTCTGAAGAAGAGCAATCTTTGTAACCAACTTGACTTCAGGCAAAATAGCCAAATTGCTGTCATTTGACAGCATGCTAGTGATATAAAACATCTTAGGCCCTGGAAAATGTCTGTACAGGGTAGGTGCAAGTGCAATCTTGAGCTAGGGAATAGGGAAGGAGGTGAGGGCTGTATGGTGATGTGTGGATCATGTGACTGGACCAAACTTAATGTTTCTGAGTCAACATACAGCCCACTTCTGCCCCATCATTTACACTGTAGAGCTGAAAAGAAAAATCCTGATTGTACCTGTCCATGGGAGATTGTACAACCTCATGGGAATGGAGCAGATAATAGAGAAAAAACCTCTGAGTAATGTTGTTGAAAATTTTTCTCATAGCAAGCTTTTTAATCTTTCCTCACCACCTCGAGGGAGGAACGTATGTTTCTATTTCTGAAGTTCACGATAGCCCCTCTTAGGAAGGTCTGAGCAGAATTATTAAAGTAAAAGGTCTCAAAAAGTCACTCTGTATGGCTCATCAAAGAGAAAGAATTGATTTGATCAGACTTTCAGTGCTCACACAGAGCAATGACATTGATAGTAGCACTTCACTTTAGCTGATTAAAGAGATTGAATTTTAATGGTTAGAACACAAGCCTCATCTTTTTTTATTTTTTTTCCTCCAAATTAGTCAGGGAGGTACACACATGCAGGTTGGAACAGTTTACTATAACTGGGGTTATCAACAGCACTGGATAGGGAGGATATGGTCCAGTCAGGAGACAAGCATACCTATAACATCACTCAGGCCAGGAACCACTGCTGGGTTCGAGTTAAAATGGAACCCTGGGCAGGGTGTGTGCAGGTGGTGGTCCCAGCTGAGGCCACTTGGGGCAATCTCAGCCTACAGGTGCCCTCAGGGCCCTGACACAAGCAGGTGCTTTAGTTTAAAACGGATTTAGTGGCAGGGAGGTTGGTATTGTGGAAAGGTGTTGGTTAGATGGTTCTTTATTCCATTGAATGCTGCAGTCGTGGGGAGGTGTGGGAACTAATTATAGTTCCCTGTGGCTTTGCTTCAGTTCTCTTCACAGGCAGAATGTGGTGGAGCCATTAACTTGAGTTCCTCAGGTAAGAGTAACACTCTGTTTTATGGGTAACACTACCTGGCAAAAATCTGTCCCTCTGTGTGTCCTTAGGGGCAGTGGGGCATCAAGCCTGGGAGTGACTTTGTGAAACAGTTTTTCTCTGATAATTCCTTACCTGGCACAGAAAAACAACTGGAATACAGATGGGACAAGTTGTGTGTTTTTGTACAAGTAGATGTTTCCAAAATTCATCCAGAACTTTCATCTTGCTAAATAGCTCCAATAAGGGTATTAAAGCAGAGTACATAAATTTCAGTGAACATGATGTAGTCAAGCTGAAAAAGTCATTTTTCTGTAAGTCAATAGAGTAATATCCAGGATTTAGCACGCGCAGATGCAGTATTAAAGTTCAGCAAAAATAGTTTTAGTGACCTTGAAAATGGGTCCTATATAGTAAAGATATAAGCAATGCTGTCTGAAATGACCTGCAGAGTCAGCAAATATGTGGAAGCTGTTGGATACAGCTTTTAGCTCTATAATGTACTTAGAAGTCTAATCAATAAGCCTGACTTCAGGAAATACAACCTTTTTCTCCTCCCTTTGCAACAATTATGATTTATATTCCCTTTCAAATCAGTTAAGAAGTACCTTTCCTATTTTCCAAAACATTGAATTGGTACGTACAAAGAAACTATTTTCTTGTTATTCTGGTATTGAAAACTTTCAGATAAATATTTTCAGCATACTGAAATACACAGTGTATGTCTGTGTTAAAGAAACACTTCTAAGTATTTAGTTCCCTGGGGCTTTGTTTGGGATTCTTCTAAGGAAAGAAGGAAAAAAAATATCAATCCCAACACATGATGGGGTCTTGTTCAAAATCTGATTTTTCAAATGAAGACTGAGGACAAAATACTTGCCAGAGGCTAACTTCTTTAATGCTGATATAGATGAAAACAGACATGTGAAACTTAGGTTTGCATGTGGTCTTTTAAAGGCAATAAGAGTCTCTTGATAATTGTTTGCAGCTAGTGCACTGGAGGTTAATGTGTTTTGTGTTTGTTCCTCATGATGCTTTAACAGGCCAGTTCAGGTGCTACGTGGCTTTGTAGGGATTCCTAGCCAGGAGCTGCACACAATCACGGCATTATGAGTGACTTGGAAAGCTTTCAACCTTTTCCAAAGGTTTCTATTAATAATTGTAATTGCACTGTGTTCCTGTGGGCAAATAGGCTGTTGCACGACCCCATTGCAGGCTGATTACTACCATTCCCACTGTGTTAATTGCTGAAAAGCATCCTGAGGTTTTAATGGGAATCCTTGCAGGGTAAAGTACTATCTAGGAGAAGAAAGCAGGTGTCCCTGTAAGTCAGATTCATCATCTTCAGGCACAGGACAGAGAAATGTAGGGTAACTCATGTTTTCCTCATAGCTTTTGCAAAAGGGTGACTCATGAGAAGAGGAAGAGGAAAAACAATATATACACAGAGCTTGTTGGGTGTTGCTGCAGTTCTCACTGTAGTTGTCATATACTGTCTGGCCCTAGGCAGCATCATATGTCAGTGCCGGTTGGTTATTAACATTTTTTCTCAAAAAAAATTCTGATTAAGACAATATAATATTTATCTCTGTTTTGAGGTTACTAGATCATTTCAACTAGAAAAAAAGGCAACAGTCAAACAGATCTGCTTGGGACAAAAGCTTCAAAGTGTGAAGTTGAAATTTTATATGGGAGATCTTAATAATAGTCTCAATTTTTCAAAAGTTTCCCTTTCCTTTTCCTTTGAAAGTACTTCAAAATACTGAAGATATTCAGTAGACTGTATCTGTTCTTTCTGCTGTTTTTTCTGGTTTTTTTTTTCCTCATGAATTTACTTTTTGGTGAGCATTTATTAATATGTAAATTCATGTGCATATAGATCAGTCTCTGGCTTCTTAAAGCGATAAAATTAGCATTTGTATCAATTTTAAATTTGAACACAGACACTTCTTGGATATTTTCTCCCCTTTCCTTTTAAACAAAGGAAATAATTCTTATCATACAATTTTTTTTTCCTTAATAGATCATAAGGGACTTTCTGTTTATTACTGCAAACATCTGGAAAACACTTCAGAAGTTCTTTATGTTAATTTCCTTAACAGGGTTAATATTTTAAGCACAAGTAATGTATTATGAAACAATTTCTGAGTGAGTAGCCCAATCACTCAGTTTATCTTTTGAGTGCTAGTCTCTTGGTGGTAACTGGAAAACAATAATCTTGGAAGTGTCACAGTCTTGGTACTGATTCATAAACTTTCTGGAACAAATTCTGCACTCTGTTTTAAGTATGTCTGGAGTCACTGGATTTGTGCTGGTGTAGCAACCAGATGTGATTATCTCTAAGGGCCAGCTGGATCGTGTTTGCAGCCTGATTTATTAGAGGTTAAATTAGTAGTAGACTCTATTATGGATCAAATAGTAAGATATTTCTAAACTATTTTGCACATGATTTTGTTAGTCTGCAGCTTGGAGTCTCCCAGAGAGCGTGGATCTGGAGATCAAACTACAAAGTCCCAGCTTTATCATTAGAGACATTTACTTTGGCTCAGCATTCTTACTTCAGAGCAGCGATACAAAATGCTGCATATGTACATCTGAAGCCCAGGACTGGCTGTCTGCAACTTGTATGAGTCCTGTTCACAGGCTATTCGAAGACTTCAAACTTTTTTGCTTTTATTTTTCTATGTCTGCTCTCAGCTGGTTTTAAATGGTAATTTTCCCTGGAGAGGAGGTCTGTGTTTTCTCATGTTTATGTCAGGGCTTTGAGAGCAGTGACTCTTGCAGTGTAACCCTAATCTATTCCATGCTTCTCAAGAGTCACACCATTTTGTTGAGTCAGGATAATGGTTGTTTTCCTTCAGGATTTAAGGAGGATGGAGTGATGTAGCAACCTGTATTCTTATTTGTCTTTTGAATTTATTTCTGCATAAATCAAAGGGGTATTATTGAAGTCCATCAGTTCATTACATTTATTAAAAGGTCATTTGTGTGCATGGATGTGAGTGTATGGAAAGACTTACTGGTGTGTTGCCACCTCTTTGATACTGAAGAGAGGATTTTGTGAGAGTCTGCCAGATGTGCTGCTGGAGTCTGCAGATGTTTCATCTCATGGATAGAGAAACATAATACATAACTGTGTAAATGCTTCTAGTGTTGTCAGAAAAACCTAGCACTTACAGCAGCATTTAAAAAGCTATATTTTACAGTTTGTTTTGGGGTTTTTTTGTACAACTCATGGGTATGGATGAATGGACCCTAGGTCTGGCAATGAAAAACAGAGCCCTTCAGAATGAGATCATTGCCTTGGAGACTTGGTTATGAAGCTAGTTATTACCTAACGTAAGCTTTATGGCTGTGAAGGGACTTTCTTCAACACAGTTATTCAGAAATAAGTTCCTTCTTAGGTCCTATATGTCTTTGTGTTCAAGCTCCAGTTATTCATGTTTGAAAATGATGTTGTGTTCAGTGGCACATAGAAAATAAATCTGTGTCTGGAGATAGTCGTCCTCATCATCTAATATTAGAGGGATCATACTTACTGGGAACTGGAAGGCAAAAGGTGAAATGAACTTTTAATGTGAGTGGTGTTATAATTTACAGGGGAATTCTGGCAAGTTATTCTTTGAAAAGGAAACCAAATCTGCTTTTGGACTATGTTTCTTGTACATGCTGAAGTGTCACAGCTGAGTGGTAACTGAGTCTCATTTCACTGTAGTCTGACAAGACTGAAATCCATGAAAAGAAGGGTAGCTATTTTAAAACCAATATTTTAAAAATATCTCATGCACGTGGCTTACACTTTACAAAGAACATATAATTATTTCTTCCTAAAAATATTGCTGAATTCTTACATATTACTTTTTAGTCAGTAGCTCAGTAATTTGGAAGCAAATATAATTCTCTTTTAAAAATGGAGATCCCAAGGTGAGGGGAGGCAAAAATGTTTTCCTTGATGCCACTAAAGGAGAGCAGTATCTAGTGGGGTTACAGGATCTAAATCTCTCAAGTCCATGTGAAATGCTCTGCTAGACTTTTGTGCTGTAAGTATAAACATGAGTCTTAAAAATGTGTGTTCCATGTATTTTAAGGAAAAAATAAAAGGAATCCTCTCAGAGCTAAAAAGTACCTCTTGCCTTCCCCTGAAACCTGTATCCATTTTTAATAGACACAGTCTTAAGTGCTATTTTACAGTATGAAGTGCTGTAGCTGATTACCTGTCTTACATAACATAAACATTCATTTACCTTGATTAGAGTCAAACATCTTGATTAGAGTCAAACATCATGAGCACTGGACTAAAGATCTGCAGGTGAACTCTTCTTGTCAATAAAATATTCTTTGATCCTATAAATACTTACCGGTAGATACATTTTATATAGGTAAATAATATTGTTGATTGCTTCAGGGATGCTTGCAAGCTTATGGAGTTATTGTACAGAAAAGTCGCCATGAAGGAATCTAAGGATTAGCCTAGTTTTAGACCTGAGACTTATTTCTATGAATTCCTTAACCTAGAAATGCAAAGGTGTTGCTTTTAACTGAGCCAGAAAAACACCTTCGTTCCAAAGCTAGAATGAGGATGAGAACCTGAGCTTCACTCAAGATCCAGGTATAGCTCTTGGTGTGGGAGTCCCATCACATCTGGTAGGCCAGTATGAAGAGGTTGACGTGAAGGCTGGTGTAAATTAGGAGGAGTGGGAATGCCCATACTCTTCGGGTCATGCCAATAGTGCACAGTGTTATAAGGAGAGGAAATCTTAAAGACTGTTCAGGTTGATGTTTGACTACTGGATCAGCTTTAAGAATCAAACTAGTGTTGCCTCTGTTTGGTGTTGGTTAGGTTCTTAAACAAGTAAACCCCATGCAGTATAGGGTGTGAGAGCTAGATGTGAAAGGATCTTAAACCGACCTTAAAGAGGACTGCTTGCTTTTGAAACAACAGGATGGGAAATATCAACAGAAAAAGGGCACATTTTCTGTTGTATTTATTCCCTTGACCATATGGGCTGTGATATATCTCTAGCTGATCCACCTTTAAGAGGCTGAGGCACTCAGGAGTCCTTCTTTGCATGAGTATCCATTTGTAGTGAATAAGTGCTAAGTCCTTTGTCCTCTATTAGAAATATGGATATTAGGTCATGAAAAATAGTGGCCTGCTTATAATAATTTACTGCCATTTATCAGAGACTTGAGACTTTTATGGCACAGAACAGTAGTTGGCCACAACACTACTGAAACTTATGTGGACAGAGGATCTGGCTCAGTGCCCCAAGTTGCCTTTGAATAAAAATTTAGTTGTCCAACCCTTTCTTTCAGTGTGTTACCCAAGAGGAAATATTTTGGCCTCTATTATCACTTAGCCAACTTGCCAAATGCTTCATTTTTAGCATAGTGTCATTGGAGAACATATGATTTTTTTGTTATCCTAGTTCTTCCAAAATAGTCCGTTATTCAACACAGTAAAAGAGGGTTGGGTTTCCAGTATTTTAGTGTTCTGTCAGTGAAAGGCCAGAAACTCCTGATGTGAACAACCAAGACCTCAACTAGAAGTGAAAGTAATCTATGTTTTTTTGAGCGTATTTTGTTCCAACAGACCATGTAAAACTTATTCTTCATTTCCATGCATTGTGTTTTATCTGGGGTATCTAATTTTACATTGTGTTTTATCTGGGGTATCTAGTTTTGATTTCAGTAGCCGAAGGATAGTTTTGAAGTCATTCTGTCTGGGACAAAGTCATTTTTGCTTTGTGGCAGCAAGTATGCTTCAGTTAACAAGTTTGAACTCTGCTATATGTTCTCTGTATCAGCAACACCACTGCTGAACTTCCTATCTGTTGGCCTTGTGCCCCTGTCGGGCAGTAAAACACCCTCTCCCACTGTGTGAGTTACACAGCAGCTTCTCTCTGTCAGTTCAGTTACTCTGGTAAAGCCTTCATGTGCCTCTGTTGCATCCCCACAGTAGCTGGGAAATAGCAAGGAACGGTTACCTTTTGTCTCTGTCACCACTGACTATGGCACTGGCCCCTCTGACTTTCTTGGTTGCTGTTTTGATGTCAGATTTCACTGCATAATACGTAGTTTTTAAAAGAACACCTAAATAGCAAAAAGCAGAGTAGCAGGCAGCAAGAATAATGGGTAAATGTGTGGACGGCCAATGCATGCAGGAAAAATAGGAAAACTGATTAGATGAGCTCAGAAAATAGGATGTGTGTGTGAATGACATATTCAGGACGAGAAAGAAGGCAGTGAAGCACAGTGAAGTGTTAGTCAAAGGGCTGATTATAGTTAGGTACAGTTTCTTCTTGGGTAGCTGGGTGAGCCTTGTAAATGTGAGAATCTCTCCTTGAGTTACATGTTCCTTGCTAAGTCGCTGATCAGAGTGATTTAATCCTGAATGAGGAAGAGATCCTAGCTTTTAAAAAACCAATTCTCCATCTTGCTTCCTCCATACTACAACAGGACCATGATCCCCTTCATCTTATATAATATACGTTCATGCAAATTAACCATGTTATAGAGTGCATAAACCTAGAGGTCAGAGTTAGGTCTGCATGGAAAAAACTTCAGTGTTTTCATATTTTTAAGTCACTGTCTGCCTTTTTTAAATTATTGTTATTAAATGATATTTTAATTGATCTAATAGAGTAGATCCAAGAGACCTACAATGGTCACCTAGTCCAACTGCCTCACCACTTCAGGGCTGACCAGAAGCTAAACCACAGTATTAAATTCATTGTCCAAATGCCTCTTAAAAACTGACAGCCATGGGACATCGACCACCTCTCTAGAAAACCTGTTTCAGTGTTTGACCACTCTCTTAGTAGAGGAATGCTTCCTTGTGTCCAGTCTAAACCTTCTCTGGAGTAGCCTCAAGCCATTCACATATGTCCTATCGCTGGCTTTCAGGGAGAAGGGGTCAGCTCCTCTTTCCCCAGTTCTCCTCAGGAAGCTGCAGAGAGCAATGAGGTTAAGCCTCAGGCTCTGACTCTCCCAATTAGACAATCCTGAAGTCCTCAAGTGCTTCCCCATAGGATGTTTCTTCCAGCCCTGTCAGCAGCTCTGGACACACTCCAGCAACTTCATATCCTTCTTTAGTTGTGGGGCCCAGCACTGTACACAGTCTTTGTGGTGAGACTGCACCAGTGCTGAAAACAGTGGGATAATCACCTCTTTGACTGGCTGGTGATGCTGTGTCTGATGCAGTCTACAGTCTGGTCCATAACTGCTTGTTAATTTAGTTTGAGGACTATTGGTACATATAAAGTCTGATATTTCTACCTGTTGAATTCTCAAAAGGTGTCAAGCATGACTGGAATAAATCTGATGCAAAAGTTTGTTTTCACAGGCATTTCTCTAGACATCACTGGGAAGATGGGGAGAATTAATTTAAGATCATGAGGTCCTAACTGAAAAACCTGACTCTTTTCTGTCAGAAGAAAATGAGTGCATTCTTGAAAAATGTCCAGGAAAATATCAAGTAACACTTGCATTCCTTGTTTCATTTGGAGAACACTAGAAGCTTTTAAATTGTGTTTTCTTAATAATATGTTAAACAGAATAATCTTTTGTATTATGTAATACTAGATTCTCATAGTTACTTCAATCAAAGATTATGTTTCTTTGACTAAAATTTTTGAAGTATATTTTATTCATTCATCTGAATTAAAAAAATGTACAATTTAATTATATCTTTCCTGCAGAAGGATAATTAAGGTAATTGTGAATGTTGTACCTGCTATACTCTATTTAAAACAAAGATTTAATTTAAATTTTAAGGGATTGACTGGTAGTGAGAGTGGTAAAGGGAGGCGGCTTGCTCAATTTGACATTATCAGATATGCATTTGTAAAATGAAAAAAAGATAATTGAAAAGCTGAACCTGACCTCCTTCAGAAAGCACATTAAACCTATCTTGCTGCTTTCCTTTAGATGAGCTTAAGGATTTCTTTTCTTACTAACTGTCCATTTGCTAATGAACAAAATTAACAGATATAGCCAAGATCACGGCAGGTACTGAAAAGAGATTTTTAGATGACCATGACTTTTTGATCCTCTGATTTTATTGTATTGCTTCTGACTACTTGAGGTCATGACGAGATTCACTGACACTGATTTACTTGTTCATTAAAGAAGGGCAGCAAAGCTGTCTGTATTGTAATTTGTGCCTTGTTGTTCAGGAAGATGCTCTTCTGAAGATCTTTTATCTTATTTGTAGCTCTACTCAGCACCATGAAGAGATGAGAGAGTCATTGTCCCTCCTAAACTGCCAGTGATATTTCTGGAGCCATCTGCCAAATGTTTTCATCTTTTTCTATCCTGAATGCTTACAAATTTGAGGGGTAAGCTGGAAGTATTAGCAACTAAATTGTAAGGAGTGGGATGTTAAAGGATAAAAGATCTTTTCCCTATGCTTTGTAGATTTGGGCAAAATGGACTTTAACACAAAGTTGTTCAAGCTTAATTGCCCTTCAACAAAGCTGCATGTTCTGCTCTTGCTGGACTGATGGTAGGTGCTTCTCCTCCCCTGGAGAAGGGAATTCAACTGAAACTTAGAGATGGAAGGTACCTCTTACACTATTCTTTCTCTTCCTGGTTCAGGCTGATGAGAGACAGTCTGACATTACTCATAGCAAGAGATATCTGGAAAGGTGTCCCATAACAATAACCCATAACAGTGAGTGCTGTCTGAGCCAAGGCAGCAGTGTTGGAGCTCAAAGCTTGCTGAATGGACTCTGTTGGAAATAAGGCTCTTTCTTTTCACTTCCAACTCAATGACAAGTTCCCTTCCCATCTGAGGTGTAGTTTCTTCCGTGTAACTTTTTCCAAGAGCTGTTTTTCTTTTGGAAACATATAACTCTCAAGCCTGCAAAGGTTCTGGCAAGAGATGGATTTTTGTTGTTTGCCCCAGATAATTGGAGCTTCACACTTTAGCTAAGATTGCTTTTTGTTGTTTTTCATTTTGGATTTCTTGTTAAAATCCAAACAAAAGGAGTCAAAAGTAGGAAAATGCAGCCAGTTTGAACCCTGTCTGTTTATTGCTAAACATCCTATTCCAGGAAGAAGTTGCATATATATTATTTTTAGATGTATATTTGCTCTAGCATTCTATTTATTTTAGGCATTAGAGGATATAAAGATACATAGTATGCAGTTCTCACTGAGAGTGGCTGGGGAATAGGCTCATTTTCCTTTAGTCTGGAAATTCAGATTTGATACTGGATGTTGTGCTCAGGATATACAGTGAGTTTTATGTCATATGAGTCATTAAACACGCTAATATAGGTAGAATTACAATGAACTGTTTCTAAGTTGCATGCTGACAAATATTTATGTAATTCTTTGAGTGGTAGGATTTTTTTTCCTAAAGGTATCTTCTTAAAGAGTAAGCAAAAATCTTTCCTAGTTGCTCTTCAGACAGAGTCTGTGCTTTATATAATGGAAGCATAGCCATTCCTTGGGAGCTGGTTTATTAACAAATAAAGCAAAACATCTCAGATCTTCTCTTGGCTACAGCTGGGATTCTTCTGCTGGGACTCCTACCCTTCTGATAGAAATATATGACTAACAGTTGAAACATATGCAGAAACTTAAGCTTGAAGAGAAGTCTTTAACGTTTTCCAGTTATACTTTTTGCACAAAAAGTACCCCCAACCCTCTGAAGATTTCTGCTTCAGATGTATGCATATATTTAGGGAAGGGAAGGGAGGATTTTGTTTTTAAAAGTAGTAGGTCTTTGAAGACTCTTTAATTTTCTTGTCTCTTTGGTAATGCATCTCTGAAACAGTCATTTTATAAGCTGACTTACCTACCTCACCTGAGGGTGTAGACTGTTTTTTTTGTAAATTACCAATGTTCTCAAGGACAAAAAGACTCTGTATTGATGATCTCTGGATAAAAGTACAAAGTTAGTGTTAGTTTTTGTTTAACCCTAAAAAATGGCTGTTGTAATACCAGTTTTCACATATGCGTTTTTTTTCTACCTGAGCCACCTAAATATAACAAAGTAAACTTTGTTGTATTTAGAGAACAAAATATTGGGCTTTCAGATGAAAAAAAAGGCAAAAAACAGTGAGATTTAAAAGATTTTACTTGAAAATATATTGCAGAAATGGTTCATTAGTATAGTGCTTTAACACTAACCTTCTTTATACATTACCTTGAGAGGTCATCATTATACTGATTTGACATATTCAATAGCATAAAATATTTGAATAAAGAAATATAGGAATGGAAGATGAGATCAAAGGTGTATACATCCCACTTTAGGAGGCCAAACTTCTAGTGGATTGGAGGGCTGCCATTTCTTGATGTTTAGGGAAAGAATATGAGAGTAGGCAGGCATAAAGTGAAGCTTTTCCCACTCCATCAGTTGCTTTCAGCAATCTGTGACTTAAGGACTCACAAAGTCAAAGGCTGTATCCACTTCTCCACATTTAATAATTCTTGTAGGACTTTCTAACCTGAAGCTGTCTAAAAGGAAAGCTACCCTAAAACTAATCCAAAGGCAAACAGCAGATAGCAGCAGGCTTAGTGCTTCTATATATTTTTTCTTCTTTTTAAAGAGCATGATATTCTGTTTTGTTACTGGATGCTTTTTGCAGCAAAAGCAGGATTGACATTTCCTTCAAAAACTAGTTACAAGACTTTATCCTCCAGACCATGAAAAATGGCCAGTCTGAGATTGAGGGATGAGGTAGTTTTGCTCAGACAGGCTACTATTACTTGCAGAACAGTTCTTGCAGCTTAGTTCAAGGAAATTGGTGCTCTCAGACCAAAGAACTGGTGTGAAAGTGCTGCTTAATGCCTTTCTAGGGAACTTATTAACTCTATCTCTCTTTGGCTGAAGTCCATGGCAAAATTTATTTAATCCTGTTTATAATTTTGTCCCTCTAGATTTTTGTTTATGTACATTGTATTGAATTAGTGCTTCTTGAGGGAAATCATGTGTGTTTAATAGGCTTGGTCTTTCTAAGTTTCTTGACAAAAAATAGCACTCAAGCAATGTTATAACACCCTGTAGGGCAAGTGTACGTATTTGAAAACTTATCCTCTAACCTAGGATGATGACCCCGTTAAAGGCTTTTCTGGGAAGCATATTCAAATTCCTACTGTTTAATTCAAAGTCCTTTTTACTAGCAGCTGTTAACTTAAAATGCACTAAAATTATTAAATTTCAAAAAGAAAATGAAGTAAATTATTACCAAGGGAATTAGATATTTAGACCCACTAAAATTAATAGGATTTAATTTGTTGAGAGTTCTTAGCCTTGTTTCTTGGCCCTGTATTGGTCCTCCTAGATGGAATTACTCTTGATAATTTGCAAGCAAGAGAGAGAAAGTCCAGTTTGTGAAATCCTGAAACGGCATTGCTGCCTTTTATTTTACTGGTGGTTTGTTTTAAAAAAAAGTCAGGTGATGAAAGTTTGTGTAACTATCCTACTTGATAGTCTGGGGGTGATTAACCTGATAGAAATCTGATAGAAACCTGATAGAAAGCCAACCCCCTGGGAAAGCAACATCAGCTATAAATACCACGCTTCAGAATACGTGTGAAGTTCATAGAAGTCCTGTACATGGAGTCTTAGGTTCTGGCTGCTTTCCTTCAAGGCTCTTTTATGGTGAAAATTTCCCCTGCCCCCATGTGTGTAAATATATGTTTGAGTAACACCAAAAGGGAAAACTTGGTAGTGAATTTCTGCCTTTGTTTCCATCTAGTAGCACGGTTTATGCAAGGTCTTCCTTTCTGAGTTTCTACTGAACTATCAACTTTCTGCACTGGAGATAGTGTCTGGGGCAGTATTTTGGGTCAAGTGATTTATCTAATCTATTTCACCAGCAGCCTTATCAGTCAGAGGTTTATCTTTCAGTCTTGGCTTTGGAGTCAGATACCCAATACAGACAACAAATAGGAGTTCTCAGGTTCTTATTCAGGAAGTCTCACTTTTCCCCACTCTCCTTCTGAGAGTTTGAATCTTAAATAAGAGCCAGGGGTGAAAAGAATACCAATAGGTTTAGGAAAAATCTAGCAATAAGTTTTAAGTTAAAATATTTAGATAATTAAACTTATAGTACAATTAAGTACTTTGACCTAAAAATTTGAATGTTTATACTTCTTTAATTTTTTTTAAACCCCCAAAAGCTCTCAACTTTTGACCCAGGTATGTGACTTGAGGGCTGACCTGACTTAGGAAGGAAGTTTTAAATGAAATATGTTGCTTTTGAGAAGTTAATAGGTAGGGGAAGTAGCCTAGTAATTTACTGAAATAGTACTTTTAATGACAAACAAAATATGCTAAGGACAGACACTTCCTGAGTGAACTTGATGAGAGAGTGACAATCTAACAGAGAAGATAAAGTTTTTCTTTTATGATAAAATCAAGTGCTATTCTGAAAAAACAGTTATACACACCTAAAGTTCAGCAGCTGTATGTAAGTCTTGGGCCCACACAGGCAATGGAGGTGTATGGACAAACTGGAGAAATAAAACCCAAAATGAAATTTATTTACCATTCAAAAGTAGTTACTCCGAATCTGAGAAAAGGCAGTTTATCTTTGTTTAGATCACTCTGGTTTACAGCAGGATTTTGTTTGCATCTTACGGTGTCTCTTAAAACAGTCTTATATCTCGGGAGGAGGATTTAATTGCTTCAGTACAGCCTCCTAAGGACAAGTAGTTATCCCTTAATGGGTGATATTCCTGCATGACGAAAAATATGGTGCTTCATCTGCATGGTTGTATAATTTGATCCTTTGAAATATCAGAACACTAATTGTCATATGTGCCGTATAGCACTGTATTGGTCATTAAAGTTCTTTGCTCTCAGTCTTTTCCTAACTAGCATGACAGCCCGTGGCTTTTTTTATTTCTATTGATTTTGCTAGTGCTCATGTGGTTCTTGGAGGCTTCCCTGGAGTCATTAGGTGCTAGGTAAGAGCATACCTGAGGGAATGCTCTGAACCTGGATACAGCCATTGCCATGGAACAAATGTTATCTCTATAAAATAATTGTACCAGTATTAACTCACCAATTTTAAAATGCTCTTTCTCTTTAGATACACTACAGGACTTTGTTGCCATAAGACTTGTTGGCTGAATTTTTGAAAGAATTCGATCTGTGTAAACTGTTCAGCTTGATTTTTACTAACATAAGAAATTTACTGTGGTTGGATGGAACGAATATTATTCTGAATCTACTTACGGATGCATTACATAAAGAAAGCTTGAAAAGAAGCTCTAAGACATATTAGTGAAGCCAAATATTTTCAGTGAATTAGACCACATTCATGAAAACCTTCTGAAATTATTTACCTCTAGGCTATATGCTTTGCCATCCACAGAATGCCAGGAAGTGCATTCTGCAGTTTCATGGCATCAGTAATTCTATTTTCACATCTCAAACATGAGCTGCATCCATTTCTGAAGAAAATTTGTGTCTCATATTCTGTATACTTCTAGATATTGTATCTATATATGTGTATAAAAACAAAAACCATCCTGGCTTCTGCAGGTGCCCTCTAAATGGCTTCCACAGAGGATCAACCCAGTTTCAATTTAGTAGTTAAATGAGAGTCGTGATAGTCCAAGCATGTGTAACTATGTTCTGTGACAAAGTTTCTTATTTCTACTTATGTAGTTATGGAATGTCTGGCCGAAACATTATGATTATGGGAAATTTTACCCTGGGGAAATTCCCCAGAGGAATTACTTGGTTTGTGGGAAAACAAAAAAACAACTCTGAGAAATGGGAGGAAACAAATTGTTCTAATCTAAATCTGCTTTCTCTGTCTGGCCAAGCTCACAGATAAAGATGGAAGGGATGAAGTAATGGCTTTGTCATGAGTTACATGAGCTTTTGAAAACTGGGAACACTTTGGTACCACTGTCCAGTTCCTTATGTCACAAAATTTTGAAGGCTGATTTTTTTTTTTTTAAATTTTATTTATCATGTTTTCAATTTAATCCACCAATTATATTATTTGGGATTATGTTGTTACAGATGTGTGTGGTGTTTTGGAGGTTTTTTTTGTGGTGGTGGTTTGTTTTTGGGTGGCTCGTTTTTTGGTGGTTCTTTTTTGGTTGTTTTGTTTTCTGGGGTTTTTTTGTTTGTTTGTTTTTAGCTTAGGTATGTCCATAGAGATATATAAGATACAGATTTTGAAGAAAAAATATTTTTAAATCCTTCAGGAAATCAGAGAGCTGAGGGGGAAAATTAATTTCACGATGGAAAGCTTCTTTTGAAGCTGAAATCTCATGAGCTTGTTGCATGGTGGCCCTTAACAGGAAGTTGAAAGTATGATGGGTTCTTTTCCTTCTTAAAGTAGCTAACTTTGTGCAGAACTATTCCTTGAAAACCTGTCAGACTAGGTCTTTATATGGTCAACAGCTTTATCCTGGACAGAGATAACTGAGGGAGCTGATATCAAAAAGATCAAGAACTTCTTTGTTTTGAAACCTCATGCTACCTTACTTTGCTTTTGGGAAAAGAAAACAACATAAAGTGATCCAATCTTACAGGTTCAGAATATTTTGGATGTTTTTGATTTTAGTTTGTGACTCCTCCAAAGCCCCAATCCCTTCCACAGGGAAATTGCCTCGTAATTTTTTTTCTTATTTGTTCTCCTGAGTCTGAGTTGGAGAAGTATGACTTATGAGAATAATTTATTTTTCATTAACTTATTTGTTCATTGAACCTTATCACCAGTTTTATTGGTCATTTAAATTTCCTTTTGCTTCTATTTCCACAAAAGCTTGACAAAAATGTTCTTTCCCCCCTGCCTTGATTCCTGTGTAGCGTTCATCTCTGAAATAATCATACTGTTCTCTAGACTGCAGCATTTTGTTAAGCTTTCATTGCTGATCTGCCTTCAAAATTTTGAAACAAATCTTGGAAAACTTAAATTCATTGATCCAGTAACTGTTTCTGCTTAGTACCACTCATATAAATTGGCTTGCTATACCATATGTCCTGCTCAGCCTATATGTTGCCTGGTTAGCCATGTATCCATTATCTAAAAGGAACAAAGTGATAGCAATGAGCCCAGGGTGTACAGATATCAATTTTAGCCAGTGGAACATATTTTAGCACATGTACTTTAGTTTTAGTGTAATGAACAGCAGCTTTCTCTTGTGAAAATAGCACTATGTATTCTATTGTTGATATTAGGCATTAAAAAAATAAAATACGTGGAGACTCTATTGAAATAATCTTACAATGTACCTCCACCTCCCTCCCCCATAAAGAGCAGATATCTTTTGTATTTCTGGAAAATTTGTGTCCTTGACTTCTGGGTACAAATGCATGGATAACCTTCTCTGTCCATTAATGGAACATTATGTCTGCCTTGCTGCTCCCATAACAGTGTCACTTTATATAAACTGTACATTTGCTGTACACAACACAATTTTTTTAAACTTGCCACTTGATGCATGAACTTGTGACCAAAATGAAATAATTTTCATACATACGTTGCAGTTGTCCCATTTATATAACCTTTGATCATTATTACGTTACCTGAGTTCAAGTTCTATCAACTACCTAGAATAAACTTTTTTGTTTGTTTGTTTTAGTTTTGTTTGGGGTTTTTTTGTTTGTTTGATGATTTTTGTTTGTTTGAGTTGGGGGGGTTGACTGTTTTCTTGAGGGATTTGTAGTGGGTCACTTTCTTCTCTTAACCACAATCTCCAAACCCACTCTGGCTCTTCATTTTCATTTTTTTTAGTGGTTTTTTTTTTTTTTAATACACTTCAAAATAGTATATTGCTATTTAAGATTTTGAAGTGCAGCCTTTCTAAAAAAATATCGAGCATCTTATCTCAGCACTTTTTACCAGATTCCATTAGATCAGCTAAAGGATTTGGAGCTATCTTTTGTACGTCACTCTCATTATTGTTTTCCACTTACAAATTCTACTTTATTTGAAATAAAGTGTCCTTATATTCTGCAACCCTGACTTTGCAAATGTCACTTTTACTGACATATGCCCTCTATTTTACAATATGTGCTCTACTGATGTTCTGGCCTTTAGGGCTATGTCTAGATTAATAAACTATGCTCTATGGACAAAGCAACCCTACTGAAAAGGGAACATACTTTAACTGTGCTAGATGCACTGAGAGACTTTTCCTCAGGTATACAGAACAGGACGTGTGCCATTTTGCTTACTAGTGTAGATGTAGCTTTTGTTTGCTCAGTGAAAGTGAGCACACAAATCACTTTTTGTGTAACCTTAATTTGGTGGTAGTTATAGTGCCCTACATGGTGTTTGCTTTTGCTATGTAACACATTATTATGCAGGCCAGTGGCTTTGCTGCTGTGGTCCCAGAGTTTAATATTCCTTTCTGGACTTACCCCCTACAGACCTTGACAAAAATAGCAAGATAAAAAAGTACCTCAAACAGTGTTTTAATTTGGAAAGGAAAAGTAAGACTTCAAGGAGTCCCACAGAGAGTTTGCTGTTTCATAGTGGTTTTATGTGAAAGGCAATTAGAAATTGCTGCATGGTTGTGGGAAGTTTTGAGATAAGATATATAGGAAAAACATGTATGACTGTAACATGTGGGTCTGAAACGTTCCCTTTATTAATTCTGAAAATAGAAGTAGTCTCTGCAGAGTTAGAAACATGGTTTAAGAATAAAAGTACGAACTTCAGCAAAATTTCTTTTTGCAGTTGATCAGACCAAGTGATCAGTACTAATTTCTCTATGTGCTAGTGGTTCTCAGGGTTTTATGCTGGGGTCCTATTTCCATAGCATTGTACCTCCTTGGCTCACTGGAGTCATTGTAGATTAATTTTACATATGAAGAAATTACTAATAATCTAAGAGAGCGCTCTCCCTTAAATAGGGGAGAAAAGATGCTCTATAATGCGAAAAGCTATTATTGCCTTTGCTGTTTTGATACAGCAATCATGCTCTAACTCTCTATAGTTATTAATGCCCTTAAAATTAATTCTATCTGCCTTGACATCTTCCATTCTGAATTTAATAGAGACTTTAATAAAATTTTCATAGTAAAACAACTTGCCAGAAGGTCAAGAAAGCCAAAAATAAAACTGAGAATGGAAGTCATCTAAATGTCCTTCTCTTTTTCATTTGTGATGATAGCACTTGATGCTGGAAAATGAGCTAGAAGCTGATTACGAAAGATGGGGAAGGGAGGATGGGGTATGTGGGGGGTAAAGATAATGGAACATAGCATAAAGTGTTGAGAAATTAGTCTCTTTTGCTCCAGTCTGAGAGGTTTCCATTCAATAGCTTGACAGTTATAAATGTTGTGCTGCCTTAAATGCTTTCAGAATGACTTACACAGAACCTTTTTATTGCTTATCAGTATGTTTTTCACAGTCCCTTGAATCCATGTTTCTGGTTGGTGATATCTTTTTTTCTATAGTATGCTTTTCTTTCGTTAGAAAACAAAATTTTTAAGGGACTGTGTAAGATGTACAGCACTGGGCAGTAACTGTAGCCATCCAGCTTAGTCACAAATTGTTCTTCTCCACAGAAGCACTCAGATTTATTCGGTTTACTGAAGGCTCTGTGGCATAGTTCATCTTTTGGCATTTTCCTTTGCAAAATACCTCAATCTATTGGGGCCTATTAGGGCCTCGTTCCTGCGCTCAGTGGGAGCTGAGGTCATGCACTAAACTTGAGTACTGTGACTCTGGTTGCAGAAACAAATACAGTTTGTAAAGCATATGCTGCCAATATAAACAGACTGTTTTGTTAAGCATAATTAAAATTGAGAAAAACACCTGTACCTGTTACAGTAGTCATTAAGAAGGAAAAAGTACCTGTTTTTCTAAGAAATTATATTACAGAAAAGATGGACTCATTATTAAGGGCAAGATGGTGGTGTAGGCCAGTAAAATCTGAAAGAAGAAACAATATTCTATAGCCTAACCCTCTCACATTACCATAAGCATGGCAGGCCAGCAGGTGTGCAGAAGATATGGTTTAAGCTGAGATTTGTTCTGCCTGTGTTGCCTGTGTAGACTACCTAGAGAAGATGAAGTGGTGTGACGGGGAAGACTAGTCTACTTTCTTCTAATGGGTCTTGAGGAGACTAGTAGTGGTGCATGTGCTTGTGAATAGTCTGTCCCAGACTGGAATTCTGACTTGTTTGAAAAGTTCATATTTTTTTTGATGTTGGCCACCACTGTGACTCAGTAGCATGTAGAAATACCTTATTTTCACATCTAAGCTTCAAGGTGTTGAGAAAGTAAATGAACATATTTCTTGCTTGAATGGATGTATGACAACATCTTGGGGATACCCACAGGTAACCTGGGGAGCACTGAGGGAGAAGCTGTGAGCTACCAGCAAAACTGGTGTTCTGGAGCAGTGAACATGTATAATCAATTCATCTACACCAAAGCTATGCTTTCAGAACTGTTTGAATAACTTAAACCTTGCAGAGCAGCCTTATATAGGCATCCAAAAGGTCAAAAAGTAGAGACTGAATGATACAACCTGTTCCTAGTCTATTGTTGTATTATGTCTGTTCTAGGATTTAGGTGTGAAAGTAAATGGGCCCATGGTAAACATAGCATGTGTATCTTTCAGATAGTGTCTAAATAGTGTCTGTGTGTAAAGAGTTTGACTAGTAAACATAGTATATTAGTATTCGTTGTGTTCATTAAAAAGGACTTATGTACTTTCATTACACAGAATCTTAACAGTATTGGACATTTCTTCTGTTGCTAATGTTGTTCTATTTAGAAAACAAACCCAAATCAACAAACACTTGGACAAGTGTCCCTATAGTTCAACCTGTGTATCTGTTGTACAGATGTTTCTCTCCTAGGCATAAGCTTTGCTGGCATCTGTTTATAACTCCAGATGTTTAGCAAAGAGTTACAGTCCTTGCACAATAGGGTGACTTAGAAAACAAGATCCTAAGTGCTGTTTACTCTGTCATTGACTTAGTAGGGGCAAGCGTACAGTAGAAGTACCTTAGGACCAGGTGATGGAAGGAACTGCAACTTACTAATGGTTCTGAATAAATAGACTTGAAAGTATCCTGTCAGCTAAGTTGTGGTGAGATCCATAACTAGATCTTCATCTAAATGAACTATGAATTGAAAATCCTACTAGTCTGACATAACACCCTTTTTTTTTTTTTTTTACAGTAATATTCAAATTAGACAGAGTATGGGTGCAGGCATGATTACAGATTAGTGGACAGAATCACAGCTGATCCAAAACATGGAGCTACACATTTTGAAAGTGTATTTCTGCTTTGGAAGTGAAAAAACTTTACAGTTTTGTACAAAATTGGTACAGCTGCAGACTAGAAAACCTTGCTGTAAAATATTCTTTTATTGCCTGAAGGGAAAAACTGCAATAAGAATCTTGTTCTCAGAAAAAAGTTACTCTTCAGAGTGAGGATCTCTAACTGCAAATAAAGACAGGAAAAGAAGGAGGCATAATATAACCTGACTTGAAAGAAACAAGACCACAAAATCAAAGAAAAAACCTTGGAAAGGTATGTTGTACTATGAACCTTTCAAAGTGAGGTTGGTTGGGAGAAGATTATTTAATATAGCAGTGGAGAGAGAAGATTTTGTGAGGTCAAACACTCAACCAGGATCTATTCCTGTGCTGTGAGTCAACTGGTAAGGCAAGTCTACAATGAAAAACTGATTACTAACTCTTCCTCCTTTTTGGATTTTTAAGACTACTCACATGCATAAGTGATTGGAGAAGCAGGTCCATTTTTTTTACTACAACGAGTATTAATAAGGAATACTTCCAGGATGAAGCATTCTGGTTTGAAGTTGGTTTGGCAGTTTTATTTTTGAGTGTGCCAGAAAAGCACTTGGCAGGTGGAGGAGAGTGGAATAGACTTTTCTCTATTACAAATCTTCTTCCCAGTGACTGAGGAGAGGTCATTTTTGTGATGCCCTTTGCCAAAAGAGCTGCAGAGGAATGTTCCTGGACTGAGACTAGAAATAGGGACTATAGTCACTGTGTGTTTGCTCATGCATGTTCTGCTGTCTGGCAATAGGGCTATCAACTATAACCCTCCTACCTCATAGAATTATTTTTATTCCTGGCAGCAGTCTGTGCAAATATGCAAGAGAAGACTGGGGCTCTGATAGTCAGAATAGTGGGTACAGATTAGTAGGGACCATTAGGACAAATTCTGAATGAACCAGAGTAGTTGTGCGTTTTGTTATACTCTGAATCCTTGTACTTCAGATTTTGCCAATATGTTAAGAAAGTTGCTGCAGTCTGTAAAACCTATTAAGTGATTGATTTCCAGTAGCAGAGTGGACTGGGATGTGCAAGGGTCATATTATATCTGATGTAATGTAGCTCAAGACATCTAAAATAATAAAACTCAATTACATATTTTGGTCTCTTGACTGAAATTACAAATATTTCATTCTGCATAAATGAAGTAGGTAAAAGTGCAGACAAGTGAATGTCTTGATTTTACTTCCCGAAAGTTCAGGAAATCAAAGCCTGTTTTGTTTTAAGATAAGTATATAAAATAAAAACCCTTGCCTGAAAGCCCTGAACCAAATGAAACTATGTTTCATAGTGAATAAAACTCAAGGAGAAATCAGGCATTCATGACTGTCATTTAATAATAAGTGAGCATCACTATAGAGCCATATACAGTTCAGAATAATTTTTAATATGTTAAGACACGTTCAACATCTTTAGTTTCTGTCACAGCAAGCTTAGTGTTGTCTTCCTCTGTCAAAAGCACATTTACACTTTTTAGTTCTGTAGCTGTAAATTATTTTAGCAGCATTAAGCCCAACAGAAGTAGCTTGATCCAAGAAGTACATGTTGGGTTATGGGTAATGGCAAATACAGTGAGCAGCCTGCATTAATCCAACTGTATGGCAGATGAAATATTACCAGACCTTAAAATTACACAGTTTTTTATTTTTGTTTTTAAACTTTCTTAAACAATACCTGTCCAGTGAAAGCACTTTACTTGTGAATACTTAAAGGCTCTTCACACAAGATTCAAGTCTCCTGCTGTCAGCTGCTCAGTGTGGTAACTGCTTCAAATACCCTTGCCAATAACACAACAAATAACATGGGTGCTGCATTCTGGTCTGGTGTTTCTTTGCAGAACGTGCAATTGAAAACAGGAAAACTAACATTTAATGCTTTCTTCCATATTTGTTTAGTAAGTGAAAGCTTAAATTATGTCTTTGAAATTACTCTTCAGATGCCATTCAGAGAATATTAAGAGTAAATTAAACAATATGAGACTGAAATCTGTGACTTTGGCTTCCAGCAAAGTCAGCCTTTAAAGTAAAAATTTCTATTCTGAATCTTTCTACAAGGTGCTCAGCTGGGCAGTTCAGAAAGTCCAAGAGGGAGTAAGGAGCAGAGCCTTATCAGGAATTTACTTTCATCTATTTGGCAGTTCAATCTGTGAGACTGTATATACAGAAAGCAGACTGGTGTTTAAGCTCCCTATGGACTACAAAATATTGCTCTTTCTGCTATCTTCAAGGACTTCAATAAGGAAAAACTGCCGGTGTTTCTTTAGAATGATTCCTTGGAAAATAGTGTTTGAAGAGTGTGGATGGATGACATTTTAATTTGAGGAACCGCTCCACTTCCACTTTACCTATCTAATCAATTGACTCTGCTGTCTTTAGCATTGCAGTGTGTGGCAAGGAGAAGGGAGTCTTCAACTTCTCCTTGAAGCTGTAACCTTTATAGTCATGTATCCAAGAACTTCCTGTTCTGAAGAAACACTCCAGCAGGAATGGTGTGGTAGTCATTGTGAAGCAGTGCAGCACCATGCAGGCTGTGTCCCCATGTGAGGGACATTCCTAGGGACCTAAAACTGATGGATAAGTTGCAACAGCAGTTAAGTTGGTTTAGTTGGTGGCTTTGGCAGTGTTGGTCCAGGCTTCAGGCAACATCTGGGGATGCAGAAAGGTGTTTTAGAACAACACTGGGTTTACTTCTGCTCTGGTGTGCAAAGCATAGACTGTGTACCTGAGCCTTGCATGCTTTATGAGAACCAAGAAAAGCGTTTGGACGGCTGGTGGCTGGTCTCACTTTCTGAGATTACCACTTCTGGCTAGGGTTTTTGGAGGTGCTCCAGCTCGCCCAAGAAATATGAGAGGAGCCAGTTTAACAAGTAATATACACAGTCTGTGCTACAGGAGAGTTATGTAGGATGTGCTGCAAAGTATGCCCGTAACCTGGAGCCACAATACATCAACCCTTACTACAAACTACTCTTCTCCGTGTGCTTATACTTTGAAATTATGTAAAGAGTATGAGCAGCAGTATGCCAGAGTATTTTGGAGACAGTATTTTCTCAAGAAAAGTGGGCTTATTATTTAAACAAAAGTTCTAACAACTGTTTTGTAAAGAAACTTGAGGCTGGTTTAGTTTTATGAAGTATCTCACTGACGGTGTTAGAGTGGAAATGCTTTCTGAAACCCTACTTCTTCATTCTAGAGTTCAGACATATTGCGGAAAGTTATACATGCTACACTTTTTTAGGACTTCCAAGTCAAGAGCATGAAACTGTTACCAATAAAATGGTGACCTGATATGAGACCATATGATTTATGTTATCCCATAATGCCATCCCAAATTTGTGCTGCACTTAATTTCTTCTGGTATTTTAAAACTTTATATCTCATTGAATTTGTGTCAGATATATGAAAATTTTTCATTTGAGGTAACTTGAGTCCTTCTTTAAAGGAAACAATAAGGTTGAAATGGTATCCATTTCCAAAATGCAGATGGAGGTCTCTGAATCATTGAAATGGGAGGAAAAACCCCCTGTGAATAACCTCAACAACAGTGTTTGAGATGCCTGGAAGATTAGAGAAAGGACTTTCAGTCAGATTTGGCTAAAGGATGTGTGAAAATGCAAGCAGGGAAGCTATTTCAGATTTTTTTCTGAGCTCAGAAAGCAAAACTCCGTGTCAGCAAAGAGGATTGTACCACATAGGCTCAATTTCACTGCAGTTTTTCTCTCTTATCTGAAAGAACCTTCTAAGCCCTTTTATTTTTTTTTATTACTTTTATTAGATCAGAAAGGATAACAAAATGCTTCTGAAAGCCTACTGTGTGATTATAAAAACAGTGACGGAAAAGCTCTTCTATGTGCTACTGCTTGTTTTCTGTGCATGAATGACTTATACAAAACCTCAGAACAAAAGTTTATATGAAGAGAAAGGTGATTGAAAATTGGAGTCAGATA
This sequence comes from Pseudopipra pipra, assembly GCF_036250125.1. Lineage (NCBI taxonomy): Eukaryota > Metazoa > Chordata > Aves > Passeriformes > Pipridae > Pseudopipra > Pseudopipra pipra. The sequence goes on from NC_087549.1 coordinate 117,291,030, forward strand.
TTGCTTTTGTAAAGGATAAGTTATACAGGTATGTGTGAATTAGTGTATTAGGAGAATTTCAAGTGTTTTTTAAGACTGTATGTAGATAAGGTAAATGATGGAGAAAGATTTTGCGAAGAGAATTGTTATGCCATCCATCTCTCCAGGTCTATCATTACAAAATCAAAATCTTTCGATACCCCATTTTTTTTTCTTCAGAATTTTCCTTTGACTGACTAGTTCGTGGAAGACACCTCTATGTCAGTACATCTGATAGATTTAGGACATTTGTCCTAAAAATACAATAGTGGTAAGTGATTGAAAAGAACGCCAAGGACAAAAATGTACTATTGATACATTTTTTACAAAAGAGAACAAATCTAAGGGAATACTTGGGATGTAGTGAAATACATTAACATAATGGGTAATAAAAGATACTGTTTGGTATATGTAAGAAAAGTGGCAGTAAGATGTAGGCTTTCTTAATGAAAGACAGGCTTTGTCTATCTTATTGGTTTAATGCATAATTCAAGAATCTAGTTCACATTTGGATTATGGTTACTTTTGGGGAGACCCCGAGAACTTAATTCTTATAAGCTGATGTTGATAAAAGCAGGTTGAACTTGCCAGAACAGTTTTACTACACCAAAGAAATTGGATAACTTATTCCTAGTTAAATTACTGTAAGCAATACAAAGAACCATTAGTTTCCACAACTAGTCTATGCTTGCAGCAATGCAATCTACTATAATTGCCAAGACCTATTGATAGAATATGTTATTAATCTATGAAACTAGCTAATGTGAGACGTGACTGAGGTACAGAATATATGAAGCTTCAAAAAAATTAGATAAGGTGGTAAAGCCTGCAGCCAAAACATCTAAAAGAAGAGATACCGACTTCTCTGATGTATTAAGCTTGTGCTTTATCACTTAAGGACATTGTGAGCAGATATACGAACTCCTTGCTTCCTAATTCTTGGTTCTTCCCATCCTCAAAGCCTGGCACTAGCCAAGGTTCATGTCTGTACTGGTTTTCTTGATTCTGTCTCCACTTGAAGTTGGAATACATTAGCTATGATGGCACCTAATAGAAGTACCGCAACTTCTACCAGTTCTCACTGTCTCCATGGCCTTCAGGGGATTGCTCTGAGCTATGGCAGGCTGCATAAATGTCCAAACTGATCTATTTGTACAAGTGGTTGAATCAACTCTCTGTTACTCTGAATTTAGCTGAGATAAAGTTGTACTTGATTCTTTTGTGACATAAATTGAGTAATCTTCCAAAATACTCAAGGTTTCCACTGAAAACTGTCTTTTCAGTCCAGTATCATTTTATTTCTTGAAAATAAAAAGAACTTATTTCTTTAATATTCACTCCTTAAACATGTTAAGATGTATGTATCACCCAGGTTTCTTTTAGCAAGGATGACATGATATGGTTGCACTTAGCTATTCCAAGGTCCTAGTTGGCCCTCCAGCTAGGAAGGCCACTGCAACCTGCCTTTCTTCCTGTGAACTAAGGAGGAGGAAAGGATTCCTTCTGCACAAAAGCCTAAGCTCACATGCCTTCCTCTCGTGTCCAGATTTGATTAATGTAATACACATGCTGTGCTTTGGACTAAATCTTTTAAATCAGCCTCAAGTTGATGAAAAATCACTTTGATAGCTGTGGTGCCTGAGACTTTCCTGGATGCAGTTCAAGATGCTGAGTTTCACCTCCAGATCCATAAACAGCCCTGGAACTTTTTTAGTTAGCAAAAGGGTCTGGTTTTTCTTATTCCCAATATAAAGAGATATAGGGCCATAAGCTGGATTGAACTATGTTAATAGTGAGAAGTGCTGTTAGCCTCTCTTTTGTGGGGGTAATTCTTTGTGGTGGAATTGGGAGGAAATAGTAGGGAAAAGAGGAATATGATATGCCATTTCATGATGAAATATTGCTGTTTATTTCCTGGCTTTGATGCCTGCTCTTAGCTTTTTGTTGTAACTTAAATGTACAGATGTGCTCCAAAGAGCAGATAAGTGCCAGTCTATCCTTTCCTCATATCTTCTGCTGCAGCTCCATGCAGTGATTTGAAATAAAATGACAAATGGGCAACTGACAAGCACAGTAAAGAAGCTCCTTTCCCTCTTTTTCCATCTTAAACTGAGGTGTCTATTTGGAGATCTTGTGCAGGTCTTAAATTCTATAGTGGGGTTGTAAGTTACAACAGAGAAATAGTATCTATAGTCTTGTTCATATTGTAGGTTTAACCTGTCTGTGACTTCATAGAGTTATGGGTGGGATAGGAAGGAGAACCTTCCAAAAACCTCAGCAGCAGTAGAGAATTTAGTTAGTTTGTTTAAACTAGTTGGGGGAGTCAGGTGCCCTGAAACAGAGGGCTTCTGTGGAAGCCAGTGATTGTACTGCTCCAAATGAGTAACCAGCTGCAGGCTAATTACTGCATGTGAGGACTTGCTTCTTCCGAGCACTTTTTTAACAGACAGAGGTGTTGCTGTGTGGAGCATGAGTAGTGCTGTTGCTCTACAGAAGGATGCTCCTCTCTCCTTGAGAGCAGTTTCACTAGCAGGCATGTTCCTTGTTTAGTCACTGATAGTCTTTCATGCAGAAGAAAAGCAGAGTGAATTTAGCAATTCTAGTAAAATCATTTGACAGAAGCTGGTTAGTTAATAACATAGAGTTGTTGTCTTGAGCATGATTTGGTTAATGAATGGATTTAGTAGTAATATATTAGTTGGCCGGAATGGACCCCCTGCTTTTGTGGAGGTGACAGAAACCACTGTTGAATGATGAACACAGTGGGTATGGAGTGAGGGAAAAGGAGAACAAAATAGCGGTGCTACAAAATACCTTTCTCCTTCACTTTTCCCCAAAAGAAAGATGCAAGAGGAGAGTGTATATAGAAATCCAAGTAGAGGTATCAAGTAAAATTATCTTAAAATGGCTCTATATACAATATTTGGATTTTCTGAAGGTATTCCAGTTTCTGTAATAAAAATGCAGTGGCCTTACAGAAAGAAATGAACTGTATTTATGTTGTTGGTGATATTTCTTTCTTGTAAGTTTTTCCATGCACTTCTTCCTCATGTTTTTCAGAACACTTTTCTAATATTAGAGCCTTTTTTAGACATCTTAGTTGTAATTTATGCACTGGAACTAAAGGGAACCTTCAGCTAAGGTGAATACACAAAATTTTTCTCCTGCATGTTTTTCTCTAAACCTCTGTTGCCAGTCTGAGCACTTGAATCTCCAGTTCTGACCAAGAGGATGTTTTCCTTTTACAGACAGATAGTAGTGCAGACACTTCATCACTTCTGTATTGAGGTTTACTTATCTTACCAGTGTTAAATGTGTTCAGGAAGCTTACTCGTCCAATATTTTTCTTGCTGTCTTTGCAGGGTAAGTGACTCTCCAGCCACTCACTCAGCAGTACACTCTGAAGAATCCATCACAGTTGTGGTAACCCTGGGTTACGCCCTGTTATACTTGCAGAAAATTAAGGGTTCATAACAGTTGAATATACAGACTTTTCTATATATTTTCTCTCATCTCTCTCTGTAAAGTATTTTTATTCAACTGTTTTCTGTATCTTGTTGTTTGTTTAGATGTTTGGGTTTTGTTTTTTGCTTTTTTTTGTTACTTTGCTCTTAAAATCGTCCAACCTGATTTTTTCTCCCTCTGAAAGGAGACTCTGAGAATTGTGACCTTCATCTAAACCTTGCTTGCTGCTGTATATCTTTTAACAGAAGCTCCTGCTGTTGCTCTGGCCTTGCAGTGGATGCCAGATAGTTTAAGGGAGGTACCTTTTATAACTGTATGATTTTTGCAGTACTTATCTAATCTAAATTTAACAGGAATTTAATGTGTCCTGCAGGGGTTGACAGTACTCATCTCATATATTGTCATTAGCTTGAGATAGTAACCTTGAGGGAGGAGAAGCTTAATAAGACTTTATTTGCTTCTGATTCTTGCTATGAAAATGTTTAGCCTTTTTTGTGGGTGTGAGATCCACTGCTTAATGGAGCAGGCACTGGTAGTTGCTGTGAAGGTCTCCAAAAGTACTGCAGTCATATTGTCCAATGCCAAGAGGGCTCAGTACAAAGAATGATATAACCTAAGAGAAAATCGAGGCAAAACAGCAGACTAATCCTCCTTAAAGCATGGAAGAGCAGCAGAAAACAGAGGAAGAAGGAAAGTGCTCCTGTACAGGCAGCTGCTCTTCTCTTCCATCCCCTATCCCAAGTCTTCCTCCACCTCCCTAAACCTTCCTGTTCCTCCACCAATTAACTTTGTAATGAGCAAATACAAATTGTTTGTATAAAGGTTTGTTTGTGAATGTAAATGCATATTCACATTAGCTTTGCAAAATATACTCAGACTAAGTGCTCCTATGCATTCTGTAATTTTTTTTTTAAGGGAGATTCTGGGCAGGAGACCAAAACTAATGAACACTTGCCTTTAATGAAGTCTAGTAGCAGATGGTCAGAAGCAGCCTATAGACTTGCTATCTCTTTTTAAGTAGCAGAAGAGAAGATAGTGAGGTGAGCGATTTGATTTATGACAGACAAAGAAAGAAATTTGTTCTCAATTAGCCTATTTGAGGTTAGACTAAGGTTAAAGTGTTTTGGGATATAGCACCATTTGAGTTTTAGTGCTGATCAAAGTGTCATTTTGTTGTACTACAAAAAAATATTAGAACTCTCTGCTTTTAGGCTGAATTTGGAGTTGAGGATCATGGGAACAGTTGCAGTAAAAGCACTGAGGCCAACAGAGTTGGTTTGTGTTTATATGCTAGTACATTACATGGTGGTTTTTCCATTGTCTTCAATGACTGGCAAAGCATTCCAATGCTTTTCACATATATTGAATATTTACTTCTAGGAAAAGGTGGATTTTATTCTAAGAATTATTCCATTTACCATCACAAAACCATATGCATGTAACTTAAGCTGCTCAAAAGTATATGTACTTGGGTTACCAAATTTTTACATTTTATTGCACAGTGCCTCATGAAAATTGAAAGAAATAAGTTGATTGAATGTTATACTGGCTTGTCTATATGGTGCTCCTGGAACACAATTGTCATCAGAAATGACTATTATTCATTGCTTTTGACTTCACAGTGTGTGGGCGAAGACATCAGTCTAAGAGCTGTTATGAAAGCATGTGTAGCACAACCCTCCACGCTTTATAAGCATGTATGCAGCTGAACTTTGCTGTTTGTTTTTTTTTTTTTAATCCTCTACAGTTTTTCTTGACTCATTCATGCACCTGTGTTCTTCTAAGACTGCTTACTTGTTTGTTTGGGTTTTTTTTTTCAGTTTCCCCTTTTTTGTGTACAGTGATTGTACTGCATAGTCATTCTTTGTAGGAAGAGCCACAGGATGAGGTCTCTGTCCCTCTCAAAGGACTGTTCTCCCCCTGCATACATGGTGAGTGGCCTTTTGTGGGTCCCCTAGGATGGGACCTATAACCCTCAGATATGGTTTGACTTGTTTGCTCTCCTCCACCCCCAATCTTTTTTACAACTTCTGTGTTTGAACTTCTACATCAACCCAGCTTCCCCCGATGTTTTAGGGATTCTTAAGCAACATTAAAAAGCATGTGTGGAGGTGCCCATGGTCATTTGATACTTGAATTTACACTTTCATTAGTAAATTATTCTTATTAAAGAAGATCTTATACACTCTATACCTACAGGTTTAGAAGTGTAATTTAAATCTTTGTGTGTGTATGCACAGATGACACTTTATGTGTACTTATGAGAAGAACTATGTTTATCTGTGTGTATTTCTTTTATACTTTAAGCATTTTCTGGTCCTAAAAGAGAATGGACAACACATATTGATTTTGCATGGGTATGGTTTTAAAAAAAGACAACCAGACAACTGCAGAACAGCACGAAAACACATTGTGTGGGGGTGTGGAGCTTTCCCTGGAAGTTAAGGCTGGGGCCCCATTTACCTTCTGGCTTGGGAGGTGGCTGTGCCAGTGTGGCTGGTTGTGTCAGGGAAGCTGTGTGGCCTCCACCATTTGTCCTAGACTGAAATGCCAAGCCTGAGGATGTGAAGAGCACACATGGTGTGGAGCTTACATACAGCTCCCTTCACCCCAAACTGTTGTGTTTTTCCTCTTGAACCAGATAAATAATAATAAAAGAATCTGACTGTTTCTGAGTAAGACTGAGTGGAAGCCTCTAGTCTTGTGTGCATCTGTATACAATAGCTCTTGACCTTTTAATAGAAATTTCACGTTACTCAGCACGTGATATTCTGTCATGCAAAAATACCACTGAGCTGTTGACCATCCTGCAGGATGAGATCTTGCTAAAATGACCACTTGCTTAATATCTTGGCATGTCAGGCAAAAGTCACAAAAAATAAACTTTACCACTATATTTAGGGTAGGGTATTTGAAGAATTTTTTTCATTATACTACTATTGTGACTCTAACTCTGTTAAAAAGCTTGAAATATTCTTTGTGGAGGGCAGAGAGGGGTTCATGGAAAAGCACCAGCTGACAAGTTACTGATGTAGCTGGGACTGGAAATACCCCAAGTTCACTAAGAACCTTCAGAGACACAGGCGGTTCAAGACCGTGGGATTTTACACCCACCACTACCCTTTACTGATTCTGTGCCAAGTGCTTACTGTAAACCTCTGGAAGAGCTGGAGAGTGATACAAGTTATCTTTTCAGTTCTTGCTTCTTGCTCCAAGGCCAGTACTATTACTGGTTGCAGACGCTTTCATGTCCTGGAGACAGTTGTTTCCGGACTTGAATAACTTGATGTCCCTTTCCATATGAAATGCTTTTCCTGCAGTTGCTTTGTAGGACTAATGAGTCCTACAGTCTTATTAAAGGTACCTAAAGACTTTTTCTGCAGTTCAAATGAGTTCATGTAGAAAAAAAATAACTTCAGTAAGCATGAGGAGTGCAAGCTTTTTACAACTCTTTTATCAAAAGAGTTTAAACAAACCACCTCCCTGCCACCACTGTGTCCTGGAAAAAAAAGAGTGCAACTTGACTGTACAAGTACAAATAAGATATGTAAGGAGGAAAATAAAACTTTAAAACAGTTGTAGATGGTACTGTATAGCCAGGTTCTCCATTAGTTGAAGTAGTGGTGTGATGGGCTAAGTCATGCCTCCCTCTCAATATGGTTTCTCGTGAGGTTTCTTCTGTGCCTGCATCTCCTCAACCAAGTAACTGCAACTGTCTTCTAGGCCTTCAGGGAGATGTTCATAACACACATAATATCACTGTCATTTAACTTCCTCCTTCCCTGTCTGCTACTTTTAATGTTTTTGAATGTTGTACTGCTGCAAAAATTAATGAGAATGAGGTGTTCAAAACCTTGACAATACAGTTGAGAGACTGTTATCCTTAAAGTAGGGTTGTAAGTAAGCCAGTTGCTGTCATGCTTTTTTTCATCCTACTCTTTTTCAAGGCTATAACTTTAAAATCAGTGTTTATATTTCTAGTGGAAGTTGGATCTTTCTTGTATATAAAGATGTTCTGTGTCAGTGCATTGGCTTTTCTCCTCATAATCTTAAACTGTAGGAATGCTGGGGGAAGGAGTCAAGGAAATAGCATTTTCTGAAGTAGAAATACAGGAAAATAACTGAAAATATAATACTTTGGTCTTTTCTTTTGTTTTTTATAATTGGAGAAATTTTCTTCCCTAAAGAAAGAAGTATCACCTTGTATTGCTGGTATGGTGTGGTGATTTGAGACCCCCAAAAATCCAATTTCCAAGTCCAAGCCCCCCTCCCCCCCACTTTGTTGCAGTGTGAGAGGTTTTTCCAGACATAACACAACTCAGTATGGGGGGAAAGAAATTAAATTACAATTTATTACACTTGTATGATACATTATATACACAATTCTAACTATCTAACTATGGTAGAGCAATATTTACATTAGATCGAGTCCCTCCTTTCCCTCCAATGAAAGTTCAGAAGGGAAGAAGGAAAGATCCTTTCCACTTTCAGGGCAGCAGTGTCTCTCCTCTTCAATACAGCAGTTATAGCTGGATTTGTCGTAGCTGGAAGATTTCTCTCTCCATTACAATACAAGGGGTCTTCTCTCACCCCTCTCAGCCCTTTGGCTCCAACTGAAGGTCTCTCTCCCATGGGCCGCAAAGCAGGGACAAAACTCTCTTCACCACGGTCATATCACAGAATGCAAGACATCCCATGAAAGTCCCTTCCTCAAGGGGTCGAGTTCCCTCGAGTCAGAAGGTTTAGGGAAGCTCTCAGTTCAGTCTTTGCCCCAAGCATCCTACCAGAGCTCCTTTGCTCTGTCTCAAACTGCCAGTGTGGCAGCAGGCGGGGGGTTGGGAGCAAGGCCACCTCCTCCGCATTCCATCCGCCCCGTTCTGATCCAGCTTCAGAATGTCTCTGAGCTTCTTAGCTCCTCTCTCTGGTGCTGCTGTGTTTCAGGACTCCCTTCAAATGGAACTCCCCCCCCTGACTTTAAGAGGGGTCTCCAAGGGGTTTTGGGGAAAGTAATTCAGTCTTACCCCAAAAGCAGTCTCTGCTAAGTTTTCTCTGCTTTGTTGCCAGCTCTCCCTCCTGCAGGAACATCTCTGCTATGTGCCATCTCTGCTGCTTGCTAGCTCTTTTGGCTCTCAGCCACAGTTCTCTGTTCAGCGCTGCTCTGCCGCTGCTTTCAGTGTCTTCTGCTGCTGCTCACAGTGGAGAAACTCCCCCAGCCTTTGATGATGGCACTTGGTCCAGTTTTAACACTACACCGGGTCTCCCGTAATCTCAGCCGGGGGCTGGGGGCCTTGGCCCCCAGCAGGGCTCGCTGGCCCCTGTCTCCTCGTGGTCTCAGACCATGGCTGCCTCTCTTCCAGCTACGTCATCATCCTTCTTTTCCGGTCTGGTGTGATATGTTTTAATTTTGCAGGAGCACTGACTGGGTCAACACCAAGAAACACCACCCCCCCTGGAGTTAACCACTTTCCAACTCCAGGGGAAAATCCTTTTTATCCTCGGACACATGTTAATTTTACAAGAGAAAAGCCGTGCCAGATTTTAAAAGTATATATGATGTTTACTTAAATGAGTGTCACAGTAGGCAAATAACAGATTAAAAAAAATTATTAGAAATAATTTGATACGATTTAAAAAAAAATTTATTATAGTTCCCCTAGACTAAATCTTCTGCATAAAGTCAAACACTTTCTTCCAGAGTGTTTCGTATGTTTAGTGCAAAATTTTACAAAAATAGAACATGAAACACTGAATTAAGCTTGGTCTTGTCATAACTTTGTAATGCAAGATCTTGTCTTTCATATATGCCTCCAAATGTTTAGGTTTGTTTCAGTATGTATCATCTCAGTTCCATTTTAAAGAGCTTTTTTTTTTATGGTTATAAAAAGATATATTTAAATAATTACACTCGGGATTTTGCAATCCAATGAAGTAATATTTCTTTTCACATATGAAGAATGGGCTGAGTGGAAGTAGCCCACTTACTCTTCCAGACAAGCACCTGGTGGTATCTTTCTGAGGAACTGGGTGAATCTGTGTGACTTTCAGCCCATACTTATAATCTACTTTTTACTCAGGAGTCACACTAACTTTGTTGTGTAGGCTTACTAATATCTACCTCTGCCTGACGCAGCTCACTAGGATGCAAGGTAAACCTAGTTTTGTGCCTTTTTTTTTTCCTAACTAAGAAGGAGTTAACTTGTCAACCTGTGTTTTCAGTATCAGTTGAAAAATGAGACTGGAGGGAAAGTAATGAGAGGGAAAGCGTATCTTTACGTATCTGAGGCATAAGATGTCTATATTGGGAGTTGCATATGAGATGGACTTCACTCAGTGATTACTGGGAGTCTTCCCCAAAATAAAAATATTTCTAGGCTCAGTGAAGTGTCTTCCAGCTAATACCTAATTTTACATTATTTTTGTCTACTGTATTTTCTGTGTATATTGCTTATCAAAAATATTCAGTGAGTCCTAGACACTCTTTAGAGAACTGCTTTTGATGCACTTAAAATTTTTAAATCTCATTTACTACAGCTAATTAGAAGCAAAAGAAAGATGATGATAGTCTGAAAACAGTGTCTAAAGACTCAAAAATAAGCTGAAAAGTCAGTATAACTTTTTAAATAATAATGAAAAAATAATATATTGCTATTTAAAGAATACCACGCAGCATTGCTGCGTAATATAAGCTCTCTTACTAAATGGATACTAGTACATGTCTGCCTTCAAATGGTTAAGCCCTTATACAGTCCATCCTCTCTTTAGAGGAAATCAACCTTTTGATTGTGTTTTGTCACTTGTGCATGTGAAAAATGTTTACAGTGCAATGCATTCACTCGTGCTGGTGCAATCAGCTGCATTTGCAATGCCAGGGCTTGAAGCTGGTCTTCTATCAGATTTCTCCCATTATGTTATAATAGTGCAGGCCTTTTTCAGTTTCAAAATGCTGCTTTTGTATCTCTTTTTTCCCCCATAAGCTTTGTGCTCCTGGGATAACCTATAGGAAACTACAGATATGAGCAAGTCCCCTGTGAGATGAGTTCTAACACTGTGATGGGATTAGATTAACTTTGCACAATTCTGATTCTCATTATGAACCCTGTCAGAAAGCTGGATTCATGTCGTGCCATTTTCTATCCTCATTACTGTTTTTGTCACAAGAATGAAATTTTTCATCTGTCATACAGGCTGGAAAAGACAGCAGGCTGCAACTGTAGTATGATATCCTTTCTAGTGCTGTACAGTTTGACAGGCTGTGCTTTTCTGCTTTGTTCTCTTTAATGGTTTCTCAACCTGTGTGAGGGAGAGAAGGGATGGATATCCATCTCAGGGTACAATACATGATTAATAGTACTGTCTGTACTGACTTCAACTTTCCAAACTGAAAAAGAATGGCAATTACTAGAAACGTTGTTACTGTTAACTTAGACCCTTTTTCATTTTCCTGTGGTCCAAGGATTGAGATGATTCTAAAAATATTAAAAAATCTAATTCATACCTGTGTTTCCACAAATTCCCAATTGCTTTGGCTTGCTAGTATTGCATGTCCCAAATAATAAAGTTTCTCTGTAAAACAGATATGACCAACTGTCAGTGTTTTACAATATTTAGCTTAAAACTTCCTACTTTTAATTTATTCTCATTACTCTAGTTAAATGCCCTGCAAATTGAACTGTTTTATGACAATCCTTCTTTTCTGTTTATGTCAGGAGACCAAAGAAATATAGCTGTCGTTTCATTATTCCTCATATGCTCTGTAATGAAAACTTCAACAAAGGGTTTTTAAGTAGATATCCTTCATTTTTATATCTTATATCTTGTAATATCTCCTGACCTTCTCTATTTCAATGACAAAATAATTCATGGTTCTGTGTCTGTGTCCTCACTGTGATGATATCTTGATCAAACTACCTGCATGATGAGAGTGTGTGATAGTACTACTCCTGTAAGGGCTGACTAGCAGAGAGATGCCAGGATGCTGCATACTGAAGTTTTTGCCTGAATGAGAGAGCTGCTCAACTGCAGATGCCCAAAAGTCTCAGTTGTTAATAAATAAAGGCCTCTTAAGTGTTAATACGCAGCAGCGTTTTGTAAGAAAAGGGCAGAAACCTCAACCTCTGCTTCTTGGAGACAGTATTTTTGGGAGAAAAACTTGTGAATTCAGTATTTCTTGTGGTACACCCTTGTAAATAACATCTGACTGTTTCTTGCCCCTTTTTCCTTTCTCAAATGCATTGACTGACTAAATGACACTTTCCTAGACTACTCATCCTATCTGCAATACCCTGTAAGAAAGAACCACATCACACAGAGTATTATGCAAAGGACACCAGGCTTCATAAGTTGTGTTGTTTGTCAAACAGATTTGTGTAACTAATCTTTTGTCAACACAGTGGGTTCCTAGAAATAAACCCAGTTTTCTTGCATTTAAATGTAACAGGTGTACCTGCTTATTGAATAAAAAATGAAAAAAATCTCCATTTTGCTAAATCCTTCCTTGTAAGGGCCTTTACAGAAAAACAGGAGTTATAAAATGTGCCTCTCACAGCTCCTAAGTGTTACAAAAGTACACATTTACATGAAGACATCTGGAGCATAAAGTTCAACTATATCACTGAAGATTCCATCTCAAATGCAATCTATTTCAATGTGACCTTACATCAGTGAGTGCTTGAACTTTGCCTGCTGGCAAGCAAGGTCCCACTGCAACTATCTCTTATCCTTTCACAGAGCTGTGTAGCTTCCAGCTGTGTAGCTTACCCTCATAATGTTGTTTGGTTGTTTTGGGGTTTTTTTCTCTTGTTTTATTTTGTTATAATGGAATGCCAGCTTCTTTTCCTAGGTACCCTGAAGGCTTGCAGCATCACTTGGTATGTATGTCTTTGACCTTCTTCTTCCCACACAGGAAAATCTAGCTAATTCAGATTTTTTCAATACTTGTCGTAATTCAGTAAATCATATTACAGTAAATGCAGAGATGTAATACCAACAAAAAGAACATCAGTTAATAGAGAAATTTCTCCCCAACATTAAACCCAATTAACCTAATGTCACCTATGCTTAAAGGAAGCAAGCCAGACTGCTATTCTTGTAATGTATATTATTTACTCTTTAGTGTTTCTTATTGAAATCATGAAGCTGAGACAGAGGAATGTGCTTAAAACAAGTAATTATTCTGATATGATTCATTATAATGTATAACATCTCCTGAAAGCCCTTATGCTCTGTTCACTTCAAGGATGCTATGAATAAAACAGGCAGTAGAAGCTGAGTCCATGATGTCAATGAGGTTATACCAGGAATGGCTTTTGATCCATTTTCCTTGTAGTTACTCTTGAACTATTCACCTTTATTTTGTTTGATTCTTCAGTAAATGAAAAGTTTTCACAAAGGATCCTAATCCCTGCTGTGGAGTGGCTAAAATGGCAAAGCAATTGTATATGTATGCTTAAAATTAGAGAATATATAGGTATGTTGCAGATGGGACTGTGGGAAATCAGAGAAAAAAATGGTTAGTAGGAGCTTGTCCAGTGCTTCATGGTGCCTGTAGAAAGAAATTATTTATTTTTAGTACCTCTTCCTCTGCAACAAAATAAAAGTTAATCCAACTGTACAGTCTTCATTTGCATCTGACATGTAATGTGTTCTCTCTCAGACACATCAGTATTTTATTTCTGTTTCTTTTCTCAAGCTCCTTTGTCAGCCTGTAAAATGCCCATGTTGTACTAGGAGGCACTGACAGCCTTGTTACCCTGATAATTTCCCTATAGGAAGTGGCACATCTACTTGAAAGAGTAACAGAAACACCATACCAAACAGAAGGGTAAAATCAAGTCAACACAGCAGAAATCAGTTAAGTGGCAAAATAAGAGGGAGCTCTATCTTCTGAGCAAGGCAGGTAGACCCATTTTAATTTTGTTTACTCTTTATAGAGAAGATGTGCATTATTAAGAACTTGCTTATTGATCCATGGGGGAAGATGTTGAAGTACGTATCATGTTTCACTGGCCTACTATTTTTGACCTTGTTTCCCCAGGGTCCTAGGACTGTTTCTCTCCTTTACCCTACAGTAGATTTTGTGATGGAGAGAACCCTTAGGTAAAAAGAGGGTTGATCTTTGCAGTGTCAAATTTTCCGGGAGGATGAGGTTGGAATGGGGATTGTACCATTTTCCTCTTCTTTCTTTTCTTTGTCCAGTTCCTGTTTTGCTGTGAGACAGTGTTATGACTAAGTAGTGCAGACTCAGATTTTCATAGGTTATAAAACAAAATACAAAGAAAGCTAGCAAGTAGAAATCAAACCTAATATCTAATCAGCTCTCAATAGCATGTGTCTGTAGAAACATAAACACTGTGCTGCTAATCAGCTCCAGCACTTCAGTGTCACGATACCACGAAACTTCCTGCTTTTAAAACCATCCAAGAAAGTCTGTAGGTCGCTTTGGGGATGTTTAGAAGCACAGTTGTATATTCAAATATTTTCTTAGTAAGTGGATGTGGCACTAAGTTGAAAATCAGTTTTAGAAAAGAATAATGTAGATCAATGTCTATGCAGGTTGGAAGGTTTTTTTAAGCTATTATATTTGGGCCCCAGATGTAATATTACTGCAATAAAAATTAAGAGAATTCTTATGTTAAGCAGAATTAAAAATGAACTTATTTTTCTTATTTGCCTCCCCTGATGAGTCACTAGATAATTGTTATGATTTGTAAATTTTGTGTCTATTTTAAACCATTGCTAAGTGACCACATGGGGTTTTTGGTTTGGTTTTTTTTTACTTGACTGAAGCAATTATTGCATTAAGAATTGTTTTTTACCTATTGCATTTGCTTAATTCTAAAATCCAGTAACATTGTCTAGTTCAAGCTTCATGGAAAATATTAGAGCAGAGTCAGGCCCTCTGAGCATATACATTCAGACTTTCTGAGATTATCCTGTATGTCATTTCACATGTATAAGGAGAGCTCATGGTTACTTAAGTCAGGGAATATATAATTCTCTTTGATCTGCTAGATATTATAAACTACTAGAATATATTCTAGTTTGTAAAACAGGGTTCAGCTGTGCAAAGCTCAAGGTGGTGATGATAAAAGCCTCTGTTGGAACATTCATCATCACAATTTGTGACAGTTGTTTTGGATGCTTCTGCCTAAAGCTCTTCAGTGATTGATATGATGATGAGTTCTATCTTGATTAATTATTTGACATTAGAGACTTCTAAGTTAGTAATCCAAGGTGTATGTCTGTCTTCCTATTTCTGCAGAATAAGCTTTCAAACAACCTTTTTTAGATTTTGTAGTTGTTTTATTTTTTTTCTTAATGAAGAACAGAGTATGAAAAAATGAGTGACTTTTGTTAACAAGGAGTTATGAAATAAATATTTTTGTAATTCCCATCCATTCAACACACAAAGGATTTGTGCTGGTTCCAGCTTAGATGAATCACTGCTTTTGGGAGCAGGCTGAGGTTCATTTTGGTTTCACTCCATGTTTACCAAGACACGGGCCATTTGTTTTCCCCTTTGAAATTCTGCTAGAAGAATAGAATTGGAAAGTGTTGTTCTTTGATTTTTGACCTTTGAACATGAACATATGATCCTGTGTTACTGGTGTAAAGGAAAAAATAGCAGTGTGGAGGAAATGAACTGCATTTACCCGCTTTTTTAAAATGATGCCAAATCTTTTCGTAATCCCAAATCTTTCAGAGGAAGGATGATCTTTGGTTGGCATAACATGATGATAGTTTAGATACTGCTAGAGAGCAATTGGTGAAATTCATCATGTGGAAAAAAAAGTTTCATAGTGCAATACTTCTGCTTGTCAGAGTATATGAACCAAGAGGTAATAATCACAGCTAAGATATAGCCCTCATCCTCAAAGATGATGGGTTTTTTTATCATAGTAAAAAATGAATTATTGCTTTGAACAGAGAAATCCAGTAGCTGGAGGAATTATCTGCTGCCTCCTAGTCAACAGAGTATGTCAGTTTTGAATTAGATAAGTAATGAGGTTTGAGTAAGTTGTTTGGAGTTGTTTATTTTGTTTTTTTAAGTAGAACTCGTCTGTCAAAGTTGGTAATAGGAGCCATAGGGTTTACAGAAATGTACTGTGTATTATAGAGGATATGACTTCAGGTCAATTTTCTTTAATTAAGCAGTTCATGTGGTTTGTATTGGAAGGGACCTTTAAAAATCATCTAGTTCCAAACTCTTTGCTGTGGGCAGTGACACCAGGCTGCTCAGAGCCCCATCCAACCTGGCCTGCAACACTTCCAGGGATGGGACATCCCCAGTTTCTGTGGGCAACCTGTTTCAGTGTCTCACCACCCTCATAGTAAAGAATTTTGTCCTAATATCTAATCTGAACCTCCTCTCTTTCATTTTAAAGCCATCACACTTGGTCCCATAAGCACATGCCCTTAAAAAAACTGGGCAATTAAAATTGCTTCTAATTACAAGAAGTTGATGTGCATTTGTTAATTTTTGTAAGACAAAGTCAAAATTCTTTTCTTGTTATATACGAAAAGGGGCTTTATGAACAATGGCCAAAACAAGATACCTTTCACTGTGTTAACATTGTGTTTCAAAGAAGTTGGAAATGTTACATAAGTCATTACTGCTTCTAGTTCTTTCTCAGAGAGAAAAAGCGGGGCCAGAAATATCTAATATTGTTAAATTTCATTTTTAAATAAAAACATTCAATTATCCGAGAAAATAAAATAACTTTTATGAATCTAGAACTATGAAACTTGAACTTTCTTGATACATGTGACTCGTGCACTTGTACAACAGTTTGCACACAAATGATAGAAATTAACTTGAATTAAGAAAATCTAGTACTGCTGTTGTATGGTGTGGGAGAAGAATTCCTTGTCAGGAATGGGTTGATCACGTGGTACCTGGTAAGTGCAGGATGCTCCCTGCTGCTGTATGTGCCTACTGTCAATATTCATTCACATTGCAATTTCCATTTCAATTCCAAAACTCAAAATTGCTGTGCTCTTGTATAATACACTCCTGGCACTAAATCATGTTACCTACTGATGTTTAGTGACCTGAATGAAATTGTTTCGATGTAATTGACTGTCATGCTTTGTGTGTAGAAATAAGTCTGCTCAGCAAAGGCTAAATTATGTTCTTAAGCCATAAAAAAGGGACTTGTCTACTTTAGATTTTGAAAAAGTGAGGGTCCATTGATTTCATCCACAACAAGAGGTAAAATATATCAGAAAATACACAACCTTAAAAGCCATTGCTCTAGAATTGCACTCTACTGTTTCTCTGTGTTTTCATATTATAAATCATATCTTTTCCACTTGTGATAGGCTTCCCTGATCAACACTGTGCTGCTCTTAACTGTACAGCTTTAGTTGTCTTTTGGAAGTAGGTTAGGTATGGTTGCCAAAAGGAAATGCAACATACAGCAATAGGAACATACAAAGTGGGTGGGTACGGGTTGTGTGGGGAGTGTGTTAGAAACCTGTACTGTGTAAAACACTGTTTGGAGGTGTAACAGTACGGTATCTAAATCTTGTTTGGAAATTTTTGTTAGATTAGATTTAAATGTGCTCTTTGCTGTGTGTCTTCCTACTGTGCACCTGTATTCTCAGTGCCAATGAAACCTTTTACAGTAATAAAAAAATGTTTTGTCTTCATGAACAAAATAGTCTGTCATCACTTTGGCTCACTAAATCCTCTGGATAAAGTCACAATTGGTGTGATTTCCTTTGCCTTCACTTTTCTTGCCATCTTTGGGGTTTTTTTATATTGCTTTAAGGTGTTGGGTGGGATATGTGGGGGATTTTGACAGTCAGGTGTCAAACCTGTGTTCCTAGTTGTAGGTTCATATTTTTCCTGGCTAGCCTAAGTATAGCCTCAAAGACATTGAGTTTCTTTCTACCCTCTACTAGCTTTGGGGACAGCCTTCAAACTTTAGAAAAGTATTAACGAAAGAATGCTGTTAAAAATTAATATTAAAACTCTGTATTTTAAAAATTCATATGATGTATTATGATACCTCTTTATGGTTATAAAACATTCCATTAGAACTGTAAAGATAATTTGTCCTGGGAGTATCTTGGAATAGCAGTGGTAACTCCATGATCCCAACCCATATTATTTGAAAGAAATATAAATTGATCAGTATATGTGGTGTTGGGCAGTTCAGCTGGCCAAGGTGTGGTTATGATCTGACTGAGGTAAACAACTGTGGATACCCTCTATATGTTAAAACCAGCATAAGCATTTTGCAAAAAAACGAAGCCTTTATGTTGTGTGAACCCTGGCTGAGGGAAGTGACACATATTTTATCCCCTAAAGGATGGACTCCAAGGGGAGAAATCTGGCAGGAACTCAAAGGCCCTGAAGAGTCTTTCAGGCTTTGCTTTTATAACTTCGCCTGTTCACTTATCCTGTTCACTAAATAGGAATCTGCTGGAAAATGCTGCGCATTTTGGACCTGATGTCAGCAATGTCCTGTGGAAATAGCACACGGTTTTCTCAGCTATCAGTGTGTTGAAAGAAAGGGCAGGTCTGCAGCCTTGTAGGTGATGTGGAGCATGTGCCACATAGAGTTCATGGAGCAGAGAGGGAAGGAGAGACAGCCTCACACTGCATCACAAACCTCCCCTTGCTGCTTTGTACTCCTCTCCACTACCTTTGGTAGTGTTCCATTTTGTTCAAGACCTCTTCTCTGTAGCTAGTGGTACTTGCAGACACCTTATACTAAAAAAAAAAAAAAGGCCACCAGAGCCACTGGATCTGCCCTGCTCTCCAGTGCTCTGCACTAAAGTGAGACATGCTGCCTGCTGCAAAGAAAGTGGTCTGTGTTTTCGTTTACTGATGCAAAGAGGTAATGACTAAAATGTTGATATGCATTATTTTAAAGCAAGCTGATGACGTGAGAGCCTTCTGAAAGATACTCTATGGTAGATACAAATAAACCCACATAAAAGTCAATCTGTTCTCCAAGTGTTCCTTTTAATCCTCAGTGCCGTCTTTCTTTTAAAGAGTACTTACAGGTCTGATATCAGGCTTTGACTGTTGTTAAGTTCTTGAAAAGTAATCTCAGTATTTTTTCATGCAGTTTGTCCCCTTAACTTTGGATATGCAACTTGAATTATATGTGTATTTCTTAAAACATAAGTAAAATATCTGTTTTGTATTACCTGTCAGGTTTCTATTTATGATTTTAACCAACCAAATGTGCAAAATCCAAATACAACCCCCTGTAATTCAGGCAGAAAAGAATTTCCTTGCAAGGTGATCTGATTTAGAATGATTTTTCTTCCCCCCACCCCCCAAGAATGGGAGGTGTGCTTGGGTCTTCAACAAACCAAAGATTTGCAGACCATGAAATAGCAAGGATACTGGGTCACTGTAGTGGGTCGACCCTGGCCAGATGCCAGGTACCCACTAAAACCATTCTCTCACTCCCCTCTGCAACTGGACAGAGGAGAGAAAAAAAAACCAGCTAAGGATTCATGAGTAGAGATAAGAGCTGGGAGAGGTCAGTGACTGATTACCTTCACAGGCAAAACAGACTCACAGTAGGGATATTACTTAAATTTATTACTAACAGGATAAGAGCCAAAGAGTGAGAAATAAAACAGTCTTAAAAATACCTACCCCCCACCCCTCCTTCCCTCCATGTTCTCCCTTTTCCCCCCCACTGCTGCAGGGGGATGGGGAATGGGGGTTACACTCAGTTGTTGTTTCTGCTGCTGCTCAGGGAGAGGAGTCCTTCCCCTGTTCCCGTGGGGTCCTTCTCACGGGAGACAGCCCTTGATGGACCTCTCTGGTGTGAGTCCATCCCTCAGGCAGCAGTTTTCCCAAACTGCTGTCCCGTGGGTCACTCCTCCATGGGGTGCAGTCCTTCACGAATGAGCTGTACCGGTGTGGGTCCCCCACAAGGATCCACCTGGGATAAACCTGCTCCAGTATGAGCTTCTCTCTCCATGGGCTGCAGGTCTCCGGCAGGACCCGGCTCCATCTTGGGTCTCCCACGGAGTCACAGCCTCCTTCATGCATCCACCTGCTCCACCATGGGCTTCTCCATGGGCTGCAGGTGGATCTGTGCACCCTGATGGTCCTCCATGGGCTGCAGGGGCACAGCTGCTCCACTGTAGTCTTCATGGGCTGCAGGGGCCTCAGCTCCAGCCCCTGGAGCACCTCCTGCCCCACCTTCTGCACTGACCTTGGTGTCTACACTGTTGTTCCCATGTTCTCACTCCGCTCTTCTCTGGCTGAAATTTCTTTCTGCACAACAACCTTCTTTTCTTAAATGTTATCACAGAGGCATTACTATCACTCCTGATTGGCTTGGCCTTGGCCAGCGGCAGGAAGTCTGTCCTGGCTGACACTGGCTCCACAGGACAGGGGAAGCTTCTAGCAGCTTCTAACAGAAGCCACCCCTGTAGCCTCACTCCTGTTATCAAAACCCAGCCACAGAAACCCACTACAGTCACTAAGCTTCTCTTTAAAGATCTCATAGTTTAACTACTACTAAATATTAAGGGGCTTGTTTGGTTTGTAGGTTTGTGATTGTACAGTCTCTTATTGTCTATATAGTCCAATCTGTCTACTCTTAAATGGAACTAAAAGTCTGCATTTGTACTGTTCTCTCCAGTTACACATTTGCCCCCTAGACTTTCTCTTCTGTGACCTTTTCAGGTGATTTTTTTACTTCTCTGCACACATAAAGAAGGTTTATGTTCTTCAGGCTCTGCATGAAGTCACCCTGCTGTGTATACATTTTTTTTTCTACAGCATTTCTGCTGCTATGCAATAATCTCCACTTTTTCTTTCCTCCCTTCAGAGACTATGTGAAAGAAAAACAAATGAATTTCCCTCATTCCATCTTTCCTTGCCAGCTCTTACATAAATTGTTTTGTGCTTTTTTTATAGTTTTGTTAATGAATGTTTATTGATTTAACCCTCTAGTTTCTGCACCTCTAGCTTTGTTTGATTGTTTTATTGCTGCTTTACTGTGACTAAAGGTACCACCCTTGTAATGTTTAGTGAAAGAAGCTTGTTTTCTTAATTCTCTATTCCTGTCGAGTGCAAGCACACACACACCACTAAGAAATTCACATGTCTCAGGGGAAGCAGGACATGTTCCTTCTTTGCTGAAGATAGGTTTCCAGAAAAAGTTAGATTGACAATGTGTTAGTTATTACTCAGTTGAAGCCTTCATTTCCATGAATGTGCATGGTTCCTGTGGCCTCTTCTATAAAGGTGTTAACAGTTACGTTTGATGTGCATGATGCCAGAATAATTAAATTTCTTCACCTTTTTTTCCCCTTATTTTTCAGCTCCTTCTCTTTCTGCCTAACCCTCAAAGGAAAAGGATTATTCTTCTCCCGTTGGTCCTTTGCTTATCTTTCCTGATTCATGTCACCTAAACACAGCAGTGGATGAATATCCTGAAGCATGGCCAGTTAGCTCGTGGCAAAGTTCAGCTTACCACAGTCAGATGCCTAACAGAATTAGTAGTTCAAGGACATTTTTCTTGTACATCAAATAAAGTTATAAATATGATAGATTTTGTATGTTATTTATGTGCATCCAGCTTGTGGATGGACTTTATTTGTTCAGTTGCCTACTGACAGAAGTCTACAGACACCAGGGAGACATGCAGGCATGCCAGCTGTAGAGCTTTCGTTTATCAGAAACCTGTTGTATTTTTTTATCTTTTCAGACCTTTTGCTTGTCTGGTAGAAAAGCTGAGCTATAGAGATCTACTTTTGCAGTCAATCCCTAGTCACATACCCATAAAAAAGGCAAACGCTTGCTTTCACCCATGAGTTGTTCTGTTACCTTGGTTCATCAGCTTCCACATTTAAATGTACAGATATTGGTGAGAAATGCACTGCAGATTTTTCTTTTTCTGACCTATTTTATTTTACTTTTATAACTTGGACACTATTGAGAAATATATAGAATGACTGTTGTCCTAAGAAGAATGTCTTGGAATTGAGCTTACACATACAGGGTATAAGAGAACAGTGGAGAAACATTAAAGAGAAGTGAATAATTGTTTGGACTGATCTTGAGGAAAGAATTTTTATGACAAAGAACTAAATCAAACAAAGTCCCTTTATCCCTCCTTGTAAGTGGTTTTGTATGGTGTCAAGATCCTTTTCATGTTTAAGATGGTCTCATTCTTCTCAAATGGAAGTGACTGAGAGGACAGAGAAAAAAAACCCTGATTATAGGCAAAAAGATTTCCAAAATGTCAGAAAATTAGGATCACTTCAAGGCGATAATGAATTAAAATACTTTTCCATCTCCTAACATTCTGCAGCTTAATCTGTACCTGCATTTAGTGGAAAAAAATAATCCTCATAAAATGAAATGTGTGGTAAGAGTCATACAAAAATATGATTTATAGGAAATAACAACCTTTTAAGTTATTACTTAATTTCTTTTCTTTCCCAAAAGCTAGGATTAGAAAGTAGGTCAACAAGCCCATTTAAATAGCTTATTCCACAGTGTGGTTTAAATTAGTGCTAGTGACAAGTGTATGAAGTGCTGTGCATTTTATTTTTATAGCATATTGGTTAAATTTAGAATTGTTCAAAGTGGCTGTTATATACAAGCCTCCAAGCAAATCCTCAGATCTCTCAGTCAGTGGTCTTTGTTCTTGTTTTTAAACACATATAATATGTTGGCATTGTATTTGTAAACCAGGTGTTTTATCTGAACACGCAATTAGATTAATGAGCATTAATGTTAGTCCAGTGGAGGAGCCTCTTGAACTAAGGAGTTACAATCTTGACTCAAAGGGTAACACATTTATGTGCTCTGGGTACGTGACTCCTGTTCCTATTTCTGTCCACAAGTCCCTCCAGAAGAGTGATTTTTACCTAGAGACAAGCTGAAATCGTTAAGTTTCACTGAACAGAACTGCCCTTGTAGTGTTATTTAGTACTGATAGATCAGGCAGCTTCCATCAGACAGATGGCCTGAGATGAAAGAGTGATTGTAGGCAAGGAAATGGCTTTTGCAGGATCTCTGTTCTTGTTTCAAAAGCCATTCTTTGGCTTGCAGTCTCCCTCTCTGCCTCTTGAGAGTTGCCAGAAAAAATTCTGGCCCTGAATCTCAAGGTACCTAGCGCCAAGGTGAGGAGAGAGGTTTCCAACTCAGCTAGAAATTTTTCTCTTCCTCCTGCCTTTGTTGCTTTGCAGCATAGGGTTCTCATCTGCACCCTGACTGCAAAGATACCAGCACAGACGAGTGAATAATGAGGAAATCTCCTCACTAGTGTTTTGACAATTGCTAAATAGAGTTTTGCTTAGATCATGTTTGTACTTGTTTTATCAGCTGTGGAGCTTTTTGTGAGAAGCTGTGGGAGTGAAGTGTTTGCTCAAGAGAATACGTGCAGGGAACTATTTCTAGACTGTATTCATGATTAATTTAATCAAAAACCAGTTTTTCTTACTGTAAAAGTAGCTGATTAATGATTACGTCATAAGTAAGGAAACAGAAACGGGGAATAAATCAGTGTGTTGAATTTGAGCTCGTTCTCTTTCAGACCTCTACATAATTCAGCTGCAGCAGCATGTCTTCAGTAGCTTTTTTTGTATCCTGCTCTCCCTGTAATGACACCCTTGTCAGTCTCCTCCTGCCCTGCTCTTGTGTGCCATTCTATTTTATGTAGGTTTTCATTCTGCTTTCATTGTGAAGTATATGAGTACCTTGCAAGTTTATGGTACGTGAGGTGACTAGCATCTGTCATATTTGACTCATTCCTTCCCTGCATGAAGTGTTAGATACTTAGTAGGAGTGCTTTGTTTTGCTAAGATTGTTTTCTGCTTATGGGAAACAAGATAGACAGAAAAAGAGTGATTTGCATTTGGAGTGAGAATTGATACCATTTGTGGTAGTCCTTTATTCCTATAGAAATTTGTTACACAGCCTTGGCTGGCTGCTGGCAAAGCCTTGTGTTTTAAGCCCATTAGAGCTGAATGTTACATTTTGTACTTGCATGTTCCAACAAAGCTTCTTTGTCAGGTCTCCATCCTCACTTGACTCCTTTTTCTCCCATAATTGTCTCCTAATTGGAATGGACAACTAAAAATCCTGAGAAAGAGAGACACGAAAAGAGCTGCCGATGCAATGAAGTGCTTTCCCCCAACCTTGCTGCATGTGGTGTGTTGGTTTTGTCTTGGGTTTTTGTTTTTTTTTTTTTTTTTTTTTTTTACCTTTTCTAATTTTGCAATTGTTGGAGGCACTTCTCATTTCTGATCTGAAAGCTGGGACCCTGACAAAGATAAGGGAATAATGAGGAAAATTACTGCATATTTTCAAAGTGATTTATCAAGCGTAGTTAACTATTTCATACCGAGCACTGTTCAGTCAAGGCAAAATACTTAAGCCATGATAAACATTGCTTGGAAATTACTTGAGTTATTGGTAAGCTTTAGCTAACAGTCCCTATCCGTTTGGGAAAGCACTTAATCCACATATTTATGCTCCCTGTATTGAAGTGGATTGAAGCAAATGATTAACCATACTTCCAATAAGGATGGATGACCTTTGTTGCAAACATGTCTTAGTAGGAACTGTCACATAATGCATCTCTTTCCTCTTTACATGAATAGTGAGATGAGTTAGGTACACTATGCCAGGGTTATATGATGGCACAATTAGTTACTAATATAAAAAGTAATTTGAACATATGTTTGGTGGAATGAATTGATCTGACAGTGCCTCACAAATTTCTGTGAGAAACTTCAAGAAGCACCTCCCAAAGGTATATTCATAAGTTATGATGCCATATTGAAAGGTTGTTTAAATTCAAAGAACCCTTTAAGAAGTGGTTAAGTTTTAAGAGCTTGAGAAGTTTAAGAGCAGAAGGAATAAGCCTTTATTTGAAACAGTATTATTTCTTATTAAATTTGATGAATCTGAAGGATATTTCAGGGATACTTCCTGTCTAGCATTGCAAGAGGAACTCTAAAGATGCTCTGAGAATTTACTGCTATAACAATATTGATAAATCACTCTGTCTCAGCACTAAGGGACTACTTATTCATGAGCAGAAGATGAATATCCTATTTTCTTATACAAGGAAGCAGCAAGCACACAGGTAAGGAAGCTCAGAAAAAATAAATTCCACAATATGGCATGAAGACTGATGACAAACTCATACCTTCCCAGCACAGCAATGACCACATCATCCTGACTGAAATTATGAAACTACACCAGGAAGCAAAGTTACAATTTTAACATAGTGTGTTAAGTAAAAATTGAAAAGTGATTGTAGCTTGTGACAGTTGTAAAACCTGTATAAAGTAAATTTGCTTGAAACATGACCCTAGAAAGGCACTGTAGATCAAACTGAGATTTTTTGACAAATAAGAAGACTTGACTGGAGTGTAATAGGCATATTAATGGATGACTATCTCTTGTCATGAGATATCACGTACCTTGATATTAAGGTACATGATGTACCTTGATATTAAGGACCTCTGATTGTCAGAGGTCCCATTTGTAACTAAAGGTTTCCTTGGGGAAAAAAAAGTCTAAATTAGATAGCTGTTGTTTGCATTCTATTTTTTCTTTTTTTTTTTTTTTTTAAAGTACCACAACAAATATATTTAATCACTGCTTAGCTGATACTTTTGCTTCTCTTTAATTGTGTAATTTTCTGTGTTGTGCAATCAAATTCTACGATGGTTCCATCTGAGAGTTTTCCTTGAGAGACAGTTGTTGACAGTTGTCCAGCTGTGTCCAGTTTCTCTAGGCACTTTTTGGTAACCTGGATACAATTCCTTGATTCTTAACTATAAGAAACACTTTCTTCTGGTCCTAATAGCTCATCTAGTAAATCAAATTAAGTAATCCTCAATGTAAATCCTTGGGAAAGTGTTTCTCTGTGAATGAACTGAGCGAGTAAGGCTTGAATAATTGAAGTTTATCTGCAATGATGTTACCATACATGATTCACAGAGCTTTGAAATATTTAAATCTCTAAATTGATCTGGTTTTGTTCATTTTGCCTCTATTATGTCACAGCTTGCTTTTTGTCTCTCACAGGTCTTTCATGGTAAAAGGAAATAAATAACACTCGTGCTTTAACAAATGAATAAGTTTTTTGTTATGCCATTATTAGTCTTTCAACAGAAGTGAGGCAAACTTGGCTAGCCAAATAAGTGTTTGTCGCTACTTCTGGTATGCTGAGATGGCACTAGGTAAAACACATTTCTGTTTTGTTTCAGCTGCTCTTGACGTATGCTGCCTATCTTAATCTCCAGCCCTGGAAAGAGTCCAAATCTCATGGAGCTTGATTCCAGAGAAAAGGTTGTTAACAGGGTAACGTGCTAACTTCTCTAATTTTTTTTTTTAATTTTTTTTTTAATTCGCTCTTGTTATTCTGTTTTGATAGTGGGTAGATACACTAAATGACACTGTGTGGTACCTGGCCAGAAAAGGCAAACAGCTCGGATTTTTGCTTATAAAGAAATTTCAGTTAGATATGCACAGATGTAGTTACTTTAAGATATATCCAACTAATATTTACATTCTCACATTTTGTGACTCTTGAAATAGTATAAGACAAAGTAACAGTTTCCAACTGAGCAAATGAGTTCTATATGACACAGAATTGACATGATATGAAATTTTGCATGAGGATGGCCCTTTTGAACTAAAACAAAGGGATAAGAAATACCAACAATTTTTGTAGCAAAGCATACAAATTAATTTCTTAGTGATTCTTTTAAGAATCTAGCTTTGATTCAGTTAATGTCTGATAAATGTGGGTGATGATTCCCAAATTCTTTTCCCTAACTGTATTTTTAAATCCTAATTGTTTCACCAACATTGGCTAACCACCTATTGTGAGCACTTATCTGTGTTTTGGGGTGATTTGGCAGCTTTGTATGAAAGTATTTTTTGCCTTTACTCCCATCTGTCAGAGCTAAGTGCAGTGCAGATGATGTACTTAGGACTCTGGCTCTACTGTAAAATTATGAGTGCTTTTTCTGATGTAGGCCAGAGGCCTGGGCTTAATCTGATTCATCTCAAATAACCCTGCTCTCCTAAATTGGGCTGTCCATGCATATAGGTAAGCTTATACCTAAGTTTGACCTGAACCACTAATAATATTCTGGAAGCAGCAGATTCCTTAATCATGAATTCTCTGAGTCATTATGTTTTCCTTTATTTTTATTTATTTATTTAAATAAATTTTTCTTTTAGAAATGTTACTGCCATTAAAAAAATGCTACAAACTTGATTATAAATTCTAGGAGGCACTTCTTGTAAAACCTATAAATTGAAAGGATTGCAACATTTCAAAATTCCTTTGTTAGACACTGTCTTTTATTTTAATTTTTTTTTTCTTCCTACATTATTGCTATCCATATAAGAATGATAGATGACACAGAATGAGATTCCCATTAACTTAAATTGTTACCCATAAATCCTCCGGAGATTTCTAATTAACATGAAAGTTTACTAGTTTAAGCTCATTGTGAGAGCCTGCTCATGGTGCTCTTTATTTCTACCAATGCAGTCCAGAAGTCCATAAATCTTCATCGCTCTGGGATTCCCAATACGACTCATTACAATGAAAAAGTGACATCTGATGCAGGGAGTGTAAATACTGTATAGAAGTTCAATAAAGTGTTTCATTCTTCACTGCTGAATTACAGCCTCAAGGCACATAAATAAAGCAAAACAAGGAGAACTAAAATATGAAGAAGGGGTATATATCACATGTTATCTGGAATGAAATTATTTCTATTGTGGTGACAAATGTCTTGCCCTCAATTTGCATTCATGTCTTGTGTTATGCCACTGTAAAGGCAGCTGGTTGATATTGTTATACAGGACCTCAAATAGTTAAATGATAGATTCTGGTATGGTCCAACTTTTCATGGGACGAATATTAGGCTGGGTTAGAGACCAGGGGAAGAAGTTTATCAGACTGGTAAAGTTTGAGTAAAAAGAGTATTTTTTTAAGAATCAACTTTTATATAGTTAAAAGAAATTATGATTTTGGACACATGACCTCTTGGTTGGTTGATCAGGATAAGAATCTCTTGATCCATATATGTGTTTTTGTTTGGGGAATTATTATTTAAATTAATTTCGACAACCTTCTATTCTGATGGATGCTCCTCCTCTCTACTGATTCACAATAAAAATATCCCCCTGAATGTAAAGACAAGGAGCATGAGACTTTGCCCCAGGAAGGAACATGGCTGCCTGAGAAGAACCTGGAGATTATGGATGGTTCAGTATTCAAGTCTCTGTTTAAAACAAACAAACAAAACCCTCTATTTCTCGGCAAAATGTCTATCTCTGTGGTGGCCTGGTCACAACAACAAGGACGTTTCAAACCTCAACACCAGGTTCCTCTGAAGCTTAGTGAGTGAAGTCCAATGATGAGTATGTTGGGGATGAAGCCAGCAGAAGTGGTAGACATTCAGCAGCTGTGAAAAATGCTATCTTTCTTGTTCCATGTTTGTTCTGGAGCTGTGTGTAGTACAGCAGCTGCAAAGGACTCTGGTTTGTCCTCTTGTCCTCCTTTCTTGTGCATAACCTTCCTTAGAACAGAAGGACTCATGTTTAGGGATGTGGATCTTAAAAAAAAAAAAAAAACAAACCAAAAAAAACCCCAAAACAATAAAACCCACCAAAACAAAACCCAAATGAACAAAACTCCCAAAGCAAACAAACAACACACACTCCAAAACCAAACCCCCAGCCAAAAACCCAACCAAGCAAAACTCCCCCAGACCCTCATGAAAAACGCCTAAGCAAAAAAGGCCCCCTACCCCTAATAAAACAGTATAAACACTGAGAAGATGTGCTTTGTTCAGCATCAGCCTATGACAGTTTTTGTCTTTGATACATGAATTTTCCTAATTCGATCACTACGATAATCACTTAGCAAAAGATGTGATGACGGAAGTGAAAAGGATTTCATAGATCATCAAATCCAAGCTGCTGTGCTAAGCATATTGTCGTATCAACCTATTTATAAATGTGCCAGCTCCATCAAAATTGGTTAAGATGTCTGCTCCTCTTACCTGCATGAGCAGCACATTCTAGATATGCGTTTTCTTATGGAGGGTCCACTCTACGTCTATTTATAGCCTGGTTATATACGTTGGCTCTTCGGTCGGCCATGTACTTCAACAGCTCTTTTCTTCCTCCAATGTTGATAACCCAGTGAATTCATATACAGCTGTCCAAAGACTGCTGGCATTTTTCTTTCTTTCTGTTCTCTTTTCTTTTCTGGATTTTGTGCCTTTTATGTAAGATAGCATTAATTCCTCTGATCATCTTAGCCCTTCTCTGACCTAATTCATCATGAAAACAGTTAATTGAAACTTGTAAGCTTAATTCTAGGTAAGGTCTCGTAGAGGTAATACGTGGTGCTTTGGCTTCTCCTACCATGTGGGATGTGTCATAGGATTGCATTTGTCTTTTTTATATCTGTACATAGGGGTCATGGTCATTGTAATCTGTATGACCAGGCATTTCCAGCTGCTGAACTCTGGGATGAACTCTAAGATCCACATCCCTAGTCTTTGGTAGAAAGTTTTATGTGCCAAGACTCTGTCTGACTGATGAGAACTAAAGTTGCCTTTCCTTTCCCAGCTGAAAGGAGAGCAAGCCCTAGTGGAGAGGCAGGAGGAGATGCAGTGCACTTCAGTCATGTTCCTGACTGATAGGGGTCAGGTCTGTAGGTTGCAGGGTCTGGAACATCTGTGCTTATTTTGTGAATTGTTTTTATTGCACTTATCTCACTTAGGTTCTCTGTGTTTTTGATGTTGCCTTGTTGTGTCATCAGTACAAATTATGTTCACAACAGTAAGAAGCTTGATATGATTTAGATGGTCCCAGAAGTATGGGTGAAACCTTGAGTGAGGTAGTTCTCTGTTACTGCTGGCTCAATATGAAATGGTTTTAAATCTGCCTCAACCACTGTTTTCTTTTCTTTCCTCATTGCATTTCTGGGCTCGATTGGAGTTAGAGAAGACAGTACAGGCAAAATTTTTTGGGATGTCTGTTTACATGTGGAAAAAAGATTTAGAATTTAAATTACTTCATTTGAATAAACAGCCTTCTTCCTCAGGGATTATACTTATTCTTAGTATTTCCTACATAACTGTAGAAACACCTGCTCCAAATACCCAGTGTGTTAGTGGTCTTGATTAACAGGAGGTACCATAACTCTAGCAGCTGTCTCTTCACTAAATTTACAGGTTAAATCAAGAGACAGTGGTTTGGCATACATGCAAGATCAAGGTCAAGGTATATGTGCTCTGTTCTCATCCCTGCCAGAGATCTGCAGGATAAGTGTGAGTCAGACTCTGCCCTTTGATTTCTTTGTCTGTAAAACTTACATACATAATCAATTTAACAGTCCATGACACCTTACAGTTTGAGTTCAGCCGTGGCCTCTGCCTAAGGGGTTTCAAACCAAGTGGCATGTTCAGGTGTATTTTGCAATGTTGTAAAAATGTGGTAGTTATTAAGTCAGTGAAAAATAAAAGAAATTAAATATATTCTCTATGTTTTTTCAAGTTCAGTAGTTGACAGTCATTGAAAATGGGGTTTTTAAGGGTATTTGCAGAAAGTGATATCTTGTGGCAGATACACTGGCTGTACCTGAACTAAAAGACCATAATCAGTTATCTGGGTTTTAGGAAGCAAAAGGGTTAGGAACAGGTCTCATTTCTGTTAAGTGCCTCATTCCTTTCTTTTTTTAAAGAGTTTTTTCAGCTTCCCTCTAGGACCAGGAGCTCTAATGTGCCGCCTTTTCCTCGCTGTTCACTGCCAGGAGGGTAACGAGGCCTGACTTGGAAATGCTGTGTGAGTGGCAAGCAGCTGAGCTGTCTGATTCAGTGTATTGCTGCATACAGCACTGTAAATCTGGCAAACCTAATTACGCTCAGAGGGATAATGACAACTCCATATGGGATGGAAAATTGTTTGCATGTAGATTTTGCTTCTTAACTCTTCTGGTCTTCCTGTAGTTAGTAGGCAGACAGCAGCCTCCAAAGCTAGCAGCAATGCTATTTCTTGTCCAGCTGGCATAGAAGATTTGACTTCACGTGAGCCAGCTGGCTATCTTCTTGCCTCTTTTCACCTAGGAGACTGAAATATGTCATCCTTGAGATATGACCAGACTCCTGGAGTTCACACATCTTTCTGGGAAACAAACAGCATTATTAGTATTCTGTATATGCTTTCCTTTATAACATATATAAATATACATGCATATGTATATATACCCTTTGTCTATTTATCTTCATGCACAGATGTTAAAGCTAAAATATATACCAAGGAAACTTCAAGCTGACAAATAGATACACAGATAAAGAACTTGGAAATGAAGAAACAAGGTACTCTGTTTTCATTTTGACATGATTGTCTTACTTCCACTAGTCTGCATATGTGGTAGCTTTATTTATCAGTTGGATTTTTTAAATAAGTAGCTAAATTTATTCTGTACTCAAAGACACTGATATTAGGGGGATCAGAGTATTTTCATTTCCTGTATTTTAGGATTTAATTTATTACTCTTCAATATGGCACTAGCAGTTTTTGTACTTATTTTCCTTTCCCTAATAAACACAAATATATGGAGAAAGATAAAAATGGGGTTTTTAATAACATTGTTTCATAAGTAACACTGCTAGGCTTTGAAAGTCGTATTTGGAACAATGAATCGAATGGGACATTATAACATTTATTGATGCTGCTCTTTGGCAGAATCTTCATTTTTGCAGAGGCAGCAGTGTATCAGGCTGAGCCATGAATCTTTCCTAAGAGAATGTAGAATTTGGAGATAACTGAAAGTGATAAAAACACAGAGAATTCTTCTTGTTTGGGTGTTGTGCCAGGGCAATATTGGTGAAATGTCATTAAGGTACAGATGCTTCTTTTTATGTCAACTTCCAGCCAAACCTGACAAGCTGCTTTTTAATAGCATGAGAATTGAAAGGGATTGTTTTACATCTCCCCTTTTGGCTGCTCAACAATTAAGAAATGTTCAAACAAAACAATTTTTAAATTATCCAAGTTTGCAACAATGAAATTACAAGCATGACATAAAAGCACTTCAAAAAGTGATAATTGTGCATTCTTGTCTTGTATCCCATGAAGAGCAGATGTGGCACAATATTTTAGTTCACAAATAATTTGAGATGCCTACAGTACAGAGTTTTACTAAAAGCAGCAAAGGAAACCCCTTACCTCATGTGAGTAACAGATGCTGTTTATCCACTGAATGTCTACCCCTGGTAGCACCAAGCGACTTAGTTTATATTGACTAAAACAAGAAGGCCTATATTCAAATAAACCTTTAAATAAGACAAAATATTTCGTTAGTGCAACTTTCTGCCAGGGTGATGAGTAAGGATTGTGGAAATAAAAACATTGGATTGCTCTTATAAATTGAACATTAACTGTAAGTGATGGTGGATTTAGAGTAATTAAAACAGGAGGGCTAAAGATATTACGTTATTACAGCCTAAACTATTGTATTGTTACCTTTCTTGCTCCATTAGTTTTATTAGAGCAATGTGTACAGTACTGCCTAATGACTATAATTAGGTAACTGGTCTTGGCCATTGATTAAAGGAGAGGGTTCTCAAAAAGGATCTCAAAGGTTATCAGGTGCTGTTTGTGCCAAGACTGCTGATCATGCATTGCTCAGTGCTCTCACCTGTTCTGAACATTTATTATCTGCTCTATCATGAGATCCATGGTTTGGAAGTTTTAGGACTTATATAACATCCCTATTCATGGATGGAATCCAAATGGAGGCATCTTACCATCAAAGATCTCAAGTGTTATGAATAATATATGTTCAGAATGTTGAAAATCAAACAAAATAGAACATATGTAATTCCAAGAAAAGGTCTTGAAGGCCATCATATAAGATTGTTTTATAAGCTGACTTTGGAAAATCTTGTCTACATTGTCAAACTTATAAAGGTAAGTTGAAATAAATAAATAATGAAATGACCTACTTAAAGTCTTTGCATCTTTTGAAAGTTTTAAATGCTTCCACTGGAGGAAATTCTTAAAGTTGCTTAGCATCCAAATTATTTGCAGTAGTGTTTCAGCCACAGCATCCCTCAAAGGCATCTACAGAAATATATCCAGGAACGCATCCAACCGTACCAAGCACCGGAGATCTTTGATGCTGAGGAAGATGTCTCATGTTTGGATTCCATCCACGAAAAGGGATGTTGTGCAATTCCTAAGTCCAAAGACTTCCAAACCATGGATTACATTGTGAAAGTTCTTTTTAAATCTTTTAAGTGAAATCTGTTGTTGGAGATGTCTTCCTTAAGGATTACTGGCAAATGTATTTATGGGGGTACTCCACAATTTAGATGGCACAGACATGATGTCTCTTTCATTCTAATTTATCTTTGTACGTGGTTTATAAAATCCCCCCAAATTGTTCTTGGTGTGCAATTTTTCATGCTTGTTCTTCTCTCAGAAGTGAGATTTTTTTCAAAGGATTTCAAAGAAGAGCATTTTTGCTCCAAGTGAGCTGGGCGTGAAAAAGGATTGTTTTGACACACTTTTATGCTCTGGTTGCTCCAGAAGCATTTAAATCTGAAAACTGCAATTGTGATGGGTAAGTCTCAGCCTCTCAGATAAGGTGTTGTAAGCACGCAAAAATAACATTAAAAGGACGTTAAGGCTGCAAAGTTAACCACTTGCCAAAAAAAGTTAGGCAATGACAGAATGAACATTGATAGTGAATCTTTGTCAGCTCTGCTCTGTGTATATGTTATGACAATTTTTAAGTGATAAAATACTTCTTTTTTCCCCGTACTGTCTTTTTCTCACCTGGTGGTGTCTTTCCTTACTGGGTCTCTCTTATCACATTTGTCTTTCCAGATCCAGTTTTCTTGCCCAGTAGTTCTTTGCTTTATCCATCGAGACCTCTCATTTCTACCCCCTCTCTGATATTTTCTTGCCTCACATTCTTGCTTGCACCTTCACTCCTGAATGTCTCTGCCTCCATCTTTTTTTTATTCAGTCTGCTGTCTTATGTCTTTTCCCTGCCATTGGCCATGAAGAAATGAAACTGTAAGGAATGACAACAACAAAATCCACATCGTATTTTGTATGTGCTTAAAGATGTAGAGAACTGATTTCTCTATGAGAATATGTTTAGGAGTAAACCTTTGTGGAAGGTAGAAGGGATGGAGGGGAACCCTTCAAAACTGTGGCCACAGTCTAGTGTCTCCCATACTTTTGTCTTGCAAGTCCTTTTGTGATGCCACGTGCTTTGGGATTTCCAGTGGGGGTTCAGCTTCTTTTTTTTTCAATTATGGGTGTGCTGAGCTTTCTAAGACTGTGTTAATAGATGAAGTTAAGATGTTAGAAAGACCTTCTGGAAGATACTATCTAGAAAAAAAATCTGAGACAAAAAATATAGTTTGTATTCCTCATGTATTTGTATTTCACTAAATACATGTGAACACGCTAACTTGATGTGCAACTCCTCTGTGAAACCAAATGATCCCTTCACTCTTTCTTGCCTCGCGTGTTTTCCATACTTTCCCTCTATCTTTTTACTAAACTGATTTTTCTTTGTTCTCTTAAGTTAAGCTATTTGACCTGTGGGAAAGGTTACTGTGTATATGTGGCATCAACTGGAACAAACCCCCTCAGAATCAGGGGGGATTGCTGGTCCGTGCTCTGTATTCCTGCTGAGCTTAGAGATCAGTGTGCTGGGAGATGTGAACACACTGAACAAACCAGCAAGACCGACTCACTGGGTGATTTTTAACTTTAATTTCATTTGAAAACTTCCAGAGCTTTCTCACTGATACTGCAAAATACTAACTTACATTCTTAATTTTCTACACCGTAAGTAGATCTGGCTAATTTGTTCCCCAGCTGTTTAATTTGCAAAGGGGGCTGTCATTCTGTGTTAAATAAAACTAGAAAAGATGGAGCCCAAGGAAGATCTGTGTAATGATGAAAGTTTGTTCCAGTTCAAAGCTGCTGTTGATTTTGGGTGTGATCCAAACACTCTTGATGCCAGATGTAATGCTTCTATTGATGTAATGAGATTTCAAATCAGGGCCAGAGTGTTCAGCCCACTACTCCTTTGGCTACTGCTCTTGTACCTGAATCTCTGGGAGGATGAGCTGTGCTAACAGCATTTAGAAAAATCCCACTCCTACTTGCCCCCTCTCTTAGTGTAACATACAGTAGATGTCCTCTTCCACTTGTACAATTCACCCCGTTTCTCCCCCCAGGCATTTAATGTGAGATATTTTTTTCTTTTTCAGCCTAGCCTTGTTTTTCCTTTATTTTCCCGTGGCCTGATGTACATGGTTTTGTGTAATCCACTGCTGTTGTAGACCAGATCTGGATGACTCTCACTGCCTTTTGGACAGCTGTCCCTTAAATCTGAGTTGCTGGCTCATTCAGCCAGGAAGTGATTCCTGGATGGTCTCTTTGGACTCACCACTTGAGCCTGGACATGCTTGGTGTCTCCACCATTGCCACTTTCTATACCTTTACATTAAAAAAAGAAAAAAAAAATTAAAAAAAAGAGTATGTTTTGAAAATCCAGGCAGTTATATGAAACTAATAGATGAATCAGGGTTTCTAGTGGTCTTCTCTGGTGTTATTGTATGTTCTAGACTCAAGGACCAAACGGTGGTCTTGGCAAGTCCCACCAGAGAGCGGCCGGTCCTGGGGCTGAGAGAAGTTCCCTGGTGGAGAGTTTGAAATTGGAGGTCTCCTTTTAACTCTGCTTGTCAGGGAAATGTGCTTCATTGGATAATCTCATGGCTGAATTGATTTCTCAGTTGTCTTATGATTCATATTGCCCTTTGGTGTTGCTGAGCATACTATTTTATTTTTTTCCAGGCTTTATCTGTCTCTGTACTGTTAAAACTTGCCATTTTCTCTTCCAATTTACTTTTAGAGGGAGCAGGATGGAGACCTCTGTCAGATAATCTGTCTGCTGGTTAAAAAATACTGCTGCTCTTAGCTAGGTAATCTCTTACATCAGCTCAGTGGGCAAAGACATGAAAATACTTTTCCTGCTGTCAGAACAGAGCAAATATTTAACTCTTTGCAATATCCAAGTGTTTTCTCTGTGATTTTTAACAGTTATTTATAACAGATTAGCTGCTATGGTAAAACTTTGTTTTATGCACTGTGTACTGATGGGTGAAGAGAGCTGGTATAAGTCACTTTTCTATTCTGAATCTGTTCCCCTACATATAAAAGGAGAATAAAAATGCTGGCTGCCTTTCTGATAGGTTTTGAAATCCACTGCTGAAAAATGTTACTTAGAACTTGGACATTATGATCTGTAATTATAATCAAACCCATATGAGCATTATGCGTGAAAAGACAGCCTGATAGCAATATATGGTTGTAAGTATGAAAAAATCAGGAAATTCCTACCCCTGCTGTAGATGAGTAACACTGGAGGCATTTTTAAGTACAGATATTAGCTGTTCATTCTGCCTGTATGGCAGAGAACATGGGGAGATGCGTTGCTACTTGTTAAAATTCCTCTATGTATTTAATTTCTCTGCCATGATTTTGCATTAGCATAATCCTCTGACCTAGGTATGAAAATATCAGCAAAGGAATGAAAACTGAAGTCAGGTTTAGATCTGCCTGTCCTGCTACATTTTGTGAATGGCATTAGTTTGGTGGAGGAGGGGGGACAGTAAGAACTATTCCCCTCAAAAATCTAGAATTCTGTGTAAGAACCAAACATTTTTTGAAGATAAAACTTTTCTTTTGATGTCTACAATTTTTACTCCTATTGTACAATTCTTTCTTGGACTATGAGAACCTTGAAAGCACCTTTGGGCATCAGGTTACTTTAGGAAATTTTATCTAAAACATGAGCTTCTTACTGGCTTACAAAAGTAAAAAGGTTTTATTATCTCAAATAAATGCATGTTGTTAATCTTGATTTAAAAAATATTTTTAACTTGTGAACATGCCCAGAGTGTCAAATGTGAATCTTTGTTATTTTCTGATTTCAGATATGTGAATTGGATAGATCAGCATGAAATTGTGTAGATGAACAAAGTTCCAGATGTACCTCCAAAACTCCATCTGCTTCTTTTACTATTCTTTCTTCCCTTGCTGATTTTGCCTGGATACCTCAGGACAGTGCAAGGACATAAACAAGCTGCTATTTGATAGATCTACATTATAAAGGTTAGTTCATCAGAATGAATGACTTAGATTTTTATTTTAGTATTTATTGGTTCCAGTCCCTGGTATCAGTGCAGTAAACTTAGCCTCCCCCCCAAATGCTGACTTCATTTAATAGATTGGAACAGCCCTCATATGATTTTTTTTTTCTGAAAATGAAGGAATGACTTTATTGTACATGTAATGGCTCAACCTCCTTTGTAAAGGAGCAACAAGGTAGCAAATTGCACAATTCATCAATCTGGAAATGCTTGTGCAACCCAGTTCTGTTTTCCTATTTGTCTGCATCATAATACTAGCTTACAACATTTCACTGCCCTTTCATAAAAGCTCAGAACAAATGCTTGTTTACAAGTGAAGTACATTACACTCGATATAAATCAAGATAGTAAATTGAAGTTGAGACTACTTTTTTTTCCTGAACTACAACCCTTTCCTGCTACTGACAGCAATAATAGTAATAATAATACAATGACTATGATGTAAAAGTAGCATCTTGTGGTCTTAAAAGGATTGTGACCATACTGTGTTACATAATTCAAATACACCTAATAGAGAGTTGTGAATTTCCCTGAAAGGGGATCAAGTCTGGGGCAGGGGTTGGGGAAAGAGAGCACAACCAGACTTGTTAGAACACCTCTTATAAATTTGGGTTTTTTATTAATAGACTTGAGATGTTAATGGCAGAAAACTCTTTGCACCGTTCATTCACTTACTCTTTTGCACAGGTCACACACCTGCACACAGCTGAAGCAACAGTGAGTACAGTGCAGTACACTGACTCAGAAGTGGATGGTCACACTGAGTACAGTTGTGGTTTCTAGAAAGGTGTTAGGAAACTCCTTCGAGTTTCCTTATGTCAAGAGGCGTGTGTCACACCTGTAGTTTCTCTCTGCATGTAGTTACCCATTTCCTCTTTCTACATGGTCCGAGTTATCCCAGCACTGGTTGATATGCCCATTCACCAACCTCTTACTGTCTTCAGTTTACCAGTTCCTGGGAGACTTTGCACGTGCTATCTCATGGAACATATGTTTCCCACCGGTTTTGGGTGATGATCTGTAAGACCCCAGTCTCACACTCTGAGCTCATCAAAGAGGTTTTACTTTAAAAATGCAGAGGGTTCCAAAATTCACCCACCGAATTTATTAAAAGTATCTTCAGTTCTTTTATACCATGAGAGAGCGCACAGGAGAAGGTGGTACACATGTTTTTCAGGAGGTCAAATAATTACACACTTTTGCTGGCAAACTTTAGAAAATTAAGGGAACTTGGCAAAAGTTTAAAGGGCAGCATTCAACCAAAATAAACCATTCCACAAAGCATTGACTTAGCACATGCTAATTCATACAACTTAACAAAATCCAATCCACTGGCTATAAGTTACCCAAATGTCAAGAAAGGAGATTAAGAGAAGAAGAAGAAGCAAAGAAAGAGGAAAACAAAAAGAGAGAATTATAGCTCCCACCCGGAGTCCTGTGGAATTCCAGCTTCAATGTGTCCAGATGGCAGGATCGTGACCCTGCGATGGTCGATGGTCGCATGGTGCTGATTTTATCTGCGCTGGCCCCCTGTGGCCATCTGCCCCAGGCAGGACTTCAGGTGTGCAAGCTATTCTGGGGCTGGGTCAGCGGCTCAGGGGGCTGTGGTATGGGCAGTGTTCCCGATGTGCTGGTGACTACTGGCTACTCTGGGGTTGCCCAAGGAGGCTCAATGGGGCTGCGGTGTGGAACAGGGCACTACTCCACCTTCATGGAATTCAACCTATCCCTTCCCCCAGACACACATGCTTGAGTTGCTCCAAACCAATAATTAATATAATAATCCAGCGTCTCACGTGGTCCCTCTATCCACGGTGTAGGTCCCTGGTCCCCATTCAGGCAGGCTCATGCAGAGGGGCATTTGTGGTAGCAGCAGTGCTGCTGCTGAGGCATCAACTGTTACCGGGGGAGACAGAATGTGCGTGGGAGAAAGGAGGAAATGACCCTGTTGTGTAGGTGGGGAACTGGGCCACAGCATTTTACTGACTTGCCTCACCCCTGGCAGGAAGCCAGCAGCAAGGCTGTGAACTGAGTCCAGGATGTCTGTGTCCTTGCTCAGCCCTGCATCCACAAGAGCAAATGTCTCTGCAGTTTTCAGCTCCTGTTGCTCTTGCTCTGCTGCAAGACATACAGTCACAGCAGTCATACATATGCTTTCCTGGATATACTGGCACTCAGGAAATAGGTTCCAAGGTCTCAGGAAAACCTCAAAATATTTGAGATTGGGTTTCTAGGGCTTGACTGGCATACTTACTGAGACTCAGCTTTAGCTTTTTTGTTCCTCTGAATGAACTAGAGACGTTTCTTCTAGTCTTTATTCCACAAAGTGTGAATAGAAAAGGAGGAGCCCAAAGAGGCGTGTCAGGTATCTGAGGAGAACAGTTGCTTAGAAGAGTCCATTTTTCCTATGACTCTTCCACCCAACGTATCTAAAATATTTAGAAGAAAAGAAAGAGTAAGCGAAACATTTGTAAGAAATTACATCAAAAAGGAAGACTCAAAAAGATTAGGAAAATTTATTATTGAGTCTGTGATGCAGTATAATGTGCTTTTTAGGAGTCACTTTGCTTTAGTCCTTATCTTTCCACTGCTCCCCAGGCCAAGTGCTGAAAACAACAGTTGACAAACCCTCATTTTTATTTTGCTCTGGACATTGCTAATATTTCTTTAGATAACACTAACAATTGTACTTTAGGGTTGTGATGGTGTCAGGATTGGACTGTGCTGAGGATATGAGTTGTGATCAGGCCATTGTAACTTCATGCTAATCTTTTCCTTAGCTTTTTTTTTTTTTCAGTCTCTGAAAGCTCATTAGCTTTTCCAGGGGAAAGACTGTGGGGAAATTTCTTTTGTCTCTAGGTAAATTCCATTCATTGAATTCACTGAATCAAAAGCATAGAAATCCCTTTAAATATCAGTAATTTCAATAATCTGTAGTTATTCTTCACTGAATTGTCTTAGTTACTGTCCTATTTAAACAAGCTTTTGGTTGACCAGAGACTGTTAAAATGGACTCTGCGTGAGACCAGAATATTTAAAATGAGTTCACAAAACTATCTCTTCAGCCCACTTTATGCTGGTGGAAGGAACTTAATTTGAAGTCCCTAGTCTTAAAAGTATTCTCGAGACTCTCACTTCTTTGCCCTGATAGACTTAGAAGTGATTATAATAATAAAACAAGTAGGCTTATTGTTTTAAACCTTATCTACATAAAAGACATTGTGCAGAACAAGAATGGGTTAGATGATCAAACTCTATGTAATTAGTTGAATGGGAATGCCTCCTTGAAATACAAGGGTGGGATGACCTCTATATTTGGTAAGTAAACAGCCTACTGCTGACACTGGTGGGAGACAAATAATAAAGTTAGGACAGGTGTCTTTGCCTGATACTAACTTTCAGGTTTCATCAGTCTTTGAATGTAATCTTGCTGGTTTTGACTATACTACTGCAGCAAATGATTCTCCTCTTTGTACATGAAAAGCCACTGGGCTTTTTGGGAATTTAAGGAAAAAAAAATGACACCAGAACTTGGCTGACCATAAAGTATACAGTGACATTTTGGTTGTCAGATGAAACACATTGGAAAACTTATGCAGATATATTTTGGGTTAGGAAAATTGATGTCCTGGCCTAAAAAGAAAAAAGAAATACTTGAACCTTAGTTTTTGGTGCTCAAAAATGGGAACTAGTTCCAGGTTATACTGAACTATTTAGAACAGCAAATTCATGTCAGTTTAGAAAAGCAGAAAATTATAATTACAAGAAAGTACTGTGGTTATTTTTTCTTGTGTAATTCAATTGAGAATCATCACTCAGAAAAGGCATATGGTCAATAAAGTCTTGTTCTCTTTAATTATTATAGAACAAGTTGACAAACATCTGAGCCAATTTCCCCAAAGTGTCTCAAACTTGGAATAGATAGAAAAAAAGTCAAGTGGATTCAATGCACAGATAAAGATGAGTAGTCAGAAATGGAAGGAGGAATGCGGAACAGTTCTGTCAGAACTCTTGATCAAGCTAAAGAGGTAAGTATTAGACTCCTTGGAAATATTGAAACTATTTTTAATGGTGAGACTAAGGTATTGCTTAAAGGTACAATCAGTAAGAGGCAAATGCCGCACCTTCTTAATCATTTCTATGTGTTTACTGGCTAAACTTTGGGTCTTTGTAAATCTGTGGAAAGCTGTATTTTTATTGGGGCCGTGAGGCCACTAATACGCCTTAATGACCAGCCTTACCTGGAACTTTCACCCATTAGGGTCTTTAGCACTGGTCTCTAGCAGAGCTGCAGTGATGCCCCACCTGCCCACAGATCCCCTTGATGCAGACCTCAACCTGTTCACTGGATTCCTGGCTTGAACTTGGACCTGTCTGATCACTGCCTTATGACTTGGACTCTTGGTTGGACCTGGCCAATATCTTGGCATCTGTCCCGCTCCACAACTCACAGTGGTAGACAGGCCCTGGCAGGTGACACTCTGCCCAGCTGGTCTTATAATAAAATTAATTATATTCTGCAGACTTGTGTTTTAGTTTATTAGCTTCACAGAGATATTTGAATTAGATCTGATACCTAATCAATAAACAATTAGTGCTAGATGAGCAGGAGCACATCCATAGTGAAAGTAGAATTTTCCCTTCATCTCTAAGATTTGACATTATTTGTGGTTTTTTTCCCAATTCTTTTTCCTGAGCTTTGCCCATTTCAAAGATTTTCTTGCAGGACTCTTCTATTATAGATCTCCATTACCCATTCTTAAAAGACCAGATATAATCCTTTCATCTATCTTGTGTGATTATTACTGCCTGCTGCAGCAAATTGGCACAGCTTTAGCAGCTTTAGATGGATATCTATGTAATCTCTTCATGGACTGGCCAGCAGAATCTCACTACTCACCTGTACAGTGATCCTTCACATTCATTACATGAGTTAGTGCTCAAATTTTACTAATAGGAGTGCCTTGGAGAGAAAATAATGTGCTTCAAGAAAGCAAACATTAATCTTTGGGTTTTGATGGTATTTGTTGAAAATATTTAGAATTGAGTTATCTATCTGATTTTAAAATTTACAAGTTGAACCATGCTTGGTTATTTACGTAAGTTGGAGGGCATGGTCAATAAAGTAGGACTTGTGTGAGAGAAGTTTAAGTGCAAGTTAATTACAGGTAATAAAAGACTAGACAAAGTTTACGACAATGGATGCTAATGCTACAAAGTTAATGAGAATTTTGTTATTGATTAGGCAGTAGACTAGACTTCATGAAATATCTATCTGACTTACAGAAAAGAGATTTTCCTAATGCACAAGTCACTTTTATGTTAATAACCATTTGCTGAAATTGTTTCAGTAATTAAGAATGTATGAAAAGTTAAATACAAAACAAAAATTGTCTGATTGTATTATTTTCTTTTTTCAATTCTTCTTTCCTGTAACTGCTAGCAGTAGCA
Organism: Pseudopipra pipra; assembly: GCF_036250125.1. Classification (NCBI taxonomy): domain Eukaryota; kingdom Metazoa; phylum Chordata; class Aves; order Passeriformes; family Pipridae; genus Pseudopipra; species Pseudopipra pipra. The sequence continues at coordinate 117,333,195 of NC_087549.1, forward strand.
GTTAGTATCACTAGCTCTCTGTGGCTGAAAAAGTTAATCTGATTGAAGTGACACAGTTCAGTCCAGAGCAAAATTTGCAGTCAAAAACTGATCACAAAGTTATACAATGAGTTGGGGGACTCAAGAATGAAAATACTCAGCTTGTTATTTGTGAGGGGAAGAAGGATATGCAAAATAGTGCCTTTTGCTTAGGAAAGAAGCTACAGATTTTGTAATGCTTCTTTTCATTGTAAATGTTCATTCCAAATCCATATATATTAGAAATATGAAAAAGTCTTCAAATTTTAAGGTTTAATTATTTCAAAATCGAATAAGGTTGTAAAAATAAGCACAGTCCATTAATATACCCTGTTTTTATTGCACAAGAGAAGTTTTTTCTGGGGTTTTGTGAGTTTTGGGGGTTTTTTTATGTTTTGTTTTGGAGAACTTAAGACCTTCAGATTTCTCAAACTGCGAATCAGAGAACTTGATAAAGAGGAGAGATGTTAAATGGCCCAGGGTACAAATGGATTCTCCCATCTTCTTGAGTTTTCATGCCTAATTTTATTCCTGGACATCATAATAAATTTAACAACGCCTCTGGATTTTTAACCATGATTCTTAACCAAGGTTGGGGTTCAGAACATGGAATTATTGGTGGTTGTATTTAATATGGAGGTACCCAAGGGCTGGGCTTTGTGAGTCAGATTTCTGCAGAACTGAGGAGTGAGTGACCTCAGGTGGACACAGGGCTGAAGAGGAAATGTAACCCGTGAAAAGGAGAAAAATAGTGGCTGCAGACAGTAAGAGAGTTCCCTGGTTCTTATCACACTGAGTGAAGATGTGAGAGGGATGGTCTCCAGAAAGGCTGAGATAAACCAAAAAACAGAGGAAAGAGAATAAGGCAAATGTGAAAATGATGTGAAGAAAGGAGACAGGTAAGATGGGACAAACAGTCAGTTCCTCAGGAAAATGAAATTGTTGGGGATATTTACACACATAGACTTTAGTCTCATGGGCCTATACTATCATATTTCTAACACATGAGAATGATCACTGCTCTGGCTGAGAAATTGCTCATATCCTGGGGTGGAAGAATCAGCTCCAGGCATCAGCTCTAGCAGAATTTACTTTGGCTAGATAAATAAAACCCACATTAGCTGCCAAATAAAAATCATTATCATGTGAGTTTTTATTATGCTTGCTCACTCTCTAGTGTGTGGAGTAGACATTACTAACTCATCTCACATAAACTGCCCAGCATGTGGCTGATAATGGCTTTAGGCTGATACTGGACAGGATCACAATGTGTGGCAGAGTCACATCTCTAGTCTGTGCATCAAACCACTCTTGAAACCACACCTCAAAACCACAGCTGTCGTTCAGAATCCTCCCTCCAAGATATTCTTGGTCTTCTGAATTCACTTAGAGCAGACATTTCACCCTTTGGGTCTTCCTCAGGCAATTTAATTCATAAAACAGACAAACAAAACATAGTGTAGATAGTGTACACTTTTATAATTTCTTTCCTGTTTTTTTTTTATTTTCTTTTCCCAGTTAGTCAGGTTTCTTTTATGCTATATATTACTGTCCATACAATGCAGAGCAGTACAACTGTAAGATCAGAGGGCAGTGAAAAGAAAATTTTTCCCTTGTGTGCATTTTTTTACTTTTGCAGTTCAGATAGCCAAAAGAAAAGGTATGCTATAGTCTCTATCTAATCTTTAATGCTAAATATAGTCTGAACTGCAGAGATGAGTGCTGCTGTTTGGGTACCCCTTCCAATTTATATTGTAACTACTAAAAAATTTTGTAAAAATTATGATGTGCCAACTGCTGGGAAATGATGTTAAAAAATCATATTCATTCCAGAATGTGAAAAGATGATCCTAGTATCCCTCTCATTCATTTAAAAAGGCTTCATTATTTATCTTTCTTCCAACATGCCAAGAAATAAAGCTTAGTCTGTGTATGTCCCATTTTGGAGGCTGAGCAATCCTGGAGGGACTAATTTTTCTGCCTGCTGTAGCTCTCTTGATTATTCTTTTAGCCAGATGTCAAACAGAAGACCGACAAACTTCAGATGCTTTTAAGAATGATGATAATAAGGGAAGATGATAAAAGGTAACTGGGTTGTACTCTTACAGCTGAATTGCTATTGATTTTAGAGAATGTAAAATCTCGTTGGGAGGCAGCCATTTCTCTAGCCCTTGGCGATGCTCTGCCCCCTTGCCTGCGTGGGGCAGGGTAGGGCCTCACAAATGGCTTTGCTCTTTCAAAGGAGATGGCTTGGAGCATGCAATTCTGCTTTGTGCAAGCCTGGTTGTTATAATTTGTCTCTCTGAGTAGTCCTTCTCTTATTGCAACCATTAGTAGATATTATGGTGACTTCAGGTTTATAAAGCTGTGTTGTATTAGAGCAAAATGGTGAGACTTTGTATTTAATGTTGCTTTGTAGCACCTAGTTTCGTGCTTATAGAGGGATCTGGTGTTGCAAAATAAGATACAGTCACAACCGAATGAAATAGGAACTTATTTGAGCCCAGATTGTGTATTTCACAAGCAGTTGAAATACGAGCAAAATATTTGTATTTTTAATGTGACTTTTTTTTCTTTTTTTACCTTTCATCTGCAGATTTTTTTCCAAGGAAAATATATTTTGCTTACCTAGTTTCATTTTGCACATAAGGGAAGAACATATAAAAAAACTTCTGCCAATGTTTTACTTATGTTTCCTTATATACAAAGAATATAAGAAAAAAAAGAGGTATTAATCTTTATCAACAATATCAACAAGGTACAGCATACAGTCATTAATTGTACAGATTTTACAGCTTATCTCTAGTGCTCAGTTGCAGCAAATAATAGTGGCAAAGCTGGTATTTGTATGGCTTTATTAGTATAAATGACATAGGACAAAGGGAAATTATAGTCTTTCTGGTTTCACTTTTATGTGACCATGTAAGAGAAATGTGTGCTGTTTTAAATTGCTTCTTGGTATGGATCCCTCTTACCAGTAGATCCTTCTGTTAAAAGATATTGCTTTTCTGGATAGCCTATAGCTGTCTCATAAGCATATTCATGTTCTTTAATCTTGAGAAAATATTTGTTTCCAGGCTGTATTAGCACAGATTGTTTTTCTGTGTAGTGTATCTATCTGCATAACTAAGGAAACATGTCACAAATAACTCTACAGGATGTAGCTTTCATTGTCTTCTGCAGTGATATCACCCAGCAATATAATTATGAGAAGCACTAAATAGTGATATCTTTAACTTGCACAGGCAAGGTATCACATCTAATACAGAACAAATCTAATAGGGTAATACAATATAATGGCAGAGAGTTCAGACTCTGAATGCTCAGTTACACTTTGGCATACGTGTTGGAATGAGGAGACAGTTCAGGAAACAAAAGTCTTGTGACATTTATAAAGTACAAAAAAATATATTCTTACGTCTTTTTGTTTTGTATGTTGGCAAAGTTCTGGTGGCCCAAAATCTGAATTTTTTTCCAGACATCTTATTACTTTATTATTAAAAACTGAGATATTAAAAAGTAACTGGCTTTCATCTCCTACTTATCTAACCAGATACTCGGTTGTGTTAATTGTACAGGTTATCTTCAATTGGGTTCATTTTTGCAATGTAAACTGCAATAAACATTGAATAAACATTGCATACATTCCAGGTTTCTTTTTTATTTATGATTGCAAGTAGTATCACAATAAAAATCTAGAAAGTATGAGCAATCTAAGTTCAAGATCTGGCTTGGACCACTCTCGGTAAGGTTTTGCATGTGATCGGCTTGAAGTGCTGTCTCTGGCAGGCTCCAGGAACTCCAGCATAGGTTCAAGAGGTTTGTGCTCCTGCAACAACCTTAATAATGCACAGCTGAAAGAATAATTTATATTGTTATTAACAGATACAAACAAGGGAACTTATGATTCAGATCTTTAGGAGGCTTGGAAAATTTGAGCAGTTGATACTTGAAGAGTTTGCTTTGCACTGATTATGTGCAGTGGCAGTTGATGCACCTTTGTTCAAGGGCCAATTTTATGCAATTTAACTCGATAGATAAACTTGAGACGAGCTATTTTTACACAATATATGCAGCTTGTTAAGGATGAAAAAATTTCCGATTTTTTCACAGTCACGTCTCAGAGATATCTTGTGATTCAACACAATTATTTCTTGTGGATGATTTTTGTATCATGTCTCTAGTTAAAGCATTTGGTACTAGCAAGACAGGGAAGGTATCCCAAACAAGATTCCTAACAATATTTTGGGAAACCTAGGGAGTGAAAGGCTGTGTGCATGAGGGCATGTTGGTAACAAGCATTAACACAAAAGGAACAAGGAGGTAAAGTTAGCACATTTAAAGGCCTGTGTGCCACTACTTGATAGCAGAGTCCAGCTCCATTGTAAGTAAATTGTCCTTTTCTACTACAAAAGAAATATGATCAGCACTTAGAGCTTTGTCAGGCAGAGGCAAATCATAAAAGCTCATTTAGGGGAGAAGTAAAATTCCTCAATCCATTTTCCTATCTGCGTATCAGGAAAGGATTACTTCTCTTTTTCTGCCCTTGCAGAGACAGAAACTTTTTTCCAAAAGACATAAATACTCCTGGAAAAGGTTGATGCAACAGCTTCTCCCTGCCAAGGAGAGTAAAAGGTGTAACTGGGGGAGTATACAGGATCTGACTGTGTGGCTGGGGCACAGTCCAGAGTTTTGTTGGATGACTCTTCTATGGGCTAAGTTGACTACGGGCATTACTTTCTGGATTACCTAGATGTAAAGATTGGTACTAGCACAGTGGACACAGACCCTTTAGTTGCTATGTCTCCATGTCCCTCAGAAGCAGCCGCGTGAAAAAGTTCCAGCATGGACTATATGGCAATGCTTTTGTGCACAGTCCATGGGCTGTGCTTCTGGAATCCCTGCTCTGAAAAGGTAGTTTATGCCAGAAGATGTTGCTTTCCAGAAGACTCATATGTAAGTAATCTCAGTATCTGAGGCCACTTATAAACCACAGACTGTTTCTGTAAGTCCTTTTTGGTATATGCTTTCTCACTCTGTTACCCTGGCCTCTTTCCCTCCTCCTTGATTTGTCACTTGAGAATCCACATAAAATAAAGAATGCAGCACACTCAAAGGAAAGTTCCTGGAGCTGAAATGTTACAGCTGTTCTGTCTCTGTTGTCTTTAAATCAGAGTTTCAGTTTGTTTCAGTGGTGCTGAGGAAAGCTAAAAACCTTAGAAAAAGCTGCTGTTGACATCTGTGGCAGAGGGTACCACCACTTTGCAACACAAAGGGAATATGAGCTCCTGATAGCTGCAAGCACTGTGGATTTTAATAGTATGAGCAAATATAGTTTGAGCAACCTCATGAAAATAGCTTGAAGTTTTCAACCTAATGACTGCTCTTAGGACAATTATATATTAATTTTAACTTAATGAAGGCTCCTGGCTCTGCAAGACACCAATATCCTGTCTGATTTCATTGCTGGGGGTTTTCCTAACTGCTAAATTCATATCACTGGTGTGTGTTTCAGAATGGTTCTCTCCTGAAATAACATTTCATATACTTGGAAATATAAAACATTAAGCATTCCTCTTTGAAAGGGATGCTTTCTCATAAGTTTTACATATTGTACTTATCAGAATTTTGAGATTTTTTTTCCCCTCATATCCACTAATTGGACGCTGCAGCTGGATACAGCATGGAAAAATTAAATGTGAAACAAATCTGCTTTAGCGGAGTTGTTTGTTAGGAGCTCTGATGAAGATAGCTGTGGGTTTGAATATATTTAAGAATGAAATGTTGGTGCACTTTTTGTTCATTTGTATGTTGCTGTATGTAAGATGAAATACATGCTCCATCCCTCCTTTCCCCTGCCATCAAATTTATAGACAGGCAAGCAGTTGCAAATGTGCCATCTACATCTGAGAATGTGGTGGGTTTTTTTCTTTTTGTGCCTTGTCTTTGCACAGGTGGAAGATGAAAACAGGAATATTATGGGAACTGGGCAGCCGAATATTGTTAGATACTTTTGGAAGAATATATCTGTCTATGGAACTGCACCTTGAAGATAGTGCCTGACTGGTGGCAGGTTGGGTTGGAAAGAACTCATTAGTTGGCATCAGTCATTTAAAGGCCAAAGGAGAAACAAAAACTAAGTGCAGTTTGTGGTTAAGGACTTTTTCAGAATGTTAGTCTTTCCATTTTTTTTCCCGTGTGCTTGGTTTTTAACTAATTAGAGTTACCTTCTTTGATTAACTGAACAAAACTAGGTTATTTAGAACTGGAAATTTGATACCTCTACTGCACCAAACTTAACATTTATTTCCGAGACATCTCTGTATCAGGGAATGGCTTGTTAGAGTCAACCTCAAGGATTGTATTATAGCTCCTGTCTGTGCTGTGTGTCAGGAGGACAGAGTAAATAGCAAACATATGTAGTCTGGAATAATCCAACCTGACACAGACAACCTAACCCCCCACTATAATTAACATCCTGGGACTTAATTCTTTGCTAAAGCACACTGCTTCTTTCACTTGGGAATGTAAAAGTGCTTACAAATCTAATTAAAATTCCTATTTAAAAAAATAGGATGATCTAGGCTTGGACTCACTTGGGCATTTAACATCTCAAATATAGAAGGGTCTGTTCTTATACATAGGAAGATACAGATAATAGCAGGTGGTTTGATAACATCAGAAGATCAATTTGTGAAATGATTTTACAAGAGGATTTTTTGTTTATTTTGGTCAGCCTGAATTTTCTGCCTTGAGAAATCAGCACTCTTTCAGCACTCTTCACTAAAAGGCTGTTGCTGACCCTGCTGGTTTCTATTGAACTAGTTTCCCAACACATGGTTAGCAAAATTACATTTGCCTTTTACTCAGCAGAAACTTCAAAGTTTCAGTCAGTCTCTAATTCCCAAAGGCTTGCAAAAAAATCCAACCAAGTGACAACACACAGGAAAAAACAAAACCCATCCCAGGGTGAAAAATAGTCTTGGATGCAAATACTAAGAGGACAGAAAGTGATAGTCTTTTACAGCTCATCTTTCTTCTTCGCATTGCATTTTTTTCTCTTTCCTTTTAAGGTGTTTCCCCTCCTCCTCCCCCCTCCATTCCTCCTCAGCTTTCTGGCATCTGACTTAAAAGGACATCTCAGAAAGGTCAGCTGATTACTGACTGAAGACAGCCTAAGTCAAAGAGGAGGATTTACAATTAGGAACAGATATAAAGATATATAAAAAGATTTGAAACTTTTTCTGAAGTGGTTATAATTTATACTTGAAAGGGTCATAATGACACTGCTTCTTTGTGCTTACATTAGGCTTTTCATCTGAAGATCTCAAAAGGTTTTAAGGGATTGAATTTAGTAGCACTATAATCTTCTCCTTCACCTTTAACAGGTTGCAATGATGGTAGGAAAAGAGTTAGGAGTGGGCATTAACAGAATTCACAATGTCCTCTCCAACTTAGGCTGTCATACTCTCTCCAATAAATGATGTGCCATCCTCTGACCTTTTCAGACTAGGTATAGCACATAGAAAATCATAGGTGCTACAAAAACCTGATCTGGTAGAAAATATTATGCAGGAAGAGGCCTAAGCTTCTGTCACAAGCAGAATCAGAGATACACGATGCAGCTGAGGAGCTATCATGCCAGAACTCAGATTGCTAAAACAGAAATGGCTACACGGGATCATAATGTTGATTAGTTGTCTAGACCCCCCTGTATGCTCAAGGAACAGAACAGGCACTTCTTTCACACAGTTTCTGATCTGTTTTAGATGTTCCTCCTAGCACCATTAACTAAAAGGGTTAGGTAGATGTTTAAAGCGAGGTGAAATTACTTCGACACCAAAAGTAAGCATTTTGTGGTGTTAAGGCTGGGCTGAGAAAGGAACTTTTGATTCATATCTTTTGATTCCTGGGTGAAGACTCTACTAAAAAGAGAGTACTGAAGTAATTATGAATTTAATGAAAGTTTCCTGAACTCCTTTGCTTAGTGCTGGACTGCAGGTGGTCTTTGTGCAGTGGACATGCTGTGAGTTGTCTTAAAAAATGAGATCCTACAGAGACCAAAGTGGGGAAATAATGTTTTTATGTCTAATGTTTGGACCACCACAGATAAATAGTCAGATCTCTGATGGGTCATGATGCTGAGTGTGTAAGCACATTTTATCTGTCCAGGACTGTGCAGTTAGGTGGCTACTGGAATGTGGGTGTTTTGATTGCCTTGTGGACACAGAATCACCAACAGCACTGTTTTGTGTATCAGTCAAGGAGTTTGGTCTTTTAGGTGTCTTGTTCTATATCACAGCAAAAGACATTCCTGGAAATGGGAATGACAGCCTTAGCATACAGAAGGTGGAAAGGGCTGTGTTGAGTATAGTTTGAGGCTGTTCGTTGCAGTCAGAGCAAACATGAAACTGATCTGGTTGTCTCAACGTTTGGTGTGGACCAAAACTTAAAAGAAAATAGAGGGGAAATAGCCCAGTCTGGCTTCCTTCAGTTAGTAAGACCTAATGAAGGTCTAGTGCTGCTCCTGCTGGGATCTGTCAGCAGTTTTAAGGCAGCTGAAGAATTACCTTATATAGAACATTTCCTAGGAATGCCTGGACCTTTAGGATTTTTATGGATGGTAAATAGTCTGCAGACCAAAGCTTAACTCAAGTTCACACTGTAGTATTCAAGTAGACTAAAGGTGCAATGCTTGCAACTTATGTTAAAAGCTGCTGTGCTTTCAATAGCTTCCTGCATTGCGTTATGTGCGTTTTTGCTTTTGTTGTTTTTAAGACTTCAGCCTGCAATGCTTCCTAAACAAGGTCTTAAAACTTGAGATCTTGCATGCATTTGCAGAAGCAGCAGGCGCCAAGGAAATGGCAGTTACAGTGCTGCCACCAATTTCTGTGGCACAGCAGGAATGGTCTTTAAGAGAGAAACTAGACTTACAAGCACTCCATGTTCTTGGGTAATATTCCTTATTACAAAACAAAACTTCTTTCTTATAAGGCTTAAGGCAAAGAAATAACTCCTTACCAAGAAAATGTCTGCTGCTCTTGGTTATTGACCTCACCAGACCTTGCAGGAAAAACACGGGTTAGGAGCTGGTGGAGTTGGACTTTTTCAAGGCAGTATTTTATAGGGAGTGACTAAGATGTGTCATAGTCAATTCTAATCTTGGCAGCTTAAAACCTTTTGCTCAAGTGAGGGATTCAGCAGCCCTCTAGGTTTCTCCTCCCTTTTGTGTATTTGTCCTAGGTCCTTGGACACATTTTGTCATTTTAACATCTGCAGAGAGAACTAACTTAATGTCTATACACCATCTGCTGGGTAAGTAAATATCTATTTCACAGCATGACAAGATACTCTTTCCACCAATGAAGATGTATAGAGATTTGCCGAAAATCAAGGCACTGTTAAAAGATTGAAATACTTCTGTTTGTTGTGTGCTCCATTTACAGTTTTCGCATACCTCTCCACAGCTTAGCCTTTTTTTTATCTGAAAGAAGTGTTTAAAATATCCTGGTAGAGGTGCTTTTTTCTTTTTTTTTCCCCCATGAAGAAGTATATCCAATTAGGAGGCAGCCAGAAGAGGTTTGTGGAATTCAGGCAGCATTTACAGCCTGATTAATGCATAAGTGGCTTACTGCCTCTGTCCTTCTGCATTTGTATTACAGTAGCATCTAGAGATCATAGCTCTATCAGGTTGGTTTTATACAAACATGACCCCTTTCCTACTGAGAAGGTGCCTAAGTGCACAATTAAGAGAGAGATGAAATGTTATCTTTTTTCCCATTCAGATTTTTTGTATCCCTCACTGCCTCACTGTGTGAGTGGAGGAGGCTGTCTTGGTCTGGATTGCTGTCCCTGGTCTCACGTTCTTCTTTCTTTTTTCTGTGAAGTGAAAGATTTTTCTCATCACTAACATAATTGCACTAATATTCCATGGGTTTTTTCATGGCTTCAATAGCTTCATGTTTTAAAAAGAAAACAATGAAGAGGGGCAAATGTCGGCACTGAAGCTGATGGCCTGGAGGCTGGTGAAAGCTGGTGCTTGGGGTAGAGCTTTGGGGAAGCTCACATGGCTCTGACCCGGGTATCCTAATAGTGTATCCTAATAGTGATCAGTCCAATGAATAACAAACTCAGTCTTAAAGGAAGAAAGTGAATATATATTAGAAAGTGTATTAACTGCATGATATTTTTCTGGGTCATTCTGAATGACATGCTTTGTGAAATTCTTCTTTGATTTCTTTTTTCAGAAACATTTGCTACAACTCTCTGGTTTCTTCCAGTGACTTAATGTTAGTGGTTTCATCTTATGATGTATGACTGTTTAGTAATATACTGGGAATTTTTTTCTTTCATGTTTTTTTGTTCTTCTGTTCAGACTGAAGAACTCAGAGTCTGGGCTTCCCTAGAGCTTCAGCTTTATTATTCTCTTATTTTTGTTGTTCCCTCTCAGCTGCAAATTGCATTTTCTGTCTTTTTCTAACAGTGGGGTGAGCTGTTCTTGTCCCACCAGAAGTCTGGTTTCTTTTGGTTAATTTAATACCTTTTCCACTGGAGATAGTTTATCAGTTTCTTAAGCATTCTGTTATATCTTACTGGCCTTATTTTCTTTCTCACTATTTAATAAGCCTGGTGCAGTGCCTTCCCAATGGATTTCCTATGCCTCCTTTGTGTACAAGCTTTTTTAGCAGTTAGAGAGAGTGTTTTTTATTGGTTTCCATTTGTTTGGGTGAATGGGTTCTTTCCTGCTGTTTGACAGGCACATTGTGATGTCAGCTTCGTCACTTTTCTCCAGACTGATTATCTATTTGCTTGTCATATCCTTCTAGAGCTCCAACTATTTTCTAAATGTTAGTCTTCGAGTTTTTCCAATCTCCCTTTTGGCTTTCTCACAGGGACGCAAAGTGATTTTTCCCAAAGGCAGACTGAATTTTAAGCTCTCTAGCCATATACATGAACTTATTATAAAAGCCTCGTGGTGTCAGAAATGATTCAATTGGTTGTGACAGGGTGACTTCAGGAGTCTCACAGCTCTGCTGCTGCAGTTGCCCAAGAAATGGCTGCTGAGACAGGCCAATAACTATCCTATGTGTGCCTGAGGTAGGCTTAAATGCTGGAGAATGACAGCCTCCCTAAGACCTTCATGGCAGCTGACCTTAAATGACATCAGTAATGCACAGAAACACAGTGTTACAGACCCACCTGGAGACTAACTAGTGGTGTTCCCCACCCCAAGAAAGAGGAACCAGTTCTGTGTAATCATCAGAAATGATAATGAAGAAAACAAATCTTCATCAGCACTGAAATGTAAAGTCATATTCCTAAAGCATTTGCATGCCTGTTTTTGCCATCAGCATGCTGCAGGGAGCAGGGTTTGGGAAGCTGAAACTCAGGCTTCTATACATTCAAGCTTGTATTTCGCTCCTTTGAAATCCATGGCAGAATCATATCTCTTGAATACATAGTGTATGAGGTACAGCTTGTATTGATCTCAGGCTAAGATTTTCTGGACTGAATCTTTCATCATTCTAATCCAGGCATCATCACAATCAAATCCTTACTTTGTGCACCTCTCCATGGAAGACAACAGAATAAGCCACAGGAAGAAATTATGCCATGTGTTTGAACTGAAGTCTTCATCAGCCTGGACAAGTCACTAACTCTCTGCCAAGCTGATGCAAGTCACCTCTTGAGCTGGATGTGCTGTTTGTTCAGTAAATTCATCTGTTACAAGCTCAGCATTGTACATTAGGGTCAGAGCAAAGTGCTACACGTGGAGGATCAGTTTGCAGGACAGGGAGCACCTGTAAAGCTTCCTGATGTGGGATTTTGTATTAACAATGAATGAATGCAGTTTCTCTGATTAGTTTATTTCCTCGCTATTGCTTCTTGTTCATAAAAGCCTTTGCATTTCTTTCTCCCTTGTAATTATTTTTAGGTCGTGGTAGAGATAGCTAAGATTGTATATAATGTATTGTAGTATTTATTTTGTATAGTCATTGTAATATATAATCCCTTCCCCCCATTTTGAGTCTCGTGTGGTGTCTGGAAAACCCATCTCACGTTGGGTTGAGATGTGGGAGTGAGGGCTTGGACTAGGGAATTGGATTTTTGGGGCTCTCAAACCATGACAGTGTGGTAGAGAGAAATTAAGTGGCTTTAAGTAATTGCCTGATTTCTATCCAAAGGATTCATATGGGGGCTCTTTTTACTACTAATGTTGAGTAGGAGTTTCACATTGTATGGAGGTTTTGACTGATCTTTTTTTATATTTCTTTCCTTCAGTTTTATTCTGCTGTTAAAATCTTGACAGGCTATCAATACACTCCTCAGATTTCTGTAACAAATAACTGTGATATACAAGCATGGAAAGCCCCATGTTTGTTTTTTTTTAAAAAAAGGCAACAAATTCTAAATCTTTTATGATGCATTATTTAATACAGACATTTTAAGCAAAGGCTCTGGATATACAGCTTGTTCCTTTTACGTTGGGATTCCCACCCTTGTTTTAAAATTTCACTTTGAGCTAACACTCACTTTGCACGTAACTATAATACATTTTTAATAATAATAAAAAAACTGTTATAAACATACAAGGAATAAAATATCAGAGGGTTGTAGGATGATATTAATGCACTATACTTTTCACATGGTTTGTAGGAACTGCCACTTTTAATCATAACCATACATCTTGAAATGTCTACTTGGTTTGAAATAATTTAGTGTTGCAAAATCAGTCATGAAAGCTCCTTGACCTGAAAGTTTCCTAGTTTAGAGAACAGAACAACAGACCTAGAAAACATAAGTGTATTGAAATGTTTTAGAATATAGTAAATAAATTGTGTTAAACTTAATAGGGCACTTACAAATATGTCAAATCTATTCATACAGCCTTGACTGAGTGCTTTATGCAGGACAGGTTTGAAACATAGCTGAGAGTAAATTTCAATGATTTATTACATTGATTTTCATTCAGTGAGAGTGGTGAAAATTTTTATGTATTCACATCTGGGCATTGTAAGGAGATCTTTCCTGTTCTGACATTTGCACTAGTCACAGTTTATACCTGCAGTATGAAAAAAGAGCTTACCATGTACAACAAGGACTTCACAATCTCATTTGCATAGATTTTAAAGATTCATTTTGTATTAAACATTTACTCTGCTTTAATAAAAATCATAGCCAATAGTCATGGATCTCGTCACTGTATGCTCTCTTATTAAAAAATATCCCCACATGGTACACAACATGAAACAAAACTAGAGCTGCCTAAAAGCTGACTCAGTTCCAGGCTCACAGTCTGACTGCTGTTGAGCATGAGGATTTGCATTTCTTCACAGATGGAAGATTTTAATTTCTCAAACTTAATTTTCCTCTGAGTTTCAACTTCCAGTAGGATCAGGGAGGAACAATGCAGTTGTCTGGATACAGTTTTCAGAGGAAAAAGCATGAACTGCCCTCAGGAGAGGAAGCATCTCATAAGTTTCTAGAAGTTCCTGTTAACTTGTAGAAGGTAAATTTATACCTTTAAGGAGGATGGGTCAATGTCAGGCTCAAGCAGGGCAGAAGTTGGAAGGCTGGTATTTACTGGTAGTACTAGTCTTATCTGATCACACCCTAAGGATTGACTTTGTTCTTCTCATAAATGCTTTTGGGTCTAATCTTCTCCACTCTCAGTCCAGCCTGTGTAAGATTAAAGATGTGAGTCTGTCTATTGACAGGACAGGAGAAATTTCCTTGTTGCCAAACAGACTAGGGAAAAATTCAAAATGAAAATGTTCTTAGAACAAGGAATACTTCTGGCTTCAGTTTCTGATCAAGACTTGGATTTAAATGTTGTTTGCAAGTGGCTTGCATTCATACTTACATGTATGTTGCTAGGGATAGCCTGAATCATAATGTGATTCCAATCCCAATGTTTTTGTCCCTTCACTGTTTTTGGGAAACTCATTCATTTGCCCTTCTTCGAGTTCATAAGTGTAAAAGTAGCTTTATGAAGGTTTCATATTCCAACATGGGAGAACTGGAGCACTTAGAATTTGTGCCATCTCTATTTGTGACTAATCTCTTTAATACTCTTGCTTCCATTTCAGCATCTGCTCTCAAGACATGGAAGGATACAGTGCTTGGCACTGCATTTGAAATATACAGGATAAAAAATATTACTAATGATCTGTCATAGCTTGGATACTATTTTGTAATATTGAGGGGTAAAAAATGGCTGTTCCACTGCATTTACCTGTTACAAAGTTTGACAATGTACACAGGAAAAGGACAGTTTAAAACTTCATGATTTAGTTACCTTTCTCCAGCCTTCTCATTTATCATTTCACTATACTTTTTAAATATTTCATTGCATCTTGATAATAAGCTTAAAATTAAGGTTGACATGAAATGCATAACCTGTATTATTAATATCCCATTATTTTATGGTTATACAAGAGCAGATTTGAATTGTCGCTTTAAATCAGATCATGAGTCAAAGCAAAGACCTTAATAGACTGCTGGATCTGTATCTTCACTGAATTAGACAGTAATTTGGCAGTCTCTTCTGCTAAACGTAGTGAAATAGCTAGTTAGTGTGATATGCCCAGGCAAATATGTTGTGTTGCATTGATGGAGATAATTCCCTGTGGCAATTGCACTGGCAGTTCAGTTGATTCTTCTTGATACAGTGATTCAGCGTGTTCTTAATGTTGAGGAAAGAAAATGTCTTTTAGAGCCTCCTAATGTGAATTCTAGGAATATGCCTGAATATCACTTGTGTTACCCAAAATAGCTTTCCCATATGCTTACGATATTTGTTCTTTGTAGTCTGTTAAAATGCCTTTACTGCGGAATGTTTCTAGTTGAGTTTTATATTTAAATTGTAAGCTATTGGTGAAAATGCTTGCTATTCAAAAAGAGCTCCCTGTATTTGATAGAGAAGAGACCCTAAACTTAATAAGGGCACCTAAGCTCCTTTATCTAGCACTGATGTCTTTGACAACTGAATACTTTTTCCAGATCTTACCATCAGCACTTCTGTACATCCAGAAAGTAGCTACAATACATGTGTTGAGAAACTGAGCATGCTCACTGCAAAGCAGAGGTACCTGGCGTGCTCACATGAACCGCATGCAAATGGGTTTTGCCCTTCTCATAATACAAAATCAATCCTGACTCTACATCTCCAGGACTTTGGAGACTAAGGGACTGCAATGTCTTGTAAATGCTCTTACTCTTTATTTTAAGTATTTGATAACGTCTTCCAAGGAGAAAAAGTGATGTTTATAAAAATTCATGTTATAAATGAAATGATGGTGTTATTAATACCTTAATGTAAGTATAAATATGTAACCTGACTTTTTTTTGTTGTTTACTGAAGAGAAATGTAATTTTTAGATGGTCAAATGTGCTCAGACTGGAAATGGTTAAGACCTGTTTTGCTATAAATGTGCATTCATTAAGGAATGCAAACATTTTTTGCAGGTGAGACAGATGGTTGCGTGTGCAACAATATTTCTTCAGATACTATTAAGTAAAACAAAATAAATATAAAATACCATTGCTGATCTTGTATGTTGTGCTCAAAAGAATCTATCTTTAGTAGGACATTAGCACTTTTCCACCTCCTTTATTTGCTGTCCATGGATGCCAAAAAAACCCTTTAGGTACTGAAAGATGAAGATGGAAAGTGAAGATGAAAGTGCTTTGTGTAAATATGTCACATATTTCTGACTTTCATGGCTTTTTTCATCGACCTAGAGAAAAATTTGTGTACTGTCTATGTTCTTGTACTTCATTTGCTGTTTATTCAAAGCAGATTTTAAACTATATTTTAGAACAGAAGTATAGTTCTTCCAATAATATTGGAAAAGAGAAAGGTAATGGTAAAAAGCAAATCTCTCAAGAGTAAGCGTTATAGAAGACTTGTGTCTCTCCTGGGAATAAAGCAGCAGTTTTTAACTTGGAACTTGAATTTTACTGAAATCAAACTTGTATTTCAAGAATTACTAATATGGGAACGAGGATGATAATCCAATATTTAAAGCAATCGTGTGACATGAAGAAAGATCTTACACATAAATACACTGAAAGAACGATTTAATGTTATGTTTCTCTTATTTCTTTTACTACTTTGTGCTTTCACTGAATGCTACCTCAGATCTTCCAAATATGATTTTCATTTCAGTTTTGCTGTCAGATTAAGAGAACAACAAGGCAGGAAACAAGTATCATTGAAATGCTGTCTGATAAAAGAGGAAAGAGAAGCAGCGATATGCTTGTGTCGTCTCATCTTAAACCACTGGCTGTGAACTTCTAACTTTCTTGTAGCCTAAGGGCATATTTTAAACCTCCGCTGACATCCTTGACTTCATTTACAGTGAAAATACTTGGTTATACTGATATTCTGTGAAAGACACTCAGCACTTGCACTTCTTAATTTTTCTGTTAGATACTGTCACCTATTCAATGTGGTTAGAATTCTCTTCTCTTGAGCAAAAGACACTTTTTGCCTGTCTTTCTCTGGGACAAAGCATTTTATAATTTCTGTTTTCTGTAAAGAGGACATATTTGTGCCTTGTTGCATGGTAGCAGTCATCCATAAAGTCGCTACTTGGATTTTTCAACAAAAAATGCATTTTTTTGCCTATGGCGACATTGAGACGTATGGCGTATCCTCATTTCACTCTTGAGGACTTTTCTGTCCTGTGCTAGTGAGTTTCTTCAGAAAACAATATTAAAAAAGAAAGGAACCTGTTTCCTTACTTGGAACCACCACTGTTTTGGCCTGACCTCTGAGTACGTTACAGTTTTGTTCCTTTCTCTCATCTTGGCATAGTCAAAGTTTCTTCTGCATTCATGCACTATGGGAACAGCTTGTATGCAAAGTTAGTGTAGCTATGGAGTTTTTTTCTATTTTTCCTCTTGGGCCCACAAACCTCCTATAAGATTCAGAGCCACATACCTAGTGGCTCCAGGGCCATGCTACACTGCAGCCTTGTCTTCACATCTACAGTGCCAGAGACTCAGTGCTCTTTAAGCTACTGTCGTATAGGGGCAAACATGAATTAAAGTATAAAGCTATCTTTGTTATGTTATGCATCCAAACTGTAAAAAACCATTATACAGATCTGCCTCTGCCATATGTGTATTAGCTAAAAGGTTGCCTTGGGGCTCAGCTACAGTAATTTTATGGTGTGTTGTTTTTTTCTGCAGAAAAGTTCTTGAAGGCCGGTGTTTTCAAAAACTCATTTATTTGTCTATTATTTGGTTGTCCATCATAGACTAGCAGACCCTTAAACTCTGAAAAAAATTAGTCCCAGTTAAATGCAAATTACAACATTAAAAATATTAGCCATAGTAGAAATGCAGGCTTTTAAATTTCTGGGGCTCAAAGGTCAGACTCCAAACTGTTTAATGTGACTAGGAATGTTTCTGTAGGTCAAGTGGGTGTGAGACTTCATTGGTTAATTTTATAGCAGTTTTGGAAATGCACATGACTTTGCCAGCTTGGGAGGATACATCAAAGTCTCTTGGGAAGTCACCTCAGTTTTCACAAAGATTATGTCCTTCAGTCATTGTGGTTTTTAGTTCATGACAGTCCCAGCTTATCTTAACTGACATTTTAGTACAAAAGTATGTCATGATAGAAATTTGAAAACATTTTCCATACCAGGAGGCAAACATAACTGTAAAAAGTAGCTCATTAATGCTATTTTTTAGGTCCAGTTGAGATTTGGGAGAAACCTTCTGTGTAATATTTCTGGTGGGCAATATTAACCTGGAATGACATGACACTGCATAATGGAACTTCTAATAGCTATGGTGAGTAATATCAACAATTTTAACTCCTCTTTATAATGCTAGACTTCCTGGGGAGGGCACATGGTTTTCTTAAATATACTTGTTCATAGGTACTATTTTCTTCTAAGTACTATTATTTATTCTACAAATAGAATAATAGACAAATTAAAAGTAGTATTGGAATAATAGCAACACTCCTCAGCTATCAGCAAACTATGTTATTTTCACTGTCTAAATGAATGAGCATAGCTTTTTATTATTTTTTCTCTTCCACTTCCAGAGTCCTCACAGATGAAATCCACAATGGCATCTGCTCTCTTATGTGTTGCTTTGCTGATCTTGAGGGCTTTGGTGAGGAATTTTGGGAATAAGATCATCCTGTAATGAGTTGTCCCATACAATATGTAAAATTATGCCAGCTAATGAGATTTATTAGTTATAAAACTTTCATTAGCAAAGTAAACTTCTTTTCTGTGAGGTGCTTCAGTGCCTTGTGTGGATGGCTCATTATTTTCCCCTGTGTGGGATTTTGGAAATGTTATCCACTTGAAATGTGAAGCACTATCATTTACCAAGCCCATTGTGCTATATAACCTACGGTTACATGATTAACTGCAGTTTCTTGCAAAAATAGTTATCTTTACCAGTTGTGCTAGCATGCATAAAAAGAAAAATATGCTCTTATATATCTCTTTCTACAGGATTGAAACACTTTACTAACAAATGCTCCCTGTATTTGATTACACTTTTGAAATCTATCAAGCCAGGTTTTAAATGCTTATATGTACATTTTAAATGAAATCAAGGCAACCTCTAAAGAAAATACCAAAAGAAAAACTTCTCACTCACTCTTTCTTTTTTACCTCTTCATAATACAGTGAGTTAGTTTGTCCTCAGATGGCTGCATCTTCGGGACCACCCCGAAATGATTTTTTGAAATAGTGTTCTCTGTAAATACTGCACTTGTCATCACAACCCCCTGCCTCTGAGAAAGCTCATGCAAAAAGAGCAGAGACTCATTGAAATCCTAAGGGAAGAAAATTCAAAAGGGGTTGGGTACAATCATTGTCTCTATTGTGCAATCACTGGTAATATGAATTCTAGCTAAAATTCAAATGAACACTTGCAGAAATGTTCACCAATCTCACCCATTTTATATAAATATGAGATACTGTTATTTATATACATGATGTAAATAGCATCAGTTTCTTAGCTCTTTTAAAATGACTTGAAGAAATGAAGTAATGGCTTCAGCTGATGAGGCTTTGCAACATGTAATTTACTATGGATCCCATCACTTCTGAATGTGTTGAGATTATGTTTGATGCATTATTGAAAATGTGACTCCTCTAAAGTTCTTCTCAACTCTCAAACATTAAGAACAGTCACAACAAAGAAGAGAGTGGGAAAAAGAGGGAGAATGTCTGACAAAACAACTAGAATAGTCATCTAAAACACTGTGTTAAAGGAATATTTAGATAGACTGAAGCTGTCCTTTATTATACTTTTTTCTCCCTACATTTTGGCTATTTTGCCTTTTGTCTTCTGCAGTATGTTGCTAGAGGTTTATGGGTACTTTTATTTTTTTTTTAAGGAGTTCATCTGTATGGAGAGTTATAACAGCTTCTTTTTCTCCTCACACAGCAGTGCAGATATCCTCTAGATACATTCTACCATATCAGTGAATGCTGGGGAAAGGGGGGGAGGCTTGCACAGGGGGAGGTGAGCCTCTGCTGCTTCTTTTTCTCCAGGTGATTCAGCACAGAAGACTAACTTGGGTCCTTTCAAGTGATCTCCACAGCAGTCAGGTTTGTTTCGCTGAAAGTGTATGTTAACCTAATCGTGATAAATACTTCCCTTTATCACCTCTTATCACCTTGTTGAACTGGCTCAACTATATGAAGTTACTTCTTTGATAACAAAATTAGGATGGTTGTGAGGGATGAACTGGGATTTGTATTGCTAAACAAGATACTTACTGTTAGTCTCCTAATCTTTGTGTTGGGATTGACTGTGCATTTTTGCCTGGGGAATTCCTTGTAGGATGTAAGGATGGGTACTTAGCCCACTGCAGTTGGTGGCAAAGCTTGCAAAAGCCTCTCTGATCTCAAGAGCAGCATGACTTCACACAGCAGAGTGCAAGTTACTCGCAGTTTTTTTTACACTGATTTGTTTCTGCTTGCCTGTTTTGTCAGTATTATCCCTAATAGTTTCAAAGCTCCATCTTTTCCTCTGTGATATAATGTAATAAATTGTGAAATGCTAGCACATTTTACGCTACTGCTCTAATTTATTGCCTGCTGCTCTCATAAGCAACAGCAGCAAAACCTTTAAAGTAATATTTGAAAAAGAAAAGAGCACAAATGAAGGTTCAGGAATAGCTTCCTAAAAGAGCACTTGAGAAAGAGTGATTTCCATACCAACATCTCCACACTGACAGATCAGTAATGGCCCAGCAATTCATGACAGGAGTACAGCTCTGTAAATGATTTTAGCTCTTATTTTCTTCTTTCTAATTTGAATTTGCCTGAGGAACCAAACAAAAAGTGTCAAGGGACAATGCCAAAGGAAAATGTATGTTTATTTTTCTTTTCCACAAAACTTAAACAAAGCCCCATATTATATGTTGATTTCAGACTGAGTGGGATATTTTGCTTTAATACAAAATGAAATACTACATTTAATTTTTATTTCTGTTTAACTGTTTCTAAGTAGGTAAAATGTCAAAGCCAAATACATCAAATAGTGCAGTATTAAAATGCTTATCAAATCTGCTCTTTGCTAGTCACAAAGAAGACGATAAATTCCATTCAAAGTCTCAAATGCTGCTTCTTGAGGTTGCATTTTTGAATAAATGTGATATAGTCTTAATGGACAGAGACTAAATTCTTGTGTTTTGCATTCTGCATGTGCTCAGGCAAAACATTTGCTCTGCAAAATATATTCCCATTAGTTACCTTATTCTCTTTCCCTTGGTCTCTTGTTTTGTTTCGCTCCTCTACAGAATCTTATCCGGAAAATCACAGCGTACATTTGCAATGCATAACATCTACTTAAGTTGAACCATAGTAAAATTAATGAATGTAATAATAAATTCCATGTCTCTACCGTGCTGTGTTTTTTTCCTTGTATAAAATGTTGCTACTATTTTATACTGTACTGCCATTCATTCCAAGTTACAATAAGCCTTAAGCAAAGGGGCTTTACCTCTGGGGGGAAAAAAACCCCTCAAGAATCGATACATTGACACTGACTCTCATCCAAATATTCCAGTTGATTTTACCTATTTCTTACCATTTCTTCTCCAGTATAAATTTTGTATACCACCATATTTTCCTTCGTATGCTCAAGATGGACTTTGAGATCTTCATCTTCAAACAATCTTGTTTGAGCTCTTGCCTTTAGTCCAGCTATTTTGAGTGTGGTCATTTCGATATGACTGAAGTGTAACCGTTGATCGTCCCAACAACAAAGTTCAATTACGTGTATGTTTGCAGAAAGTATCACATCAGAAGTTTCATTTTGTCACGTTATTCAATTGATGTGGAAATACTGATGACACAGTGAGGCCACAGCTATATTAAATGAATACACTGATGGTCTCTGGCATTTGTAAATAGTCTACCATTAAACTCTAAACTTATTCTGTCTGTAACTCAGTGCTTGTATTATTTCCTTTCCACCTTCTTTCTCCCACTGGGACATGGTAATAAATTAAAAGGGAACATGGTTCTGCAAAATCCTCAGATCTCCCTTTCTTAAAAGGCCCAGAGAATGCTTATAAAATTCTAATTTTCTAATTTTTCTTTGTTGCTGTGAGCAAGCACCTTCGCTTTGTGTTCATGTTGATCACAATCAGTAACAAATGAAGCCTCCCTATGGAATACTTAATTTTATCTAAATATATCCTATATTTATTAATATAACTGTACTTAGATGGTTCTAACAGGGACAGAAAATAGAATGCCTATAGAAGTCACTGGATATAATGTAAGATAAGACAAAAAATAAAAATATATAATATATAAAATAAGACAAAAAGGAAATTTCAACCAAACAAGATGTTTTACCAGCACTCTGAATTCAATGCCTACAAGGCAACTGGATGCCTGTTTTTAGAAAATACTTTCTTTAGTCCTAAATAAACACATGCTTTCACATTTACATTGGCAATCAATACCAAATCCATCAAACTGTGAATTTACTACAGTATCTAGAAGCTCTTTCTTTAGGCTAAGTCCATCTTAGAAATTCACAAGAACAGACAAGTTAGTTCAGAAGGTCTTTTCTGTTTTTTCTACTCTTTAATAATTGAAACGAATATTCCTGTGGGATCAAGCAGTGATCAACAGGAACAACTGTTAAAAAGTGAAATGGTTAGACTACATGTTCTGTCCCTTCCATATCCTATTTTATTCTGCTAATCGTGCAGATGCAGTACAGTGGATTTTTAGAGGGAGGAGAGGCAGTCAGAAAAAATGGGTTTTCTAAAGAGGATTTGGCACCACTTTGGTGCTTAGATGAAGGTCAAATGTTCAGAAGAGGCCAGCATTAAGCAGCTCCAACCATGACACTTGGGCACAGATTTTTCAAAGAAGTCGGCATCTTGTATGCAGAGCTTGTTCTGTTAATCTTATTTGTTTTGGTGGCAGAGCTGAAGCTAAGCCCTTCTGAAAACCTGACTGCTGTAGCCAATTACATTGACAGAAGCCCAGTTGATACATATTGAATCGTGATTTGGAATGGTCAGAGAAATGGAAATTTTGTGTGTGTTTCATAGACTTTGACAAGTTTTGTTTACGAGAAAACTGAGCAGAATGAGGATCTCATTGCAAGCCTCTTGTGGAGCCTTCTGAAAATCAGTCCCATGATGTTTTGTCAGTGCATTCTTTTCTTCAAATGGTAGGGAGACAAACCGAGCAGTATTTCACTGTTGGGTGTAACTGTATTCTTTTGATTAATCATCTATGATTTAATACGTATATAGTGGATATTTTAAGTGATGAGTGAGATCCAGTTCTACTAATGTGGTGTGTATTTTGCCATTAATTTCAGTAGATGCAGTTCTGATGCTAATTTTACAGACAAAATAATTAATTTAAAACAATGGATTAAAAGTTGGCTACTTCACCCAAACATAGTAAAGGTTGCTCCTCTGCCCTTCCAAATAAATGATGATTTCTGAAAGAAGTTTAGAATTTTACTATTGTAAAATATACTCTTGTGGTTTCTTCAGTCCCACTTCCATCTATATATCTTTGTGAGTAAGGCAGATATGTATGTGACCATGGGTACTTTTTCAAGTGTGTTATTTAAACCAAAATATTCCAGTATGTTATGATGAACATGTATGTACTTGGCTACAGTAATTTAAAGAGCTTCAGATAAAATTAATTTGTCTCTGAATTCATTGAAGAAACCCATGAGAGATGTTCAGTATTGAATCTTAATCCTAGCTTCTAACAAGATTTTAAACCTGACTGCTATCCATTAATGAGATTTTTTTTTTCACAGTTATAAGGTGGTTAAAAATATTTTCAAGTGTCAGTGCTTACAGTACCAAAGTTTTCAGAAAAAAAATCTATTTTCAGCAACTTTAAAAAAAAAGTTGAAATAAAAAAAAATGCATGAAAATATAAACACCTGTGCATACACTCACATTCCAGAAGTGTTCTTTAAAAGACCTGCTGCTCATGTTACTCCTTCTGTCTGTTTTCTTTTCTTTGCAGCCAAGCAGAATGTTCATTGGAATGTTCAAGACTGGAATAAAGACATTGGTGGAAAAGTTAGCAACTCCATATAGGTAATATTATTGTCCACAGCAATGATATTAAACAGCAGAATAAACATACCTGTTATTTGTTTTATTCCCTGTGCCTAATTTTTTTCCTCTATGATCTTTCTGCATAAATCACGAGTCCTGGAGTATATTTCTTAATCTTATCTGGTAATGCCTATGCTTATTTGCTGGAGGCAGGTTGGGGGGGATATAACAGCATAAAAAGGCTCAACCTTTTTCTGTTAACCAGAAATAGAGATGATACTGTCTAGGCTTAATCTGAAGTTTAACGCGGTTTTTACTGTTAGTTTGTTGGGTTTTTTCCTGTATTACTCTTTTATTTCATTGTGTAAGATAAGTTTTTAATTGCAGACTCAATTAAAGCCCCACATATACCATGTAAGTGGTGTGTTGGTTTCTAGATAACATATGCTTCCACTGTCACCTATTTTCATGCAGCGAAGTCACTGATTTGATATTCATTTCTAGGTGCAAAGTAAAAACAGCAGCAAACCTTGAGAATTGTGTGTTCAGGGGAATGGACAAACAGCAGTGTGCTCCCATTTCAGCTACTTTGTCATCTAGAATGTAGCAGAAATTTGTGATGCTAAATGTGCTGGTATCACTTGAAGAATCCTATTAAACACATACCAAAGTGTAAGTGGTTCATTGCCCTAAAAAAAAAACATGGGAAATTTTGTAGGCTACATACCTTTTAGCTTCCTAACTGATAGAAAGGCAGGAGTGATTTGGTTCTTCATGTCTTTCATGTGTCTTTCTCAGTAGTTTCTTTTTCTCCTTGAAAATTTTGGATCATAGCTAGCCTGCAAATACGAATTTCAATGTGTAGATGCTGAATATGGCTTGTATGTCTTTAGCATACAGGAAAAACTAAAAGGTATGTTAGACAGAGAAATTCTTAGTTAATAAACCTTTTTTTCCCCTTCTACTGCATTCACAGATTATTCCTCTTAATTTTCTCCTTTTTGGTATGCAAACTAACCAGAAATGCTGATATCAGATGATTTGCCTGAACCTCAGCCAGTTATCTTAAGCTAATTATTATGGATTTTAGGCCTGTTTGCATCTTCACAGGCAATTAAACAATATTAGAGAGTAGTCATTACAAAAGGGATCAGACTCAGTCTGAATTGAAGCTCTTCTATTTTTCTTCATCACTAGAGCTATAGGAAAAAAGATCCTACCTATAACACAGCACAAATATTTTGAGAACTGAGATATCTTTTTCACAATTCCTTCTCAATAACAGCAAAAGAAGAAAAGTTATATACTGTGGATTGTATCTGTTCAACCGATAATGTTTAATGGATTAGAAAACCCCAAGAAATTAATCCCCTCTCCAACCACCACCTTCAGAAAACAACAACCAGGGAGCAGTCTGAAAGAACAACCACTGACTTAAAGTTGCATTTACGTTTTCAGCAAGGAACAGAACAAACGTTAAGTAAGGCAATTCATAATATCATGATAATCCTTGCTTTCCATTTATAGGAATATATTTTTCATTGTTTATTTTATAAAGGAACGATTCTGAAATTGAAATGGAGGCATTGCTTCTTTTTTTCTCTTCAGGCTATCTTTATTTTTTCACCTTTTTAAAAATAATCAGACCCTAAACTTGAGCAATACTTTTGTAAACTTTATTTCTGTTTTCCAATAATATATAAACTCTGATTGTATGTACCTTGCTGAAATGAAGAAACCACTTAGCAAAGAACAAAGAGAATTTTTAGTATGAGTCTAGTATGAGAAGGAAAGAAGGTAGATTAAAAGATCTTTTAATGTTTCTGTGTAAAAGACATAAAAATGGAGCTCTCCTACAAATTCATGAAAATAATATCAAATATTTAGAGCATTTTACAAAGCCAGAGAGTGAAGAAGCATGAGATGCTTTTTAGATTCAGTAAGCAAATTGTAAACATAGCTTGACCATTATATAAGCTGGGTGAAGGAAGAATAAACTGAAAATGCTGTTTACAATGCAAAAAGCATATATATTTAAAAATCTTTAAGGACTAGTGGATGTTCTATGAAGAATGATGTCTGGATCAAACTTCTTGCTTCTAAACATAACCCAGTCAAATACAGCTGGCTCTAACAAATTCTGATAAATATTTTAATCTCAGTAAGAAAATGAATGCAGTGATTTGCAAAATGAGCATAGGAGTATTGATAAGACTTTTATGTGTTAATGCTGTTTTTCTGGAGAATAGTTGGGCAGGCATGACAGGAAAGGGCCTGCCAGAGGTGTGCACGAGGCACCAAGGGCTGTTGACAAAAGTCAGATACTTGTGTAGATTGTGGGCAGGAAGAAACTCCCAGAGGATGGTTGGGCACTGGAACAGGCTCCCCAGGAATGTGGTCACAGCACCAGGCCTAACAGAGTTCAAGAAGCATCTGGATACTCATGGCCACATAGTATGACTCTTAGGGATGGTCCTGTGCAGGGCCAGGAGTTGGACTCAGTGATCCTTGTAGTTCCCTTCCAACTCAGCATATTCTGTGATTCTGTGACATAAACCCCAAAAATAACTCCATTTGTGTTTGCTTTTGGAAATGATAGCTTGATCAGAACTAGCTGCTGAGAGGTGGTGGTGTTAACAGGCCTGTGAAAAGACTCGAGTGGAAAGAATTGCAGCTGGAGTGCAGCAGTTATGTGCAATGCAGGCCTGGAAATTGTGCTGGTGTGCACTGGGCTATTTTGGAAGAAATCACAAGACTTAGGTCTGACATGGATGGATGAGTCCAGATATTATTCATAGATCCTGTTTAAAATAGGATTGAAATGTGCACACTATTTTTTTTTCCCTGTGACATATCACAAAGTGTGAAGGCAATCTGCATTTTCAGAGCAACTAAACCAAAATCCTACTTGATCTACCTCTTGGTTATGCAGATGAGGTTGAATATTGAAGCATTTTTGCATTTAATGTTATTTCACTTTCTTCACAGTTGTTAAATAAATATTGGGGGTTTTTTTGTTTAGAAATAATCATAACAGTATCATAATTGTAGGGTTTTTTCAATTCTTTTTAATGTTTTCCATTTACTTGCATATGAAGAACTAGATCTTTCTGCAGATGCTCTGTTTATACAGATGTATTTTTTTTAATTGTTTATTCACCAAATTTTGACATACATGTCATTATTTGACAATTATTTGTAATGTCTTGTATGAATATACATTTTCTAAGTTACCTGAATCATCTCACCTTACAAATAAAATAGCAAGTAGGCATTAAATTACAGTGCAGTCATGTAGATAAAACAAGTTCACACTTTAGCATAACAGAAAATCTTCAATCCCCTTCTGAAAGCTCCAGCTATAACTGAATAAACTTTTTGTTAAACTTTTATCATTTTCAGACAGTTTTTAATTCATTTTTAAAATTCTTTTTCAATTAAACACACACATGTATTTCTGTTTAATAAATAAAATAGCGTGGAGAGCATGTAAATGAGATACTTCTGTTTTTTTACCACGATCTTTACTTAAACCTTCTTCTCCAAAGATAACTACTAAAATAGGTCACAGTATAAAAATAGCATAGTAAGCAACTTAAGGACTGGATTCGTTTTGCAAACTGAGTGATCTAAATCTACCCTAAGTTCATTGATTTTGGTGGTTTAACTTAGATTAAATTGTGTTGTTGCAAATGAACATGCATCTGCTGCAGATGAAATACTAATTCCTCCAAAACCCTAACAGCAAGGAGCATGATTTGGCAGGCAAAAAAATAAGATAGTTGAAGGAAATGCCTACCTTCTTTCCTTCCATCTGCAAGTTTCACTTTAAATCCTGTACTGCAGGAGTATCTGACCTTTCAAACAGATGGATGCCTCATGGAGGTGCACAGGAGACATACTCAGCCTTCCTCTGCCAGATAACAAAAAGAGTGCCCATCATGGAGCTGCAGCCACACTCTTCGCCATGACTATCATACAACCTCCATATTCTGTTTAAATATACATATTCTTTAAGTTGTGTGGTGGATGAGCACTTATGCTGGGGATGCCCAGATTTCTGCAGCTGTATTGCATAGAGGTCTGGATATGTGCTGCGGGGAAAGGGGTTGATGAACCCTTGGGAAAATCAATGAGTGCTAGAGCAGTTGGAATTACTTATGCCTTGCTTTTTGATTGTGTCTCAGGTGTTCCTGAGGAGTAAATCACACAGTATATGAAATAATTTACAGAATGGATCAAACAAAAAGGCCATTACAGAAGGCAACATTCTTGGACTGCACTAAGCATAATTCTGCTGGAGCTCTTATTTGTTAATCAAACACTACTTCTTCCCTAGTAAGTCAGTAATGTAATACAAAATGACTTTTAAGGTTTTTTATTATTTGCAACTCACATCTTTTTCCAGGTTCAGTGCAAGTTTGATTACTACTGTAGCAGTAATAATTTTTTGTATTTATTAAATATAAAGAGCAAAAACTAAGCCAAAGGTTTCCATTTTAGTGATACTTTACAGCTGGAGAAAACCAGGGATAGTAACAGCCAAGCAGAGGCAGTTCTGAATAGAAGTTTAAAACAAAAAATAATTGATCTTTATCAACAAATCTTTCATAAATTATTTGGTTTGGGGCAGCTGAAGCAAAATATTTATTTCCATCAATTTTGCCAAAATATAGTCTATTATTTAGAATTGCTTCCTCCTTAGAAAATTAGAATTCTTAAGACTTATTACGTCTAGTTGGCCAAGAAATTAGAAAAAGAGGCCCAGTAGCTAATTAATCTAATTTTTGCAAAAACCTACCTCACTACAGAGCCTTATGAGTGACTTTAGAGAGAGCATAGGGCTTTCCCCAACCAAGGATGCATCCTGCTGCAGAGTGTAATTATTGAACTTCATCCTCATTGCATAGGTATTCATAGTGTTACAGTTTTCTATCACAGTTTTATGCAACATCACAGAATTCAATGTAGATGCAATACAGAACAATTAAGAAATAAGTCCACTGTGTACCTCTTATGTCCTTTAAGTACTACTGAAGAATCCCTCATAGAGTTTGTCATCAGCAGAAGCATTAATGCAAGTGGGCAAGTTTGAATGAATAGTCAAACCTTCTTGATACTAGTTCCAAAGTTCATGTGGAGGCAGCCAAAGCAGTAACAGGATGCATGCCAGACTAAGCAGAGCATTCAGAATATGTGTAGGCAGAAAAGCAAAATGATCATTACACAAGAAATGGCCAAAATATTTGAAAGGTTTTTGTAACAAGAAGGAGTGCTGAAGTATGTGATAACTCAGATAAGATTTTTCTTTTTTTTCCCCTGATAAAAAGAATCTTCCTGGTGCCTGCTTTCATTTATCCTTGTATTCTACCATTGTGTGTTTTTTACAATCTCTTTGTTGCTGTAATGCTGGTTGATTGAAATTCTCAATTTGTAGGTCTCCTTGAACATGTTTATTCAGGGGATGGGACTTGCACAAAACAATACACTTGTGTGAGGCAATCTCATCACATCACCCTTCATTATCATTTTTAGATTGTCTAACTGGAGTACTTGTCAGTGCTGTAGATCCTGTGCTCCAACAAAATGGCCTCAATTGTTGTGTGCTGATCTTTGATACCACATCGGCCTTAGCTTTACTGCGATGAAGCATCTGATGTGCTACAACTGCAACTTTGCTGTGCTAATACGATGGGATGTTTTGAGCACAGGGCTGAGGTCTTTCTTGATATGCGTTGTGGGCTTTTTTTCCCTCCATATATGCTTTGGTTTTTAAAATTAAAATACCGCCATTATTACCCTGCAAGGGCCATTCACTTAAGAGCTGGACTCGATAATCCTTCCAACTAAGAATATTATGTTACTCTGTGATTCTAAGTTTATGCATATGATGCAACTTACTGCATTGCTCTTCTTCTAGCAAGGATGAAGAGTGTCTGAGTTAGTTTCATATTTTCCACAGCTGGATGATGTGTCTATCCATTCACTTCACTGCCACATTGCATGCCTTTAAATCCATCATGAGACATTTTTCATATGCGGAAACTATTTAACATCTTGGGAACAAATTCCTTGCATTGTCTTGATATTTTTTGAAGTAACCAGATGCTGTAATTACTATGTATACTGTTCTTTTTGCCTGTTGGTTGTCGGATAGCACTCCCTATCACTTTAATTAACAGCATAAAGTTCATTTAAATAGTAAAAGATAAGTTTGTTTAAAAGTACTCGCATGTAATAGGAAGAAAGATTGGTCCTAGAGGTAAAAGCAAAATAAACTTAATTCAAATAATTCGTGCTAGAATACTTAATTCCTTTCCTTTTTAGTACTACTAATCTTTATTTGAAATTCTCCTACTTTTAATTATATTCCTTTTGTTTAATTATTAGCAGGTACATACCAGTGCTCTATGTTTATTTCTGTAAAACAGACCTAGTTCTTCAATAATTACATTCTTGGTGAAACTTGTATTTATTGGCTCTTCTTCTCTATCTTAGTGTCTACTTTGATTAGCTCATTACTAGTGCTTCATTGCTTCTTACTTTTCTCCAAAAGCTGAAAAAACTGGATTGCTATTAAGAAAAAAGATAGCTCATTGCTAATTACTTTTTAGGTGACAAGAGGCAATAAGTGTTCTGTGAGAGCTTGTTTAAAAGGGTCCATATAAAGAAGCAAAGAAAAGGAGAGACAAGGCATAGAAACATGGCATTTGTGAGGGATAAGTCAAATCAAATCACTCTCCTCCTAGCCACTATTAGTTGGTTTTTTATAGGCAGATTTACTTATGAACAGTGTCAGCTTGACTGCATTTTAATTGGTCCTGTATACAATGTCCTCTATAGTGTAACACAGAACCCTTTGGATGAGGAGTGACTGGTTATATCAAATTTTCATCAGAGGTTTTTTGAGATCCAAACACATTGTGTTATGTTTTAATCATCAGTCTTGACAATAGCATGTTCCAAACAGCTAAAACAGATTTTGTCATGAAAGGTATTAAAGAAAGATAAGGAAGAGAGAATTCAATGGAATGTGTCATCAGTTGAAATGCCAGACACATGCACAATGAAAGGGCTTGATTTGAGGATGGTACTTACATCAATTCCAAAAATAAGATTGTGATCTTCCTTCATGTTAATCCAATGCTTAACTCACGACATTTGTATGCAATTTGTAAGTTTTTATAAATTATATGATGATAAATATCATAATCTTCTGTCTTAACTTTCAGCTCAATATGTTGTGTGTTGCACAAATGTGACTGAAACTATAAAGTAATAGAAAAATATTACATCTGTAATATATATCTTGTTTGCTTATTGGTTTTTTTCATGCATTTTTACTAGTTGTGGTGGACCACTGAAAAATTAGAAGAGAATATCAATGAACTTTGAAGTTTAGGTGTACTGTTTATTAGTGTCAGGGGAACATAATAAAAAGGATATTTCCAGTAGGAAATCATGTTTTACACCCTGCTCTCCAAAATCAGGAGGAAGTGTAACATTAATGCCACACAGGAAATAAATGAAAAAATGGAATAGAAAGTGGAACCAACTTTGGGAACCATTGGAAATCCAGGTGTTATTAATAAGACTGGGTATGCAAGTGGGCTAGGAAATAAAATGGAATAAAAGAGAAGACAAGACAAGACCTGTGTCTTGTTTTGTGTATCTGGTTAGTTATTTTTCTGTATTTCAGGGTCCTTTTAAATGAAGAAGTTAAAACCATATTTTTTCCTCTTAAATATTTTCCCTTTATGGATGAACTTGTTTTTTAATGAGTAAAGTCAGTCCCTGCAATGTACTGTTAATGGAGTGATGAGCTGTGGAAAAGGATGCAGTTCCAAAAGCAGTCTCCACCTTTGGGATCAGTCAAACCGAAGACAGTTAAAGGTTTTCATTATTTTTTGAGATTGCTGATGAACTTGGTTAATTGTCAACACCAGAAGTTCCCAAACTGTGGTTGCCAGACCATATTAGTAGTCTGTGGATTAAACCACTAGACCATACAATTCTTAGGATGTCAGTTGCTAAGTTAGATGAGTTGGTGGTGTGAGGATTGAGACACGTGTACAAAACAATCTTTTTATTGTTGTGTATGGGAAAAAGGAGTAGGCCCCACTCAAAAGGGCAATCATGCAGTAGGAAATCATACTTAAAAACAGAGCAGCTTGAGGAAGCACCTGGAACAAAGAATCAAGAGGGAAATATGAGAGAGGACCACAAACCAGGTCTAAAGGCTGAGGAGATGGGAAACAAGTCCAGAATAGGTGCAGATTTTTCTGGCAAAGGAATAAATCCACTTAATATAGGAATGATTAAAGGAAATGGACACAAAGATCATAAACAGTTGAAGTGAGCTGTGTTGCCAAGGTGCTTGGCAAAGCGAGAACTACAGAGAAAAGGACCTTCATCCCATCTACAACCTCATTTGTTGTCTACTCGTGCTGAGTCATCACCTAGCTAGTTTTACCTCCTAAACTGACAGCCTTAATGGTAACTGAAATGCTGAATGGTTTTAATTTTACAATATCTCGAGATATCAGTAAGCAGAAACACAACTCACTCCACAGAACATTTTTATGAGGTTCAGTTTCATTAAAATTTTTATTTTTTTCCATAAAAGAGGTGGGAGATTTATCTGAAGGATATGCTAGATGGAAAGCAGCCAGCTGGAGACCTTGAGTTTTGCCAAATTCCAGGCACTCTGACTTTCTGCAAAGGAGCTGAGCAGGGACCATAAACAGCAAACCAAAGCTGTTTGAAATCTACCTCAGCTCTGAACAATCTTCATAGGAATCTCTCTAACTTTGTAGAACAATTTTGACAAATTAGCAATTTCCTAACAGTAATAAGCAGCCTTTCATCTCCTCAAGTCACAC
The DNA here is from genome assembly GCF_036250125.1 of Pseudopipra pipra. Lineage (NCBI taxonomy): Eukaryota > Metazoa > Chordata > Aves > Passeriformes > Pipridae > Pseudopipra > Pseudopipra pipra. The sequence continues at coordinate 117,365,646 of NC_087549.1, forward strand.
ATCATGTTTAAAAGCAATTCTACATCCATGCAGCTTCTACTAGGCTGAAGTTGGTATCAGTCAAAAGGCTGTTGGACTTAAATTCAATAGTGCCACTGCTGGCAGCCATTACTGACTCAAGTGAAAATCCAAACTACTGTAAGGTATTGCTGGAGCGTGTTCTAAAGATGATAGGATTATTTCTCTTCTGCTAAACTCTACCAATTTAGCTGAGTGCAGTTTGATCGATTTGGATGGTGCATCCCTCACAAACAAAACCCAATACTTGTTATAAAACTGTTGTGTTCTGGGTGATGGCAGCCCTGTGTCTTGTTCCCTATATGGTATCACTCCAGAAGTTGAGATTACTGTTTTGGACAAACAGAATAGAGATGTTGTTATCTAATATTTGTATTCTGAAGGGCAGAGGGATGAATGAATGTCAGTCTAGGAGCACACCTTATTTCTCCGCTGCGAAGCAGACCAGTATGGAAAAGCTCATACTGCATTTCTTTTTTCCTATATGTCTGTCCTGAGTTGTAGCCTTATTTTTTACTGTCAGATTATTTTCTTCAATACTGACTTCAATTCAGTGATTATACACATATATATGTACATAAAAGTGAATTACGTGGAAATATTTTATAAATTAATAAGTATTTTACTGGTTTAGAAATTGAAAAATAAGAAGTCATTTGGAAAAGTAGACAGAACATAGCTCTTTATTACTCCATTATTCTTCTAAGAAAACAGTAGCTAGAAATATTATTTTGCTGGGTTTTACACATTTTAAATAACAGTAAAAGAAATGCCATATTTTTTTAATTTCATGAATGAGTGAATAAAATTGCTGTGTGTGGTACTCAGTCACAAGAACTAATTGATACAAACTGCAACAGGAAAAGCAAGGTCAGTCATTCTGCTTTTTCTCAAAATTATTCTGCTCTATCCTATGAATGGGCCACATCTAATATTCATATTCATAAAGATTTTATATATGTTTTCAACAGGTCTTAGGAAACAAAATATGGGAATGAAAAAAATCCCTGTGAGATTCTTGACATGCCCCATCCACTTGGTATTATCTCTGTGACACCTGCCCGTGAGTTGCCCCACTGCATCTCAGTTGAGTGCAAGATACATTCCTCCTTTTCCCAGTCTGAAATTATTGGTGGTGCTGCACAGTCATAAGCAACTGGTTTTGGTCCAGCTGAGAGGCAGCTGCTTTGAATGGTGGGTAAAGTTTTTGCTGTACTAAGTTTGATTGCTCAGTGTCTAGTGGGTTTGGGACAGAAGTCTCAAAAGCGAGAAGAAATGCCATGTGCTGTATTGAAAGAGTGCAGGCTTCCCTTTGGTTAACTGTATCCTGCCACTGACCCAGTGGGCTCCACTGGGCTGTAGGACTGGAGTGCACATTACCAGGTGTCATGTATGTTAAATGGGTGACCTTTAAGCTTATGGACCTCTGCCATCTGACTCTATGCTCTGCTGGACCTTTTCTGGATTTTAAAGCAGTCTGCAGATAAGTTAATGTACCCGTCATCTTGCCCCCAGTGAGATTTGTGCCTAGTCTTTCAGCAATCTCTCCAGTAATGCTGCTCACATTTTATAGTTTTGATTCCCTCATATTGTAGATTTAGTTTTATTTTTCTGTAGATGTTCCCTGGAGCCAAAACAGAAGGAAGGGGAAATCTTTGCTGTAAAAGTCTTATATTTATGAGGCTTATGATGATAGGAGGGGGAAGATCCTTAAAAAAAAAAAATAACTCAAGTTGGTTTTAAACCTCTGTTCACATTTTAAAATGATCTGTGGAACACAGTTTTGTGTCTATAAAACAACCCCAAAAAATCTTCTGATGTTGTTATTAATAAAGCAGGTGGCTCATCTTTCAAAATCCCATTTTAGCCAGGCAATGATTTTCAATGAAACCTGACATGTTCATTTTTGCGAGACTTAGCAGCCCCCAAGGCCTGTTGAAAGTCATCTGAAAAAAGCTTTCTTAATAGATCAGTTTTCTTTGCTGAAGCTATAGCATCTCCTGTATTTACAAAGACTTGGTTCTTTTACATCTGTATTAGTTGAGCAGCAAGCTATCTCTGGTGACACAGATTAACAAAGTAGGCTAGTTATACAACATTGAAGAAGAGTTTATTCTGGAAAACATTTAGTTGACACCTTTATATATTGGCAACTATATTTTCATTTTTCCATTTATTGTAGAGAATTAATTCTTAGGAATCTATTGGCATAATTGATGACAGCTGGGGAATTGGAGCCAGCCTGGCAAATATGTTAATTATTATAGCAAATGATAGAGAGCACTTGGACAAATCCAGATCCAGTTTGAATCCGTTGACTTCTCCATGAGCTCATAGAGAATTTCCCATGTTAATCACTTGATTTTGTTCAAAAGTGCCTCCCAGACACCTGGTTCACATTTTATTAATAAAGATGGTCTGCTAGCTGCCCATTAAGGTACTCTGCTTGACAGAGTGGATAAACAATCATACTTTCTGACCAAATGTGGCTATTTACTTACAACTATGTGAGCAGAATAATAATGAGTTAAAACATTTTGATGAAAGGCATTGTTCTTGTGATCTTGCTTCTAGCACAGAATGAGAAAAGGATGTTTTCATCTGAGCTCAGCTATGGTTTTTATCTCCAAAAAATAAACATGTATCTTTCTTTTCTCCTATATCTCTACAGCCTCATTTTAGTGAATTAACTTTTCAAGAACTGTACCAGCTCGCATCTTCTCCATCTCCCTCTAGATTTTGAAACTTGCAGTGGCATTAAGCTTTACCCATCACCGAGTTTCAACTATTCATCAGCATTCCTAGCTAACTGGAGAGCTCCCAATTGACTGGAGGTTAGCCAATGTGACACCCATCTACAAGTAGCACTGGAAGGAGGATCTGGGGAACTACATGCCTGTCAGCCTGACCTCAGTGCCAGGGAAGGTCATGGAGCAGATCCTCTTCAGTGCCATCATGCAACACATGCAGGGCAACCAGGGGATCAGGCCCAGCCAGCATGTCCTATTTGACTAACCTGACCTCCTTCTGTGGCAAAGTGAGCCATTTAATGGAAAAGACTGTGGATGTTGTTTACCTGGACTTTGGTAATGCCTTGGACACTGTGGAAATTGCATCTTTCCCCTGTGTGCTGCTCAAGCAGAAGCTGTGTGGAATGACTACAGTGCTGTTGTCAGCAGGAGGGCCAGAACTCTTCCCCTGCATCTTTCCAGGTCTGCAGATGTGGGCATGGTTTGAAGAGCTCAGAAAAGAGTCATCATACACCTCCTTAGATCTGTAGAGCATGACAGCTCTGACTTTTATGTTAAATGTTGGCATCTGGATTTCTCCTCAAACTCCTGGTAGTGCCAAAGGGAGTCTTTTTATGTATCCTAGATGGTGAGTGGGAGCTGACAATTTGCAAAAGCTCGTCTCATCAACCTTTTACTTGTAAGAGATGCTTAGTAAGCCATAGGATGAATATTGACTGAACTTGTGACAAGTTTCCTCAGTAGGAATTGGTCTCTACAAAAGCTGGTCAGGTGTTTGAAACGTTATGTATTTTCCACAGACAGCAAATAATTTTCCTTTTTCAGCTGTAAAATCAATGTCTCTGAGCTTTGCATAGTAGGAGAGGACTGAAATAAACTCCTGAGGGGTCACGTCTAGGACTTTCCACTTAACGTGTCTCACTCTTGATGTTGCTTCATCAAGAATAAATCTAGAAAATTACATAGGGACCTACTGTCTGAATTAAACATCCTAAATGGATCAAATAACACTTAAAGAGGTGGCATCTTCAGATAAGAATGGAGTGCAACATGAGGAACTGGAAACTAGAAAAAGTCTGGCAAGCTGTATTCTGAAGGAGAAATGAGTCATGGTGTCTCTTAGAACCTGCTTGAATTCACAAGTCACTTCTGTATCAAATATACAAAAAAACCCCAAAATTCAAAGTGACACTGTTTCTGCATCTGGCTTCTGAAATTCCTCATTTTGTGTCTAAACTTGGATGCTGAGTGCAGTGTGCATTGAGAATTTTCCTGCATATTTTTTAGAATAATTATCATAATGAATTCAGTAACTCTCTCTTAATGTGGCTATCATTCTTCCCTGGTTTCAACAGGAAATTGTAAGTTAATTTGAGCAGAACTTTTTTTTGTATGTTAACATTGTATGAGAGGGTCCATCTAAGGCTCATTACTTGAGCAGTTTTGCCATGATGTGATAATAAATGACAGAGCTATCATACCCATGTTGAGGAAGGAAATACTTCAATTCCACAACATAGCAATAATTTGCTTCTGCATGAATTAGGATGAATTCTCTTTTATAATGTTATTTAGCTTGTACCATGTCTGTTGGTTTCTCTGCAGATAAGTGTTCACATTCCTCTCCAATGTACAGAGGCCTTTTAGTTTGAAGTATCAATTTGTTGGGTTATTTTGTTTGGGTTTTGTTTTGTTTTGTTTTGGTTGGTTTGTTTTTTTGTTTTGTTTCTGATGGTATTTTCTTTAAAGTTATTATTACATGTCAGCAATTTTTATAACATGACAGACTGTCCCCTTTCCTGTTAATTAATATATAGCACTGAAAATTTTTCCATCTACAGATCTGTAAATTGTGAAAAATAGCCCCTTTCTACCAGGTATATATTTTAAAGTATTATTAAGTACAGTAAAGGTACCCTTTTTTCAGCACTTCTGAAGCCAGATCCGCAGTGCTGGATCCAGTTCCAATACAAGAGAGAGCTAGAATTTCTGGAGAAAATCTATCAAAGCATCACTAAGATGATGAAGGGATTGGAGTTTCTCTCCTATGAGGAAAGGGTAAGACACTGTGGCTGTTCAGACTGGAGAAGATAAGGCATAAGGGCATCTTATAAATGTGAAGGGAGAATACAAAGACAACAGAGCCAAGTTCTTTTCAGATGTGCCCATGATAGCACAAGAGGCAGTGGTCACAAACTGAAATATGAAGAGATTCCCTTTAAACATTAGATAAAACTTTTTCACTCTGAGGATGATGGAGCACAGCACAGACTGTCCAGGGAGTTTTTGGAGTCCCTGTTCTTGGAGATATTTAAAAGCAGTCCGGAGAGGGTCTTGGACTGCTCTGCTCTTGGTGGCCCTGCTTGATCGAGGGTTTTGAGCAAGATGACCTCCAGAGTCCCTTCCAACCTCAATCATTTTGTGGTTCTGTGATTCTGTGAAATGTCAGACTTCATGATTTTGGGTTGAAGTCATGAGGATATAAATTGCTTTGCATTTCCACTCAAAGTCCTGAGCAGGTGCTAGCTGGAACTTACTGAAGAGTAGGGGCAGATACTGCAGCAAACACAACAGCTTCTATGTATGTCTTTTGAAAAAGGAATTAACACCAACCACCTGTATACCAAGCTGTCAGTGTACTTGCATTCGGGCACAGGAAACAAAACCTACTCTTGTCCACTTCATTCAAGTCTTCTACCAGTGTCTCTCTGTTTAATTCTAAACAAGGCCGTGAATGGGCAGCTTCATGCTTGACCTTCCCAATTCACAGGGTTTGATCTGTAGTACTTGTCTTTGCTGGAGGGATTTAGTATGTCAGGCAGCTGCTATGGAATAACTTCAAGTTATAGATGTCTTGATTCAGTCTCCTAAGTCTAGACAGCTGGTGCCATTTGATATGCTTTACAGTGTCCCTTGTCTTCCAGCTGCGTGTCCTGCGAGTGTGGATTCCCATTGGCCTTGGCTCTTCCATGACTGTGCAGATATCTTTGGTAACAGAAATCTCAAAGGGTGCTAGACACTTGTGTAGGCAACCGAATTTGAGCAATAATCTCAGAAATACAGCCATGCTGGCCTTCTAATAAATTTAGCTTCACTGGAATGTTATGGTCCTTTGTTGTTCTGTTACCTGCTGGTTTCTCAGGGCACATATGTATCTATTGTAGTAAATTCTGGATTTTCCAATAGCTGCCTTTATATTCTTGATGATCGAACCAGAAGGATATTTTCTCCTTATTATTCTTTTCATCCAAATCAGTTTTGAGCATGATAAAGACACTTATCAGATTCTTGGAGGCAGATGTGAATTTATTGGAAGATGTGAAAGCTACAGCCTTCCCTCTCTTGAGGTGCCACTTGTTACAGCACACCTTAGCCTTTATGTGGAGGCTTTTTGCACCTCTCAAGTCCAAAACAGTTGAATCCATTACTTTACTGATCTCCAAAGTGCTGTCAGACACCTACAGCTTGCTATTTATTTATTTAGAGTTATAGTAGCTGCACAAGCAAATGTAGTTCTCGTCTAAGAGCCTTTGCTCATTACAAGTCCTGCTTACTCACAGAAAGGTAATTTACTGCCTGCAGGGCAGGACTTGGGTATACCTAGGCTTCCTGGACAGCTAAAGGGATCATTCCATTCCAGTGCTCATTCACTTGCTGGCCTCTCTTAGATTGCTTGCAAAAGCACTTATCCTGCAAATGCTTACTCATGTAAGCAATAATACTCTAATCAGAAAGTAAGTGGAGCTTGGAAACATTAAGTTTTTTTAAGTGAGTAAGCACTTGCAGGGCAAAACCCAAGGGCATCAGAAATGACGATAATTTTCTGCTTAGTACATTGTCTATTTTTATCTTGAAGTCTGGATCTTTACATAACTTTCTATTAAACTGTTTGAGATGTTCCCTTCCTAGACTAGTCAGGAAGCCCAATGGGTGGATATTCTTATGCTTCAGAGCGTTTTCTAATGACTCCCTTTAAAATGAAATGAAACATTAGCCTGAATTATAGCTGTGATCCGCTTCTAAGTTCCTTTTTAAGCACTAAATTATATCTGTGCAGTGACTGTGTCCTTTCTTCTGTCCCTCTGAATCTCACTTCAAGCTTATCAAATAACTGCTTTACCAGAAGTTGGCAATGAGGTTCATGACTTGTCCTTTTAAAATGAGATTGTTTACAAATGTCTTCCCAACACCTAACAACTTACATGAAAGTGCACTTTTTCATCTGCAAGGATGAATAAAACAATGAAGATGTGTCCATGAAGGAGCAGCTTTGCCACAAAGACTGAAAAATAGTCATCAAAGCAAAAAATTCACTAATTTGATGAATGGAGAACTGTGAGTTACCCAGGCAGACATTAACTGGTATGTGTATGCTTGACTTGCTGCTGCTGCTGCTGTTATTACCACACTTTTTAATAGTACTCTGACTGCCTTTAAAAACAATTCCCTTGTAAGAATGCTTTCATATCTCAAACAGTTCTGGTGATTTTACTCCTCAGCTATTTTCTTCCTTCAACGGTTTATAAAACTGTTTAACTCAAACTCCAGAAACATTAAAGCAAAGGGTGATGTTTTGCCAAGCCATATGTTCTTAAATGGTGTGTTTTATGAAATGGATAATAAATACTTTAAGGCATAGTAGCTAAAAAAATTTCCAACCTAATGTAAGAAGGCACAGTTCCAGTGATTTCAGCATTAACATTAGGGATGAATTTAACTGTCTGTCTTCACTCAGGAGTGGGTATAGTGTTCAAGCTGCATAGATTTCATTGACATTAGATGTTGGGCTGGAATCTAGAATAAAATTGCGTTTTTTCTCCTCTACTCATATTAAGAATAACTTCACTCAATTTCTAGCTTATTGCTTTGCAAGAGTATTAAAAAGCTCTAGTAAAATGTTCACTAGGTATAAAATCTTGCTTGGTATTTGATCATTTTCCTATCTCAACAGCTTTTTGAAGACATTGTTCAACTGCAAATATTTTAATCCTCTTTTAGATGAATAATAAAGGTAAACCTCTAATATATGCACTATTCTACATAAAAACACTAACTGTAGGCCATAAAATGTCTGTTCTATTGAATCATAAATTGCTGTGCTAGTTAATCTATTTAGTCTTGCCTACTTGGTATGTCAGGAAAACATAGATAATCTCATGATTGAAGTAGTGATGTTACCTTTATATCTGTAGAAACACACTGCCCAGAAGTTGCTTATCTAAGGTTTGGTGAAGAGAGAACAGATAGTTTGGACTGCCAGGCTGAGGGTTGGTCTTAGTGTGCAGTCATCACTTATTCTCCATCTAGAAAATTGGGGTTTTTTTTGGGGAGGCTTTCTTCTGCTTTCTCTTTTCTCAGATGTGAAACAAAAAGGTTTTGAATATTGGTGGATGGTAAGTTATTCAAAACTTCTTTTTGTTCTCATTTCTTCACTGGACATCTCTAATTCCTCTCTCCTAACCAGATTATATTCTATCCTGCACTCTGTTGCTTTAAATAGATATGTGAGGTGTGAGGCAATGACATGAGTGTAAAGCTCATCCTCAGAGCTTAAATACTCTTTTCACATAATTTGAAATTTTTTATTTGGAATTATAATAAAAAAATCTACTCATGTCATGAAACTATAATTCCATCATAGCCAGAATTGACTTTGCTTTTTGGTCTTCAGATGATGAGAAATTTCTGCGCAAATGGTAACCTTTAAGAAAAAATTTTAAAATCCTGGTAAAACTTTAGATTTTTATTTTCCATTCTTCCTGACAATGCCAACATGAATGAAGATGGAAGGAAATGGACCTTACTGGCATTTTGCTCTTTAAAATAATGCTGTATTAAACGGAGCAATGTGTTAAAATGCTGTAAACACACAAACTTAACTCACTGATCAAAGGACACATATTAATGAGTGGAGGGGAATTTACAGCATACTTGTCATTTTAACAGTATAAAAGAACTTACAGGAGCACGAAATCCTTAAGTAATTTGTCTTTAAAATAAAGTCTATTTTTTCCCCCTCAGATTCTTAAAAAATGAGACAGATTATAAGCATGTTACAGAATTAATAATGAATCATTAAATGTTAAGCTTTGATCAATCTCCTATGACTATATAATATTTTGTTTTCTTGTCTTATTATTGAATGTACTTCCTTGTGTTCACCTATGCCAAGTCATTTCATGATACCATGGATTCTGATAGGGAAAAACCGATAAGTTTTTGGGAAACAGAGTTTGGCTTCAATATTACAACTGTGTCTTTATTCTTCTCTTAAACCTATTGATGGATCCTTAGAAAATAGTTTTGGTCTAATTTTATCACTGGTGCAGAAATGAACAAGATATTAAGGAAGTAGACTACTGATACCTATGGACAGAAAGGACCAACAGGGCAGAAGAACATTATAAGTATTGCTTATAGGCAGCAGTTAATGATTACCTCCTTAACTAATCAAAACCATTATTTTGACATTTTTAAATATTGTCCTAATTTGATGTTATCCTCTGAATAATGAAACACAGAGTTTTTCCCAATGTCATTCAGTTTCTTAAATCCCCTGAACTATTAAACTATCCATACTCCTTTATGACTTCAAAATCCATTTGGAGTCAGAGAGGTTGAGAAAAGTTGTGTTATAAGAGATCAGAAAAGGTTTAGAGAGAAAAATAAATACAGAAAAACTAAGTAAAAATTAGTTGAAGTAACACTTACAGATAGCAAAATTTTTAAGAGTAAGAAAATAATTCTGAAACATGTCAGTTGCACTCAATGCCAGCAAAATCCACCCAGGAAGAAAGGAAGACAGCAATTACTTGGCTCTAGTCTTGCCCATGTAATGAATACAGTCTTGGTCCTCACTTGGCAGATGGTAAAAATCCCACTAACACTGATAGAGCTGATATTTTGCTCAATGTCTTTCTGATGAAAGCCTGATACAATAACCAACCAACTCACGTTGCACCCAGTAGGACTTTTGCCACTGATTTCATTGGCAACAGTGTTGAAACTTTTGCCTTTGGGCCATGAGGCTGAAATCAATGAGCTTTCTGCTTTAAATTAGGTCATGTATTGCAATGTTTGTTTTTTTTCCTTATGACTACCTCAGGGTCAGATCCATAATCTGGCACAGAAGTGGAACAATCAGCTTTCAGTGTACACATTAAGATATGCATAGATGTTATGTTGTGTTACAGATTCAATAAATCTGAGCTCAGTTCAGCTATGATGTAATTTCCGTTGGTCTCAGTGAAGCAAAAGTAGAAATAAATCTGGCCTATCTTTTCTATATCAGAGCAAAAGTAAGATTTTGTAGATTAAAAAATTAAAGAGGAACAATCACTTGATTTTGCTTTTCAAATTAACTTTGAAGTAGTTCAACTAATGCAGATTAGTAATCTGTAGTCAAAATTGGTTTAACAAAGCTAAACATTGTTTGCTATCTTAAATATTGAAATAAAAATGCTACAAGTTTAAGACCATCTAGTAATAGCATGTAATTTACATGAGCATATCTGTCTTGTTTAGAAGCAAAAACTTTGATGTAATAGAACTTCTTTTCAGAGGAGAATATAAATATATATATAGCCTAAAGAGTATGGACTACATTTCATTTTAAAAGCCTACGAGAACATTTCACTGAGATTCTTACAAATTATGTTCATTTTTTAGAATGCATCAATGGATAATGTGGTAAAATGTGGTAATATAAGAAAAATGTCAACATTTCTAATTATTATTCTTCTGTGCATGTGTGTGTACACACAGACTGTATGAATTCCAACAGCACATTTTTGAATAATGATAATTCTATATTAATTTGTGCAGTTGCAAGTGGAGCATATTTTATAGAAATAAGTAACATTCTAGTATTACTACTTTACTTTCAGTGCTATAATTGTCATTGCCATGTTATTTGAAGATCCATAGCATGCATTACCAAGTACTTAAGTGATGTATTTTGATATTGTATGTTAAGAAGAGAATATGTAGTCCAGTATGATAATTATGGGGTAAAAAACCAACCTAACTAAAGTAAACATCTGACTTGTAAATAAAGACCCACTGGGAAAAGATAGACTAAATTTGGATTTTCATAGAAAACTTTATAAAAATTGCTTTTTACATTTATTTCATTTGATTAATTTCTTTATTTTGATTAAACAGTCAGTGCTTGCAGATTGTTCTCCATTAGCACATATAATTTTCATTTTTCTCTCTCTACTCAACCATTGTGCTTTGGTCCTATGTGTTGTACTGGATGTAGATGACCTCTTCCACTTTATTTTTCAAGCAGTGAGAGAACAGATGAAATTATCTCTATTTTCCCCAGTAAGGATGTGACAACCCTGAGCACTGGAGCCTGGTGCAGATCTCCTTGAGCTGATGTAGGTTTGAACAGATAAAGATGTACAGCGTGGCATTTTACCATTGTACTTACTGGTACAAAATCTACTTGCACAGCACTGCTGCACCTCTTCCAGCCTTGATACAGCTTTATGTGCTGCTAGGCTGGGTCACACATTCCTTACTGCTCCTGGCTAGTGTATGTGACACCAGCTTAGCTCATCTGTAGCTCCTCTATCTGCACAGAATACGTGTAAAAAGTAGGAAGCTACCAAACCTATATAAAATCTTGTTTTCCATTGAATGAAGCCATGTCCAATATATGTCTTCCATATCCTACAGCAAAATTATCTTTGCAGAACACCACCTGTACTACACTGTGCAGTATAATATATTCTAAAACACATTCATGTCATACAGGCCTCATGTAAACCTATAAATACTTGAAATGAGAGGAATTCCTCCAAATCTATTAATAAAAAAATTCTCTGTCTCTGCCAGTGCATCCTAGAGGAGGTTTCTCTTTGTTGAAAAGCATGCTTTGGCTTGAAGAAATTGGGAAAGAGTGAAGGTAGGTGAGTTGAGGCTCATTGAAAATACCTTGTAAACAGAAAGATTAATGTATAGCCTTATTTAAGCCAAGGCTGGTTACCCATTTTAGGAATATCCCAAAAGAGCTGAGCAAGTTGTTATTCAGATGAAAGTGTCGGTACTTGCTGCTCAACTACACAAATGTTTTTGACGTGGTACCCACGGAAGATTTTGGATGGAAATCTCTCAACTTTTAGACCAGGGATGCCTGATAAAGAAAATACATTCCCTGGAATCTTACACTACACACAGTCCTAGGTGACTCAGTATTAAGCCAATGCAGAAATTACTGGATGCAAAAGGGAACACCAATTACTAGGCAAAAAGCATACAGAGCTCCAGTCTGGGTCACAGAAGAGTGCATTAAGCTGTGGAAAACTGTACAAGGTAAGATAAAGGCTAGCATAAGGAAAAGGGTAGAGGTATTGCAATGGATAACATTGTGGTGCAGGAATTTTAAAGATTTGATTGACACACATCATGAACAATGGCAGTATCCCTAGCTCTGGGGCATAATCCCCAGGAAGAATGGCTAATATTGAAATATATGTTTGGCTTAAACCCCTGAAGGCAAAAGATGCACGAAGGCAAAAGGTGCACGAAGGCAAAAGTCAGCTTTGCAATGAAAAATTATGTAATGAAAAAAGTAGCCTCAGTTCCTCTTTGCAATGAATATGTGTGCTTCAGTGGAATAAAAGGATACGTGATTTCTGAAAATGAAGAACAGTAGAGGGGAATTTATAAATTATTAATTTTATCTAGATTTTATCACCAACTCTCAAAGGATGCTACCACAGGAATCCCAAGTGACATGGCATGCAAAGTAGAGAAAGACTGGGAACTGAAAGGCCTGGTAAAACTCCACAGTTTTGAGGTACCGTGACAATGCAGAAAATTTGCACTCCTCAGTGTCTTTTGCATATTGCACATGAATGTATATATTATAAGGACACTACTTTATATAGGTTTTCATTGTTCATGAACATGGCAGAAAGCACAAGCAGAGTATATTTGTACCACACAACTGAAAAGATGAAGCACTTGTTTGTTTGGCCAAGAAGGGAGTTGGTTCCTTCCACAGGGATGTCCAAGGATAACAGTTTTTGCAATGACATTAGGGCATCCTATCAACAGATGTGAGAAGATGAGGGAAGATTTTTTTTTTTTCTTGGTGTAAGAAAATTTTCTTACAGCTTCTTCTGTAGGAATTCCTATTTCTACAGCTGGAAATGTCACAGTTACTGGCAGGTTGGATCTAAGACAACAAGTGCAGTAAAAAAAGCCTTATGTGCTCAAGGGAAATTTATGGGGAAACGTGTTAATGTAGTAATGAGATTCATCTGTAGTTGACATACCAAAGATAAATGTCAACTTATCTATTTGTTAATGGGTCTATTAAAAGCTGTGTTTATACTTTCTGTCTTTTTTTTTTCTTCTCTCAAGCACTTACACAGTTGGATTGTGCAAACAAATACTTCATTAAAAGCAGGACTAGGAGCCAAGTGAACACTTCTGAGTCCAGAATCATGTCAATTAACTCAGTTTAATTGCTTTCTTGATCCACCCCCACTTTTTAAACAGTTCTTTTTATTTTTTTGTATAAGACCAGAGGGACACTGATTCTATATGACTGAATGACTCTATACATCCCATTTTATTAATGAAAATACCATCTGTGCTCTCAAAATGACACAGCACCATGGAACATAAAAACAACACAAACACCAAATTCAAAAGCTTAGTTAGAATGAGTCACTGAGGCAAAGTTGGCATGAACAGCCTAAGACTCCTAAGCTCAAGTGAGATGGTGGGGGGAGAAGAATCCTGTATAAATATGACAACCATTTTGTTTAAAATTATTTCTAAGACACTTTTTTCCTACTACTAAACAGCTGCTTTTGTCAATATCAATAATTCAAATAAATTTGTCTTTAAGTTGAAATACTGATTCATTCTATGTGTAGTTACAGCATATACCCATAGGTTTGCCACTTAGACAGAAGAAAAATGTTTTGATTGGAGAGAGTTCTGGAGTTACATAATACAAAGCAGAATTTTTTCTAGACCTAGTTGTATAACATAGAAAGAACTATTTTGCTATTAAATATAACATGTGCAGTGCAAATGACCAACTTTATTTTTTTGCAGAGGAAACCAAAAATTTGCTTCCTTAGACAAGAAGCTAAATCTGAAAACAAACAGCAACAGAATCTTGTTATTTCCTAATGACTAAGAATAACAGTGTGAATTTTCAATTTGATCTTGTATGGTCTTTTCAATAAGTGAAAAACCAAAGGGTTTAAGAAGAAGCATTTAATCTTACATTTTTGAGAGCTGTATTGCTAGCATATGGTCAAATGTAGGACTTCTGAATGAAATTCTGTACAATAATTTCACAAATTGAAAACCAGTAAATTGTCACCTAACAAAACATAACTATGTAATATTTTCTATTATCTCACTGGTATAAGTCTCACTAGTTTTTTGCAGGTATATATAACATTTATTAATAATTAAATGAAAAGGTTTTGTTATACATGTGTTTCTGAGATGGTGTAGAGGATTGATCATGTGATGCCATATGACTTTGCAAACTGATAATTGATTTTCTTTTTCCCTAGAATGAAAAAAGAAGCCACACTTTAAATAATGTTTACTGGGTATTACTTATCGAATCTATGAAAAATTTAAGGCTACAAGGATTTTTATCCATCCTCTTAATTGTTCAAATGCTCCTACATAACAATGACGATTTTTAATAATAAAAACTTAAATGTGATGTTCATACATCAATAAGGTTTTTTTTTAATTTCAACTTTCTCGGGCCCTCAACAACTTCCTATAAATCTGTGTCATTTGAGCAATTCTAATATCTGTGAAAACCCCCAATTCGCCATCAATTAGATAGAATTCTCCTCTGCTGAAAAAAATATGTGATGGAAAACGTCTTCAATGTATCTCCAAAGAAATATTTAATAGTTCAGTCCTTCTGAACAATGTTAAAATAATAACTTAAGCCTAAACTCTCATTTGGTTTTCTCATTATGCTCACTGAAGGTAATGGGACTAAATGCATGCTTAAGCATATACTCTAGGGCTTCCTTTATAGGTTGTAGTTCAGAATGGCAAGGGGATAATATTTAATCAAGGAAGCAAGTTTTAGTTCAAACTTCCACCGCACTGTTATGTCTAATAGTGAAGGAAATTATTTAAAAACTTCTGGCACTAAGACCGTATTCAGCATGATTTCAAAACCACAGAATGGTCTATTACATTCTTCTGGCATGTGAATCTTGGAACAGGGAAAGTTGAGGGACTGTTCCCTTGCTTACAAGGCTGAGTTGAAAATTCTGAAGTTCTTTCTGAGTTTTCACTGGAAACCAGGCAAAATCAGGGACTTATGGTGCAGGCACGCAGCTTGGCACCTGGCTTGTATCTAAGCTCAGTCAGAATTCAGATCCAGTCAGTATGTCTGCTTAAAAAGCCTTGAGAAAAACAATTTACCATGATCTCTTGGGACCATGTCTAACAAGTAATAAAGAGGTGTCTGCCTCTCAAATGTAGCTTGGCCCACTATTTTAAATTTAATTTCAAATTAAAATATGTCTAAAAAATGGAATCTCCCTTTTAGTTGATAGCCTATTGCCTAAAATACTTATGTAGAAAATGACAAATTCTGGTTCAAATCCCTTTTCTACCATTTCACAATGAAATCTATGTCTGGTTTAGAAGTAGATATTAGACATTGGCTCTAAAGACTTTTCCAAGGAAGGAGCATGTTTTCAGTGTTTCAGCTGATTGTAGATCATAATTATTATAAGATATATAAATTCTTACATGATAAACACTTGACATATTTGTGTCATAGGAAAAAAAAGTCAGCATCACTTCATTAGGAAGACCTGTGGCAATCTTTTCTTCTGCTCCCTGCAGTATTTATGTATTTTACTTTTAGCAGTCTCTAAATAGCTTTGTGAACTGCCAGTTTTCTAATTCTCCATAGAGTTCCCTTTTAATCCACCCCTGAGAAGGTCTTCCCATAGACACCTAGCACAACATCACTAATTCTCTTTTGGGAGTGAAATGTTCATAATTTAGACATTGCATTCCCTAGTTTTAGGTAATTGTGCTTTATGTTAGATATGCTGTGTATGAATATTGCCTCCTTTGCCTTTTACTGAGGCAAGTTTCCTGTTGACAGACCCAAGAATAGAAATTAAATAAAGTAAATTGAGCTTTGATTGAGATTGAGCTTTTCTATATTTGATATTTAGATATAGAAAATATTAACCTGATCCAGAGAATGGGAACAGTACCTAATATTTCATGTGCCTTGGGTTTATCATATTCTTACTAGACCCCTTACATTTATTGTACCTAAAATTTCAGCCCTGTGTGATTTAGAAAATATAATTATGATATTCATTGTGGGAAAGTTCTATTCTCTGAAACATCATTAAATTTGATTCCGGAGTTTGTAGATCAATTTGGTGACCTTCCATCTTATCAGAACAAGTAGTTCTTCTAGCGCTGTGCTATTCAATCTCTGCATATGCTCAGTACTTCAGTTCACAGAGGAAGATGTATTAAAATCAGTATAATCTTTTAAGACAAAAATTTTACAGAATCAGGACAGTATTTTTGAAACTTTCATCTAAAGTTGATCTAACCTCAATATTATACTGTCCAAAATACTTTTGAAATATTCCCAAGTCCTTTGAAGTTGTTTGACTTTATCAGGTGCAGTGTTTCACATATCTTCTTTTTTCTTTTCTTTTCTATTGCAAGTTACATAAATGTAGATGGAAACATAATATGTTTTAGGAAACGTTTCCTTCTGTGTGAATGAGTACTTAATATAAGTATGAGTGAAAGAATGAACTGTAGTGCCAGATACACCTAAGTCTCAGAGGGTGTTACATTGTTCTCTTGAACTGCTGCAGCTTTTGATATTCAGGCTTTTTGTCTCAGGTCTCTTAGATCACTCCTGTACAGAGTTCTTCTAGAAGTGAAGAGGGTTTCTAGGTATGTAGACTTGAATTATCAATATTTTTGTTTGTTTGTTTTTGTAAGTGTGCAACTGTGCTGAAATGCATATTGAGTTTAAGTTCTGAAAACAAACATATAGTCTTGTATTCAGAAATAAAGCCTAGAGTATATGCTTTACATCTTTGGTTTTGGCAAAGCTAGCTTTTTATTCCTGTGCTGTATTTTGATGCTTAGAGTGACCTAGAATGACATCTTCTGCCATTACACCAAACTCATGCCACAGTATCCCATGGGATTAAAAAAACATGTTAGAACAAATATCTTAACAAATTTTAGCATTCTGGTTACTGATAGGAGTCATTGCTTGGTTTATTAGCATGAGCCAATGAATGACTAAAATGGAGATGAACTACCAACTATTTAAGAAACAAGTAACTTGTACATGATGAATATAACCCCGTATCTATACAGGGAATGCCTCTGAGAGATACAAGGTTATGAAATCCTGAAAGATCCAATGCATTCATCTTGAAAATTATGAGACAGAAATAAAAAAAGCAGAGGCAGATTTGAAGCATGTGTCTGTGTGTAGTGTTTTTTAATTTTACTGTAGCTAGACAGAAAAAAATAGGAAGACAGGCATCATTATTAACAAGTCTATTTGTGGTTTGTTGGTTTTTAAAAATCAAGTGGTTCCATGGTGTGTGTCTGACACGTCATGTATTTCCATATCCTGTAGTCCTGTGGCTATTAAAGCTGAACTAGAAAAAATGTATTGGGAACTCTAGAGGTGTCAAACATTAAATTATATTTTTATCTCTAGTCTGCAGGAAAGGCAGAATCTGGGTGTGACAGACTGAAGCAACCCTGGAGAGTAATGCTGCTTTCCTGTGGTCTGCAAGAGGGCGCTGGCTTCTGGGAGCAGTGTGTTATACAGCTCAGCTGTGCATTGGGTAAAATAGAAGCTGCTTCATGTCTCCTGTCCCCACTTCCTACATAGGACACAAATGCTGTTTTTCTTTTCTCTATTTATGCAGTATTGTAGAAATATTTATTTTGATCATGAAAGATTAAACAGGTAAGACAAAACGTGTATCCATCAGAACTGTGCCTAGTAGTAAAGCGCCTGCTGCTGCAGGTGCAGCAGTGAAGAAGTGCTGATGACAACTCCCATCTCGATTTCACACAGCTGTGAGATGTGCCAATCAACTAGACAGTACATGACCTGACAGGCATCGTAATTGTGATCATTACCAGTGTCTGCTTCTGACTCCAGGATGAGATTATTTTTTTGGTATGCATTTGAAGATAAAAGCCTTCACAGGGAAAAGGAACACATTGGTTAGCCCTCTGAGATTGGAAGTCATCCTTCCACCTCTGAACCCTTTCTTCTGCAGGCCAAAAGAGCAAAATTGCAAAAATTCTATTATTCAGAGCAAATAGGTTTTTTAAGAGACTAAATATTGTATCGTATTGTGATAGTTCTCTTTGTAGCTCATGAAAGAAGAAGGAAGCAGAGGTGTAATGCAGTAATATTGCAATAACCTAAGAACCTGTCAGCATGTTATGTTAGATGGTCAGGTCACCAGTGTTAATGTCCTGGAATTCAGCTACTGGATGTGACAGAGTTATGCCCATCCCTTTAACTCTGAATGATCCCTGAACACTGCATGGGCTAAAAATTAAAAGGAATAGAGAATAAGCTCTGAACAGTAATGGTTCTGTTAGGGCCCAATGAAAGTCCAAAAAAACCTTGAGAAATGATGAAGACAATTGAAAATTTAAAAAAATGTTTTATGGTGACTAGTGGGGAACCAGCCAAAGGAAATGAACTCGTGCTAGTGATCAGGGACCTCCTGTACACCTAATTCAAAAGAAATGTCCTTATTTTCATTCCATATTCTTCATTGCTGTTACATAAAAGCAGTGCACAGAATGTTTTCTTAAAGTGCTTGTTAGATATATATTTACACTCACTTTAAATATTAATGTAGCATTTCTTTCAGTCATTGGGTGGTTCTGGAAGTAGAGGAGGAAACATAGACCAAATTATGTAATTTTGAGACACATCTTTAAAAGTTACAAATCTGTCTTATATGTTCTCTTTACCCAAGGTAAAAGTTTTTGACTAAAAGCCAGGGAAATGCCATATAATGCAGTTATAGTGAATTTAATGGGTGATTAGACCTCTATAACTGTATGAGTTTAGTTACATTAATGTGCTACTCAGTGTAGGCTGTGTTTGATGTGCTTTTGGCCAGTGCAGTCAGGGCTCAATCCCAGACATCATGTTCAAGCTTAGCTCCCTTGGAATAGAGAGTGAAACTGGGAATTATGGTCACAGAAACAAAGAACACACGAACCATTTACAGTTGCTAGTATCATAAAACCTACATGAGTTTTTCTGCAAGCTCCTGCAACCTATGGTATGCCGGAGGGACACAACAGATATTGTGGCTGTTGGCAGGGAGATGCACAGCCAGGAGAGGTAATGCTTCGTTCAGCATGCTCCTCTTGCAGCCTCTGGCAATAGGTTTTCTGTAGTTTCCTACAGAGCTGCAAATAGAAACTAATGGTGTGTCTGACTCACCGAACCTTTAAGAAGAAGACAGGTGAAAAAGAGCTTGCCTTTTCTCTCCCCCTTCCATTGCCCACCCCCCCCCCCATCTCCCCCACCACCCTCGGGTGAGTTCCCACTGCAGGGCAAAGGTTTTATTCCAGTTAGGATAGGAAATGTACCTTTCTGCTCACATCTGTAAGGACTAAATTCTTAGTCCAGATTCTATTGTCAGTTATATTAAACTGACTTCAATTTCATTTTGGAAAGAAGTAGAAAGGAAGATCTCTTTAAACTTTCTTAGCATAGCTATTTCTTTCTTAAATTCTATGACTGTAGTAATTATAAGCTGAATTTAGCCTTTATGACTGACCTTCTAATTCTTCTCTCAAAGATCCCTGGGCATAATCTTGCTCTATATTTATCTAAAACCCTGTTCTTCAAAGCAAGACTGAAAGCACTAGTAAATACCTGAGACTAGTAAATACTTGAGAATAGTGTGACCTCTTGGGATTGTGTCTCTTGTGCATCTGAAAGGTTATCTGTCTTTTGCTCCAGCTCTTTAGTAGCATGTCTTTTTCATTAGCTAACCAAGGAAACAAGAGGCACCCCTACAAAAATTCCATAGCTTTGAGAACAGAATTTCTTATACATAACCTTTTATTGTCAGTCACTGAAACTTGACTGACTGGAAAGGGCAGCAAATGTTCAGCTTTTCTTAATGCTTTACATTTAATACTTTATACTCTCACAACTATTATTTCCTTCAGAAACCTCCTGGTTTATTTGTGAGCCACTAAGTGGTGGTGGCCGGAAATACTTATTTATATCTCTCTAAATGTTTGTTCATTGTATTAGTGATGTATTTGTACATGCAGTTTCCTCACCCTGCTCTAAGTTACATAGTGAAATATTGAAACACCTTAAGCATTAGTACTGCAATAAAGGAACTTGAGATTACAAGTCTTGTAGTTCTTCTGTATATTGGGCAAAAAACCAAAACTCTGTCCCACAACAACATTTCAGAGACAAGACTGTGATTCAAGTAGCCCCCTCTGATCAGATTTGAATAAAAATTTGAAAAAAATGGACTTTTGCAGGACATTTAACATGTAATAGGATCGTTTAAAATTTGAGCTTCTAGAATAATAACTGAAATGCTCTAAGGTCAAAGCTGTATTCTGTGGGCTTTCTAAATTTCCACATTTATCCCCCTGGTGCATCCACCCAGCACCCCTGATGCTTTGGGCAGGTGCTTGATTGCTTTTTGCAGTTACCTGGATCAAGCTCTGTGTGACATGAAAAGGGTATGTGCAGTTTATGAACTGTACCTTTTGTACTGCCCATTGGAAATGTATGCCTTCACTTCCTCTTGCTGGAAAACAAGTTTTCTGCTGTTAAGAGTAATAGAAGGAACAGAGGAGGGTTGAAGGAAGCACAGGCAAGGGCACAGAGAACAAAAAAGTTGCTTTCCAGTGTGACATTGTTTCAAAGTTACCCACTTTTCCCCCTAGTTTCTAGGAGTAGGAGAAACAATATTACACTTAAAAGAATGATTCTGGGACTTCAAATGTATGTTAATTTTGTGCATACATAACCTGAACATTAACATTTGTAGATAAAAGCTAAGTCACTATTTCTGCTTCATTCAATGTAAGATTATAGCAGCTGTCTTTTTTTTTTTTGGTCAGACTTCTAGTACTAAGACCTGTATCTGTACCTAGTCCTTTAAACCTACCCTCAACTCTGTAAAACAGTTACGGGCCCAAGAAGCAAAAAATGTGACTCTTTTAAGATTAGCTCTGAAGTTTGCCCCAAATAGCCCTGTCCAGCAGCAGTCTTATGGTTTTGGGCTGGTGGGGATCTCTGCTGCCCTTTGCGCAAGCAGCACAGTATCTTTGCTGGACTTGTGTGTGGATTGTGTGTGCATAGCTGCCCCTAGCACATGAAAGAAATACGACAGATTATACTGAGGATTATGAAGTTGTAGTAGGGGTGGACACTGCTATTGTCAAGGCAAGAGCCACCACAGCCTAACTCCTGCTCTATGCCATGTATTGTAACTGCAGCCAAAGACACACTGCTGTGCACCAGAAAGTACAAGAGGAGCCTACACTGGCTGACCCAAAACAACGCATGAAAACAGCTGAGGTTGCTGTGAAAGAGCAAGCTGGAGTACAAGTGCCAGTTCAGCTGCTTTATTGCAGCCTTGCACTTGCACAAAGCAGAGGAGGGCAGTTGCAAGCAGGTAAGTTAGCATGGAAAAAAACCCACAAAACAAATACTGCTTGTTGTTCTCCTTTATCTAGTTTGTACAAAATCTCTTGTAATGTGTTATAACCTGGAGGCATCTTCTGGAGAGGCACAGATTCCCATGCGGAATGTGAAGTGGTGCTCTGCAAGGAATCAGTGTAAATTTGTGAACTGTGTTTCTACTCAAATAGCTTTTCTCTCTTTGGCCAGGTGTGGCAGGAAAGCCTACCCCTGGTAAGACCTAAAATCCAACACAATGCAAGCTATCAAACTGCTGGTGCCAAGGGAGCTCTCTTGGTATTAAAATATGCTAAAACCATCCTGGTTCACCAGACCTTGAACACACATCTTGCTATTGAAACAGTATTTGACAGATAAGCTAGTCTGCTGGCTAGTAGATCTGTGAGTAGTAGTCAGTGACTTTATACCATTAAAGTCCAGCCCCCTTGCATACAATTAGGTTCTTCTAATACAACCCTTCTTGGGGTGTATGTGTGGAGATTCCTCCCTTGGCTGGGCACATCCTCCAATGTTACTCCTAGAGGTTGAGAGAAAAAGATCTCCCCATGAGCATTGGTATGGGCTAGTTACATCAGATCTCTACTTAATAATTCTTTCTTTCTGCTTGTTTTAATATAACTGCTTCAATAATTGCTTTGTTACAGTGCACTATACTCCTTTATGCTATTTTATACTCCACTAGTAGATTTTTAGTGTTTATATTGTGTAGTAAATAGTTCTGATTAAGATCTTTTGTCTGATTATTTGCATAAAATGAATTATTCATTTTATATAAATATTTTCATTTTGCCAATCTATAAATATTCTAATTTTGCCAAAATTAAAAATGCGGGACAAAACTTCTTCAATCATACCTCTATAATTCCTTAAGTTTAAACCATTAACATAATCTGAGGTTAAGACTGGGTTTAGCTGCACCTGGACTCCTCTCTGAGACGGGGTTTAGAAAGCAAGGAAGTCCTTTCTGTACCTCAAAACTCATTGGCAAGACTTTACTTTTTAATAACTTTGTGTAAGACTTCCACTCCCACCCATGACACCAGGCTAGGAGAAGGTAGATGTCTTCAGTACTAAAACACACTAAGAGAAAATTCATATTAATAGCAAATTGTCAGGATGTTGCCACCAAGTTTTGGACTGGAAGGTGAGAAGGGGCAGAACTGTCCAGGGCTTCTGGATTAGAGATGAACTACTGCCATGGTCTGAGCTGAAGCCTTACCAATTTGAGGTCATATCCTCAGATAGACCGACAAGGCAGCAGCTACTGTGTATTTCCCTTTCCAAAGGAAGAAAGTATAATAATTTCATCCCTAAGAACTGGTACTATTGGAAATGCTTCCATAATATTCTTAGGTAAAACAACAGATGCCTAAGTAAATAAGAAAGTATGGCAATGCTCCTGCTTGTGAGGGTCTGAATAAGTCAGTTCAGCATAAGCAAAATTTAGAACATGTATTCAAATCACCAGTCTGTTTAATGTTTATGTGCAAAGAACATGCTAAACAGAGAGATATGACATCCAAATACTCATTTGCCAGTGGAAAAATAGCCCCAAGTTAATACATGAAAACGATTGCACATCTTCAACGTTAAATGAGCAGGAAACATAAACAAGACTAAATAAAAATTAGCCTGAAACCTATGATGCCACACCAAAGGAATGACAGTATGATAGAAAGAGGTAACTTTTCAGTATTATCATTTTATATCTATACCTTGTCTTTTCAACAGAGGCTGCTCAGATTCTCAGTTACACCTGGCAAGTGATGAAGTGTGATGATCCTTTGAATCACAGGTAGTACACAGCACAATAATATTTAAGAAGACTCTTGTGTCTTTCACTCCTTTAAAAAAAAGAAAAGGAAAATTATTATATGTTGGTAATGGAAAAATCAGTCCTTTGAGAAGGGGTTTTTGCAGCTGTGGAAATTTCTGCAAAGTTGCCTCTTTGCACAAAGACAAATTAAGTATGTAAGGTTGGTACAAGTCTTTTTCTTTTTTTCCTCTTATTTATTAAACCTGTTCTGGAATAATAATTCTACATACAACTATTGCAGATTTTCCTCCTTACTAATACCTTCTTTTCTATGCAATATGTTTTTATATAACTTAAAAATTTATACAATTTATATAATTTAAAAATATTTAAAAACTTTTTTATGTCTTATTTTTGATTTGCATTCCAACTTATTGCTGAAGGATTTTCAGATTCGCAGCAAAAGGAGATATATCCCCAGATGTAGTATGTTTTTTTTTCTTTCTTTCTTCTCCCCTGTGTACATACTCTTCTAGAAGAACATTTAACAAAAAGACTATTCAGTATAAAAAACTTCCTCATGTAGAACTGCAGTAACATGATACACCACACACCCACTTGTGTAGTCTTTATCAATAACAACAGAAACAGCATCGTGATAAAAATGTATGTGATTTAACTCAGTCATTTGGGGAGTATATTTATTCAAGATCCTTCAAGCGGAGATGAATAGAAGGTTTCTAAATGTGATATTATGAGGGTAAGCAAATGAGTCATTGTTTGTATTCTAGTGAAATAGAGTTGGGCAAGAACAACACTAGGAGAGGGAATAAGCAGTCATATCTAACTGTTTATTCTATTACATTCATCACCACGGGGTGTATCTGTGCATGTCAGGTCAAGGTCAGTGATCCTTGTTCACATGAATCATTCTCAGTGCTAATGAAAAACACCCCTGATGCAGTGTGTTCAAACACCATCAGCTTCAGCAGACCACACTTCTGACTCACTTCTGCAAGTCGGAATTCACAGGTGAGGCAGAACGGCTGGAGCTTGGGGGTTCAGGGCTTAGGATGGATAAGAGTTCAAAAGGGGCTGTTGGAGGAGATTGGCATTGGAAAGAAAAAGGATAATTTGTAACTAGAGGACAAAACAGTGCCATTATGTGGCAGGCTAAGGCTCCTTTACACCTTGACTGTTTGAGTTTCAAAGCCAAAGAGTCTTTCAAAATGAAAAATTAATTAAAAAAGTGCAGCTTGGTTCTGAGTCAGTTTCCAAACAATAAGTTTTAAAGTTATGATAACAATAAACCCTAATTATCTTTCTCCACAAGTTTCTTGAAGTCAAGGAAAGAGAGATGGAATATAGTGGCACAGAGAGAAGGGCTTATTAGTTGACAAGGTGGTTAGGTCATAGATTGGACTTGATGATCTCAACGGTCTTTTCCAACCTACCTGATCCTGTGATTCTTCCCCCCCTGCCTACCTGCCCTTCCAATCAGTACAAGTTCTGCAAAATTTTCTTTGTATTTCAATGTCCAGACAGAAAGAAGGATACACCTTGTGAAAGTGTTGATTTCACATAGATATATATGTGTATGAAAAATTAAAAATTGACCATGGAAAAACTTTTTAGGGCTGTTGCAGTGACTACTATAGTTTGATATGCAAGTGGGTTTATTACTAAGATTGCTAACAAAAGCTATGTGCATTATTTGTACTTAGGAAACACCCTGTTCTGCCAAATCCTTACGACTAAAAATGCATTTCAAACTACGTTTTCTTGTCTGAAACTTGCTAAAATTGCATCTCTCTGCGCCTGTAACTTTTTAATCATTACATCTGATGTTAAGACAACAAATTTCAGAGAACATTCTGTATCTTGCATTGCAGTAATCGTTTTACAGAAATTTTGGCGGCCCCATACCGAAGCAAGGGGAGGAACTCGGCGGCGGGGGGAGTCCCCGGGACTCTAGCGAGGAAGAAGAGGGTACTCCGCGGAGGTAAAGGAGGGAGGCAGGCAGGCTTCTGTCTCACCACACATGGGCTTGTGGGAAGTGGGAATCTCAGGTTGAGTTACTCATCGGTATGGAGTCAGGAGTGTGCACAACCAATGATTTTGATGGCAGGAGGTAACGTACACATGTTTTTCAGAGAAGGTGCTGCAGGAGGACTAGCCAGCGGGCAGGAGGAGGTTTGTGCCGAGGGCTGTCATTTGCTAAGCGTGGAAGCCTTCTGGTCCCGGGAGCCCATCGCCGCCGCCTCTGATGCTCTCCCCCCAAACGGTACGAAGCGAGGGGGCGGCGCACGGACCCGGCGGGGCAGGGGGCCGGGGGCCGGGCGCCGTCCCCGGGGAGCGGGGCGGGGGGCGCGGGGCGGTGCTGCCCGGAGCTTGGTGCTGCCCGCCCGCCCGCGCTGATTGACACCGGCCCGGGCGGAGGCGGGTCCGCCGGGACAGCGCTGCTCCCGCCGCCCTTCGCCGCCGCCGGGCAGCGGGTCCCGCGCTCCAGCGCCGCCCCCGCGCTCTCCCGCTGGGAATCGCGGAGCGCGGCCGCCCGCGGCATGGCCGGCTGGCTGGGCAGGGGGGCGGCGTGCTGGCGGATGCGGAGCGCGGCGGGAGGCAGGAAGGAGAAGCCGGCGGGCGGCAAGCCCCAGCCCCGGCACGGTAAGCGGGCGGCCGCGGCGGGGCTCGGCAGGGCGCCCACCGGGGCGGGACGGGCAGTCCCGAGGTCCGCGCGGGGCAGCCCCGGGGCCAACTTGCCTGTGACTTGTTTTACCCTCTCGGCTCCTGTGGGGCAGGGGAATCCTTTTCTCCTTTCCCCTCCAGCGGGCGCGGACGGAGAGGAGCTCCCTGCTTCCAAATTCCGCGGACCTACGCCTCATGTCTTTTATTTGCCGAGGACAGGAGAGAGGAACAGTGTTCGCGTGCGTTTTGGCATCTTGCTTTGATAGCGGCTCTTTGATTGTTTTTGTAGAAAGCATTTGCAACCTGGCAAACGCCAGTGAACCTGGGAAGAGTCCCCGAAACCTCTTTTGGCTTTCATGCCCGGAAAGCACTGTTGAAAATATTGCCCTGTGTGGTCTTGTCTCCTCCTCCCTTCGGGGAGATAGATGCTCCCTTCCAAGGCTAGGCAGCACACAAACAGTTCTTCCAAAATCAGATCTTCACTTTGAAGACATAGAAGGGAGTGGTGTTGCACAAACTATTGAAAACAAGTGTTGAGGTTCATGACCCTTGTGTTCTGAACACTGAATGCAGTTTATCCAGAGCCAAATCTGCCATGTACGGTTTCCTTTCTGTAGTGCTTGGCTGTCACCGTTGTCTGCTTTGAGGAACAAACCCAACTGTTTGTGGATCTGATTGCAATATCTGGAAATCTCACTAGAATTTGTTCTAGCTGTGTGTTCCCCTTGGGTTTTAAGTCCTCTGTTCGGGTAAGTGGGTTTGCAGAAGCCTCTGACCTAACCCCTAAAGGGTAAAGTAACAGTTTAAGTTGTGCTTGAGTTCTGCGTTAATTTGTGTTGGTTTGTTGTTGGATATGTTAGTCCCCAAAGTAACTTTATGTCTTTTCCTGAGAAAATAATTAAAGGAGTAATTTGTACTCTTCACAAGTCCACAGGGCACTGTAGCTCATGCAGTAATCCTGATGAAAAAGATGTTGGGACGATGGGGAGCCTGGCATCTCAGGCGATGGCGTTTTGAGAAGATGCTTGTTATGAAAGTAATACCCCCAGTGCAGGTCTAAAATGAAAGAAAATTCAGCGTTTCTCTCACTGCCTGTCACCTGGATATTTCTGAGCCAGAGTGCTTTTACAGCAACACCTCCTTTTCTGTTTTGCTTCTTTGTAACTGCTTCACAAGCCAGAGGAAGCAGACTAAAAGTCTGAATAAAGATTATCTAGTTAAAGAATAAAAGTGGCTGTTTAAAAATAGTTGTAAATATTTATCCTATTAATTCTGAGTGTAATGCTGCTTGTGGGGGAATAACTCACATGAGAAAAATAGTTGATGGAATTCCTTTAAACTGTATACCTGTTATATGTGGGTATTATAC
The DNA here is from genome assembly GCF_036250125.1 of Pseudopipra pipra. NCBI lineage: Eukaryota > Metazoa > Chordata > Aves > Passeriformes > Pipridae > Pseudopipra > Pseudopipra pipra. The sequence continues at coordinate 117,392,978 of NC_087549.1, forward strand.
AGTAGCTAGGCACACAGACCAAAACTGTGGATGTAGTGAAGGTGGTGGGATTTTGCCACTGACCTGAGCCAGAACTGAACCCACAGACGGTGTGGTGTAATGTGTTGGACCAAACTGTAAACATTTGACTGATTCAGCTATGCAATTGTGGCAAAGTTTATAATCCTGCATATGTTGCTGTGATTTATATATTATCAAAGTAGGTCTACCATAAATTAATTAAATTAGGGAGTAATTTTATAACTTAGTTCTAATTCACCTTAAGAAAAAAGGTGTGGTGTGTTTCAGTCTATCAGGGTTGTTTCTTATAAATGTTTTCTAAAGTATTATATGACACTAAATTCTCATTTAAGTAATTGCTGCAACAATGTGGAACACTAAATTACACTGCAGCCCATACAGTTTGCATTCCAATTAGTTTTCAACTGTGATTTAAAAATAAGCACTCTTTCTGCTATATTGTCTTTGCAGGGTGTCCTAGATTTAGTTACCTGATTATTTACTAACCTTTAACAACTCCAAATGTAAGGTAAAAAAGTGAAATTAGACCTCATTTGCATGTCCCTGATACTGCTTGTGTGCTATAAGGAAATTTTTGGGTAGAAAACCAAAAATCACTATTACTTTAGTATGCATCCAAAAATTTCGAAGTTACAGAAACAATCTGTTTTCCAAGAAGGGACTTTTAAGTAAATTTCAGCTTTTGTAAGCAGTATTCATCAATTCATGCAGGAATGGAAAATTTACTTCAAATGTTTAAGCCAAAGCATTAGAGTGGCTATAAGTAAGATATATGTAAAAGTAAAATTGTAGTATATGAGCTGTCAACACTTTTTAACTGGCAAACAGACTTACAGGTTTGAGTCATTCGTGTGTGCATGCACGCAATTATCAAAGTGAAGTGAGAACTATTCACAAGAGAACTGGCATGTATCAGAACTATGAATTACTTTCTATATTGGACAGTAATATTCTTTCCTACTCTCTGATTTTGCTGCAAAACCATTTCAATGGGCTACCAGCCTGTGTTGGTAAAAAGTGTCGTAGCTCTATGGATCTCAATGGCACTGTTATGATTGACACAAGCACAATATTTCTGTGTATATTTGGATTAAGATATGTTTATTTGGGCATCACTTAAGGGTCTAAATTGGTAGGGTGCATATTGGGTTGCACCTGAGCAAACCTGCCATTTAACTGAGCCAAGTTACAAATATTTTTCAGCTTTGACATTCTTCTCACTTGTTAGGTGAGGAATTATGGAGACTTTTTTATACTTTTCAAATACTTTAAAACACAAATATGAAAATTGCCCTGTGATCTCATGTGCAGAAGTTCTTGTTTTACACTTCTTGTAGTTTCATACCATGTAAAGCAATATAAAGTAGAACTAGCATTTCCACCCATTGTGGTCTAGACAGTAAATTAAGTTTTTGTCAAGACTCCAGCAAAAAGTTCAAGATCCTGTTAAAATTATTAAAATTAATGGTCTTGTAAAAAGCCTATTTTTAAATGATTTAATGTTGGGTTTGCATTGGCACCTTATCTGTAAAACTTCCCTAGAGCTTGAAAACTGAGCTGGACAGCTATAGCCAGAATTCTATTACAGACACTCTCTAAGCAGAAGATGTTAAGGAGTAGCATAATGAAAACCACAGTGCAAATCAAGTAATATTTTACTGTACTGCTTAAGAAAACTTTGAAATTCTTTTATGAAAAAATCTCCTCCCTTGAGGAGTAGATATGGAAAGTTTGTGACTAGAAGTTGTGAATCAGAAATATGTTTTAAATTACTTGATACCACCAGAAATAACTTATGGAGAAAAAGCAAGCCTTAAAAGGGATATAAAATATATGTGAAAGTATTAAAACAATTACCAGGGAAAACCAGCACAAGTAAATAGTGCTGGAGGAAGGTATAGGAGTGTGTTTGTGCACATAGGTGTAGTTTTGGGCAGAAAACGACTTCTTAATTTATTTGATTTTTTAAAAATCGCTCACAAAATGTGCCAAATTTAGACTGGGAAGTGGAAGTCCTCTGTGCTTCAACCAGCACAGTGAAATCAGTTTTCAATGCCAATATGCTGGATCATGCCAAGGTAGGATGGATGAATGAACATGAGATATAGCAACACAAACCTCTTTTTTACCTGGACCCACTGACTAATTTTAGTTTTCACCTCTTGAGCTGTCACAGAACAAGACAAAAACTGTTGTTACCTTTTTTGTTTGGTGTAATGGAAAGGTTGTGGTATGGCAAGGGTAGAAGTCAATATATTATCACTGCAGAGAAGTGGGCTCTTCTAAAGGTGTTGAACTGATGAGAGAATGGAGAGAGGGGGGAAAAAACCCCTACAAACCTGTCCATTGTTTTCTCCTTCTATAAACCCTGTTTTATGAACATATGCTAACAACTCCTGGACTGGACTAATTCCATGCTTGACACTAGGGTAATGAAGTTGTACTTGAGCTTTCCAGTTTCAGATGTTCTCATCTTTGCACATTTCTTCTTGAAATATTCAGCAGTGTGTTTCACTATTCTCTGTTGGCTTCTTCCTTTTTTTCCTTCTCTTTCTCCTGGGAAATAATGTTCTTTGTCATATTGAGGCAGTCATAACCAAATCTGCTTTGGTGGAGGTGTAGTTCTCCCTGCCTCACTTTTTACACGTGCCTTATTGTAGTAATTGTAAAAATAAATGTCTAAAATTCATATATATGTTTACATGTATACACTTAATATAAAGGAATAGAAATTTTCTTCTTGAAGCAAGTAAACAAATTCTTTGTGATCAGCGGGAATATTCTGCAGGTAGATTTTAAATATTAAAGTATTTTTCTAGCCTATATGTTGAAGAAGTGTGAATATTGATGTTATTTCTGTTTAGATCTACTGACGCTTTGATTCCTGAGACACTTTTGGGGTCTCACTAGTCAGTGTGTGTGTTTGCTGTGTGTAATGCAGACCTTGCTGTGAAGGTCAAATGGATGGATAAAGGGTTTGACCTTGAGAATAAGAAGGGTTGGTTTACCAAACATATTTTGACTTGCTTAGTCCTTCCCTCTTTTCCTTGATGTAAGTGCTAGCTGTTACCTCTTTCTGTTTTTTTTTTTTAAATTTTTATTTTTTATTTGCTTCTTTTGTTTTATTATGTTTTCAAATTAATTCACTGTAAAAAGGGGAATACCCTAGTGAGTGCCTAGTTCATAAAGGAGGATATTTATGATGCTGATAAAACTTAGCATTACAACTTGTATAATTAGATGTAGTCAGAGCTACACATCCATGTAATATTCTAAATTTGAATTTACAACAGAATGACAAACTCACCATCTAGATCTTAGAAGCAGACTCAGAATACAGTTCTATGATATTCATTTAGATCTTATTTTGGCACAAAAATGTAATTTAGAAACCAAAGATTTCCCCTTCATTCCATAACCAGATATATTTTTCTGACTTTTTTTTTTTTAGAGAGTATTTGAACAGACAGAGGTCAGAAATCACCTTGCTAGGAAATACAAGGTGTGATCTAAAAGGGGAAAAAAGGATCACTTTCCTTAATAATTTGGGTCTTGCTGTTTGAAATTCTGAAGCTAGGTGAAATGATGACTCTGATAGAACTATAGAAACTGTCTAATTTAGTACATTCTGAAGTACTTTATATTTTGAGTAACCCTGGTTCAGAGGCATTTTACACTTGCATCTGGAAGTTCCAATCCTAGTATTCAGTTTAGTGTCTCTGCCTTTGTCTTTCCATTTAGCCTTGCCATGTTAAAACAATGAATCATCTTGTCCATCAGCTATCGTTGGAATGTCTGTTTATGCACTGAATTCGTTTGGTCACATCGCCATAATAATTGATTGGAACCGTGGCCACACTTGACTGCTTTCCCATATGTATTTGGTCTGGACTTCAATCAGTGCTGTTCTGAGCAGTAGAAGCATAAGCCATCCCCAAACCTGGAATATCTTTATCCTTTCAGGTTTCAACTTCTCTTTCTCATGAAACTGTAAGGTAGCATTTTGATTTTTCTGTTTTCATATATATGACATTGTGTAGAGGCTGTAATATTTCCAGTCAAACAAAATCACAGCAGAATTGCAGTACACATATGTGTATAGCAGTTGAACCAGGAATGTTGTTATTGTAGGTTCACTTTGATATATTCTGTTTTGTTGATGGATTTTAAATTGGTGCTGATTAAAATTGGAAGCATTAAGTAACAAGTGAGACAAAATTATAATGGCATTCTTTGATTAATTTAGAGAAGTGACATGGTGAAAATGAAGGGGCCACGTGGCAGGGAGGCTGTGCCAGCAAATGAAAATTCACACCTCTTGCCATGTGAGTGGGCTTGAAGATAGCACTCTCGTTGCTATTTAAACAGAATGTTTTGAAAATAAATGTCCTTTTGTTAAAAAGGTACTACACTGGCAGTTCCTTGACTTGTTAAGTAGCATTTAGCCTTAACTTTATAGTAGTATCATTGAGATTATGTTCTTTATTTCCATTTGGAAGGTAAATACTGAAGGATCTACTTAATAAATAACCCCAAAATATTGTGCAAAACATGTTATTTTTAAGATGGATTTGTGATCCTGTGCACTGTAATGACTAAGAATATTTTTCATGTGCTCTCCATGACCAATTTTCATTGAGTTGTTGATCCCATATTCCCATGGAAAGTATCGAAAAGTAGAAATGAGGTGTAGGAATTAGTGGGTAGAACATTGTCCTGAAGGCAGATTGAAGTAGAACTGTTAGTTTGTGATAAGGAGCCCAGGAGCCTGTGGAAAGAAGTAAGAAAAAAGGCTTGTTACTGTCAATGACTGCATTGCGCTTTGCTGTACAAACCATTCTGGTATTTTGTTCAATACTTATCGCTCTGAAGCTCTGAAACTACAGAGCTGTCTAAACTGCTGGCACTTGTAGTGAGGGGGAGGAATGGGAGGTTGAGAAGATATACTCTTTCTCCAGAAGTTGGATTGAGTAAATTTGTGTAGTATAAACCAGATGTCCTCACCAGTTTCATCTTTTGGGCTGGTAGTCACTGTGGTTTCATGTGGGAGGTCATGGTTTCTGCTAGACAAGAAGTGGGTGTGAGTAAAACTTTTTAGGAGGTAAGTGAGAGGAGGTTCTGTAATGAGAAACTGTACACAGAAAGATCAAGGGGCCCCTGCAATGCATTCACATCAGCCAGGACCTCAAAGCAGATGAGAAGGTGTCTTCTGTGCTGGGCAGAATGTCTCAAGACTTCTGCATAATTTTTAAATATAAGACATCTTGATAATCAAGTCTTGACACCATTAATGTGTGGCTTATAATGTTCAAGCCTGAATTAAGAGGGAATGGGAACACAATCTTCAATTTTTATTTAACCTAGAGGTGTGAATTTTGACTTTCTAGCTATTTGGAGTTCTGAGAGATATTCAGATTTGTAAATCCATTTAAAAACTGGAGGGAAGTGCTCTTTAGAACATAACATATGCATTAGGGAAACACGGTCTATTCCAGTCTGGATGACATTGGAGTTCTGTAGATTCTCTACGGTAGGCTGCTCCCAGTCCAGGTATTGATTTCAGATATCATTGAAATAGCCTGAGGATTGGTCAGTTGTTTGTATTAATGGTAATGCTGGGTGCAGCCTAAATTGCTTCAAGCATTTGGCCTACAAAGGCAAGTTCTAATGAAGCAAAAAAGAATTTACCATTGGTTTTATTCATTGTGCAACAGGAGGATGTCCTATTATTTTTCACTGAGAAGTGGTAGTGACCTGATTAGAATAGGATCATTTTTGGGGTATTGTTTTTTGGTGTGTGAAATTTTTGTTTTCTTAGTGTCCAGGCTGGAAAGCTAGTCCCAGCTCAACTACCTTAATTTTTGGGAGGGGACTATGTTTCAAATGGGCAGGTGGGAAAAGAATCACCTTGCAGAAACTGTAGTGATTGGAGATTCTGATCTTGGAACGGTTTGACCTTGTGGACTGCAGCTCCTTGCTGTATGCATCAGATCAGTCAGTGAGCTTATTTTTTAGGCTTTCAGAATTCTTCCATTTTAGCATTTGTTCCAGGGAATCAACACACAAATGATCTCACAGAAATCATGATTAAGTGTCACCTGGGAGTTTTTCAGAGTTCTTAATACCTTTGAGCAGTTGCTCCATTGCAGCAAGGGTAAACTTGAAGGTGTATTCAGGGCTATTTTTTTTTCCTTCTTATTCCTGTACCACAATGATGCCAGTTTGATGGCAGATGGACATTTTTAGCTGAAAGCTTTTGTGTTCTGCAAACTCAAATAGCTTTTTATGACTTTCTCAGTGTAAAAAGAGGAAAGTGACAAAATTATATATGTTTTGACAATAGTATATGACTCTTTGGGGGGTTTGTGTTTTTTTTTTTTTTTTTAAGATCTCGTGAAAATATTTATATTCATTAAGTCTTGATTGTATTCAGTATATCTAGTGGAAACCTGAGGAATGCATAGGACAGTTCAGGTTGGAAGAATCCTAATAAAGATCTCTAGTCCAGTTTCTTGCCCTATGTCAGCTGTGAGATCAGATCAGGTTGCTCAAGGCTTTCTTCAGTCCAATCTGGAAAACATCAAGGAAGAAGAATGCACAAAATCTAGTTACTTTTTCGAAAGCTGGAACTCAAAATAGACCCTGATAACTTTGGAAAAGAGGGAATTTTAGAAAATTAACATCTTCCTAGAAATCAGTCCAAGAGTAAGTAGTGCAAAAATGATTCCACTGATGATCTGAGTACCACTTGCAAAACATAGTGCAAGATGCCTTATTTAAAAATGTTCCAGAAAAGATACCATGGAAAGCTAATCATTTGCTAAAATGCATGGCAATTTAGCAACTCCTCTGAATAAGAGGAGTGATAACTATTCCTAGGCTTGTAGTCCTTTATCTGAGTACATCTAGAAACTTAGTTAACTTTTTGAGAAATACAGAAGAGTATGCCAGTTATCTGGCCCTTCAATTATCTGTTGCATAAATCATAACTACATATAAGATTTTGTGATAAGAAGGGTCTTGGCAACCTGAGTAATTGAACTGTTCCAGTGTAGTTATAGCACAGAGGTCTCTGGTCACTGTGGAGTCTGAAAGATAATGCTTTGCTGTGTTGTTTTTGTTTACTTTTTTGGGGTAGGGGAAAGAGAGTGGGTGTATTTTTCTTGTTTTGTTTGGGTTTGTTTTGATTGGGGGTTTTTTTGGATCTCTCATAGGACTGAAGGATTAGTCTTCAAACCCCTCTGTATTGCTTTGTCTCTTCCTTAATCATGCTGCCTCTGTATCCTACATGCATTGGACTTAGAGGTGAAGACTCAATATTTATTTTTACCTTTCACTCTCTTCTAGAGTAAGACCACCAGTCTCTGGTGCGTACCTTTTCAAAAATGTTAAATGAAGACAGCTTATGTTGGATCTATTTCAGTGTTGTCTGCATGGATCCCGGCATTTGGTTCTGCTAGAGAAAGCTTGTGTGCCTCCTGTCCCTGTTCTTGCTGGGTGGACTTGCCTACAAATCTGTGGAAGTAAATACAAGGTCAGGGTATTCCTATGAATCACCCACTCCTCTAGTCCACATTAGATTTAAAAATAAATTTAAAAGAAAAAAGGGGATGAAAATGGTCCATGAACCAAATATTTTGCATTTCAGTGAACTCTAACTGCACCCCTTGAACTCTGCAGCCAAGAGCAAGGAAGTCGTAACCACACGGCAGCTCTGTAGCTACAGGCCCGATGTTCATTGAACGTATTTCTGAACACCAGGAGCCCTTCACAAACTTTCTGGGATCTCTGTCTGGCTTCTTTGGTGAGGACTCTGGAACTCTGCAGGTCCTGTTGGATTTGGGCTCTCAGTGCTCTCTTGGTCCCAGCCTTGAGGCAGTAGCATGGCAACCTGTTCTGATGTTCCACATGTCACCCGGCCCACAGGGTGAGTGGGTTTCTCTGGGTGTCCCCTGTGTCTGGCTTAAGGAATCTGATGAAGAAGCTGCAGCTCCATTGCATCTTTATGTCCTGGTATCTTCTTGTGCACAAGCCTAGTAGTGAATTTCACTATTTTCCAACAATATTCCTATGTAAAAATTGCCATGCAGCATAGCCTGCATGCTATAGTGCAACCTTGATAGTAACATATTTTCCTGGTATAAAAGAATACTGTTTTTCTTTACAAGAAAACACTTTAAAATTTTTGTTATTAAGTGCCATTGTCCAACATATCCTAATAAATTCAGCTATTTGGTATAGTATTTTGTTAATGCTTCTGCAAACATGCAATAAGATACATTGGGCCACCAGCACTTTCAAGGCAGTCATGTTAAAAGATTGTTGAGAGACTCACTTTCTTTGCTTAATAACATCTTGATAAGATCTTTCATTGAGCCCTGTGGCCATTAAAGTCTCAGTTTTGAAACTTTTCTCTTACTTGTGTTGTTCTCAACTGTTTGGGTTTTTCTTCTTTAAATCTGACATCTGATTTTATCTTTGTCCCACTGCCCTTTGCAGGTTTTGTTCTTAACAAATAGGTGGGTAAGCATTTTCTGTCAGTACAGATCTGATTCAGAAATCTTTGTTCAGTGGTTTTCCTTGGACCCTACACTCTCAGTAATACTTCAGGTGTCAAAGTTAGGGGCAAAAGGTGCTTGAGAAACTAATTCAGTAAATAGAACTAATTTATGATTTTCCTAATGCAGAGAAACAAATATGGACTGTATCTGCTACCAAAGTTGTGAAAATTTGGCAGTGGCTGACTTTGTGATGCAAATGGCAAGACAGATGTCTCCCATTCGTAATATTTAACATGTTTCTTGAGAATTAGCACTGTTACTTCAACAGCTGTTCTGTAAAATGTGTCTATGTTTGAGAAGGGGAGTATGAAGCCAATCCATGCAGTAGAAGGAATTGCAATGAACCAACAGCTTTTTCAAGAATGTTTTCTCTGCTCATAACTTACTGAGTCTTGAATCTAGTGTAGAGGAATGTGCTGTATGAAGGTCGACATGAAGTACTTTCACCGTCAGAGCAGCACTGCATAGTGCATGTCTGTGTTACCATGCTTTGTTGTTTGTATGTTTTTGCTACAGAAGACGACAGCAATCACAGCAGGCACTACTGAGCAGCGTGGCTGGGAACTCTGCTGCCTTCTGTGTTAGCACTGTCTGTTCATGTGCATGCTTGCTTCCATATGTACAGTTTAGCACTTAGTCTCAACAACCATTGGAGTAATATATCTGAAAGCAGTTGTGGTAATTAAAGTTAATGGAAAACAGTCATTTAAGAAGTTAATTAACTTGTTTACAATATATGTGTCCTTTTTTTTTTTTCCCTTTAATATCTCCTATTCCTTTAGACACATTTCATGAGATACTACTGCTTGTTCCAAATTTGAACTCATCATTTTTGGCTTTGTACATTGTAATAACCTCCACAGCAACCACTGTGATGCCGTAAACAGAGGGTTTGACTTCAGGTGAAGAATGTAGGCAGTAAAAGCAGAAAAACCCATAAAGGAAAATGTGGGAGGATGGGGAGGACAGGGAAAGTGATTACTCTGGCTTTCTGTGTAGTGATACACCATCTACCCCTCTGAACTTTTTTTGTTTTTAATCTTTACTGATAGCTGAAAGAAAATAAATTATTTTAGAATGTCAGAGTGGAACTTTCATTTTAGACAGTATAATTGAAAATATATACAAGCAATGGAGTTTTATTCTGTATAGGGTTTCCTTTTCTCTCTTTCCATTCATTTTTAAAAAATCACTTTAGTAAATCCACCGTGGGAGGATAGTTTTGCTGCTGTACTTTTCCCAGGATGCAGCAAAAGAAATTGCATTTGCAGTTCACAGAGAATGAAATTAGACTTGCTCTGTCCTGATGATCCACTACTCCTACACCCAGCACATTTCTGGGTGAGACTCTTGCATGCTATGGGAGACAGTGCCCTGAATGTGCTTGCACCTGCTCTTCTGCATGAAGGAACAGGCATGGATTGGGGCCCACGTAGCTCCCAAATTAGAATTAGGTACAGTGTGGAGTGCCTGTGTATGTGTCTGCCTCCTCTTTGTGGCGTCCTTCTTGAAAGGGGAGACTTCAAACATGTCACATTGTTTGCTTATAGAGGTTGAGACCACTTCCTGTTTTGTAATAAAATTACACATGTTAAAAAAGATCATGGTTTCAGAAAGCATCAAGCAGCTGAAGGATACCCATTTTCAACTTGCACCTTCTGATGTTCAAAACATTTGGGTTCTAAACTGTAAAATCAGTAAAAAGTAATTGGCAAAGGCAAGTCACATTGTGATAACTGTTATGCGTCAGTGAGAAACGCAGCTTAAACCCCACACATTCCTTTTTCTTTTTGAGTAATAAAATCTTATTCTTTAACCCTTCAACCATCCACCCAATAAAGATTATGTACATAGACCTCCATATCTAAGCTTTTGTAGCTGGCCAGAGACGTCTATTTCTAAGATTTCGTAGCTGGCTGTGGCTCCTCTAAAGTGGCTTCACTTAGACAAATACCCAAATGACCTTAGTGCTCATGTAGCACCTTAAGTACCTGTCTGCAAGACTGTACCACAATAAGTACTTCCTTTTCTTACAAAACAGAAAGTGAATGTGTATAGTGGCTATGGAGAAAAAATTCTCCAGTTAGAGCAGAGAAAACCCAAGGATTAACAAGGATCTCCATTTAATATAACACTGATCCGGTGCTCCACAAAGCTAGTTAACGTGAGGTTACTCCCACAGTATATATAACTCTAAAAAAAGTGGACACTTTCTGTTTGATGATTCCAGCAGTTTTCATTTACATTTCAAAGCCAGAGAGAGACTGAGAGTACTCATATCTGTAATTCCAATAGCCCCTCTGTCTGGATGGCTGTTCCTGTGAAGCTGACACAGTCTGAACAGTTTTCATCAATTTCATTTGTTCCATCTTCTCAGATGAGCCTTTAATCTCCTGCTTGCTGATCCCTGGTTTATAATCACATTTGACAGCAATAGGGTGGCAGTAAATATCTTGATGTGAAAGTCTATATCAAAGCAGAATTGTCGTTTCTCTCCTTACTTCTCAGTGAGGTAAAATTTTATTTGATAAGTATGAATAACTTTGAAGCATAAAGCTGCCCAGTTTCAGGCCATTTTTAGGTGCATCTGTTTACAAGTGAAATGGATATTTTTTCCCTCTGGAAAAGACCAGAAAAAGGCTTATTACTTCTTAATGTTTTGGATATCAATTTTATGTCAACTTGACTAATTATTCTATTTTTCCAGTAAGGTTTGAAATAAGAGATATTTGACATGTAGATAATAATTTTCATTCCTGAATAAAGCCATTCCTGAATGGTTTTAATGCTGTCAACAAAAACCTTACAGTTACGTGAATGAAAATGTGTTTAATACCTGGATTTAGCAAAGGCTGTTCATGGTTTGTTTGCATCTATTTTGCTTCCCATCAAAATGGAAAAATCCTTTCTCTTTTCTTTTCAAGCCATCATCTGCATAATCTTACAGCTCAAATTAATGGTAAGAATATTCAGAATAGAAGGCTGGAGATACACGCAGAATGAACCACATACCCAGGTTATGTTTTGTAACCTGTGCCTATGGAATAAAGCTATTTTATCCAAACTATGTTATTACTCATGTTTAATTGTAATTAAATTTTTTTCCTTGAATAATTTTATCTGGTTGTGTCTCTCCTTTACTTTTTATATTCTTATTTATAATCCTGGCATACAGTTGTAGCCTGCCTGCACAAATCTTTCTGTTACCAATCTTGTGAGAAAAAAGACTCTAAATACGCCACCATATTTTCTTTCTTTCTCTCACTCTTCTTTCCATGATACACTAATTTCCATGTCTTTACTGTTCCAGAAATTCTTCTCCCTTTATTCAGTTCCCATAACCTCGGTTAAATCTGAGTTTCACTGTCAAAATCAAGAATTTGAATATGGTTTCTCTTCTTGCTTAAGCCCTTCCCTTTCCTCTTTAGGATTTTGTGTTCTTGCCACCTGTGTATTCAAATTTCCATCTGGCACACTAAAGACTCTTTTATTTTATATCTATCTATCTATCTATCTATCTATCTATCTATCTATCTATCTATCTATCTATCTATCTATCTAATCTGCTGCTAAGATGTAGACCTTAATTTGCTTTTCATGTGTGTGAAATTCATGTTTTTTCTTCACAGTTGTAACAAGAGTCCAAATTGTCAGCTCAATGATCCCCGAGTTCCACACACATGCTTATATCACAACACTGTAATTTTCATTTATGCTTTCTCTGCTTTCTGTTGTTTTTATGCCAATAACTTCAGGAAGGTCAAAGATAGTAAACTTTCTTGGTATACCATTACAGATAGAACATAAGATTCTGAGGAAACTATACTCCTAAATATATACTTCAAAACCAAACTCAAATCATGAGAAGTACAGAGAAGTGCTAATGTTGATTGTCCTTTCTTCAAGCTGCTGTCTTCTCTGATGTTGCTGTAGGAAAATGTTGTTTTGGGTACATATGACTTAGAGAACTTTATGGAAATTTTGGATAGATAGGAAGAATCTGATTTGGGGGATTCCCATAGATTGTGTCGGGATAGGGAAGGACTGCAATAGTACTCATCACTGGCAAATGGTAAAAACCCTTTTTTGTTGTGTCATTGTTTCTGATAGTTTCATCCACCTGCCTTTTCAGTTCTGTCTGGATATGTTATTACAGAACTTAGAGAAAGATATTGAAAAGTTGAATGCAATAAATGAGCAATATCCTTATTAATGCTACTTTTCCCTTTGGCAAGCTTTTCAACTTCAGACGGTGTATTTCTTCCCCTGCACTTAGAATTAATTTTGTATGCCTTGACAGCCAAATTATTTGAAGTAGGAGTAAAATACCACATATGGCCCTCACTGAATGCTTGCACTGAGCTGGTCCTACCAGCATACAAATGGTCCATGAGCCAGAAGAGAACCTTTTGGTAGGAGGAAATTGTGGCGTGTATGTGGAAAGCAAAAGGTGACGTGGAGTTCAACAAATAGGGACAAGTTGCAAATAATTCAACTTTCAGGCAAAAGCAATAACCATCGTTGTTTGTACCAGCATGTAAGTTGACTTTTAATTAGCTTAGAGTTATACTTTTTGCATGTTTAGTGGAAAGATGGTAAAGACTGTATCAGTTGAAACTAAATTGTCTGAGATTTCTGGAGAGATTATTACTGAAAGAAATACAATTCCTATAAAAACTTGAATTCTATATAATACATAATTTATTTATTTTTAATATGTGTTATATCCATATATAAATATTGTTGTATAAGAATAGGGTGCCTCTCATGGAAAAGAATGTGCTCAACTCCATATGAGAGGGGTCACAGCATTGCCTGACTCAGCCAATTATAAGTGGATTTGTGGCATTCGTGGATAAGTGAAGAGCTGAATTTAATAACAAACATTAGGGCCGTATAGGCAATGTCTGCACAGTGGCTGTTTGCATTTGGGAAATGGGAACAGGTATCCAAGGAATTTACTGAGGTAAGTTAGCAGGTTTTTGAGTGCGGAAAAAGATGCATGTACTGGGGAAAGGTAGCATGGCCAAATCTGTATACATAGAGCTCGAACATTGTTGACACTTTTCAGAGTTGCTCATCAATAGCTTTTGAGTAAACAATTTCATTTCACAAGTGTGGAATAGTTTTAAATGATGAAATAAGAACTATTACAGCCATGATAAGGAGGGCAATAGCAAAGAGTATGATTAACAAGGAGACAAAACAGTAGAAGTAGGACAGCAAAGCCTCACACAGAAGGTTTCATTTCCACTTAAAGAACATTCTACAACTGAGCCGGCACAAGGGTGAGTGTAGAATATTTAAGAGATGTGGAGAAGATGAAATATTTAACTGGTCAAAGAAAGCAAAGAGTAGTATAATATACAGTGGTCAGCAATAATGATCATTCCAGTTCAGTAGTTGAAAAAGGCATTTGACAAATTTCCTAATCAAAGAATACAACAGCAGAGAGAAACTGTTCTAGTTTTCTTTTAATCAAAGCCAGGAAAAAAATGAGAGTCTTGAACTGAATGTTTTCTCGTACTTATGCACTGCCTATGGAAACTGACAGGTCTCCAAGAAGATTTGTGAAATACGTAATTCATACAGCGAAACTGTTGCAGGTTTGCATGTCTCTGCAATTTATCTGATTTGTGTTTACTTTGAGGAAAACTTGCCACATAAAGTTCAAATCACTATTAGAATGTCTAAATGAACTACTTATTTTAGTAATATCTGTAAGAGGATAGAAAACCATAGAAGACCTGCACCTTTCAATAAATCATTTAACATAGGGTGGGTAATGAATGGTGACTGCCAGTTCTCATGAAAGATGTAGCTACTAATCAGTCCAGGCTGAAAGGGAGGTGTGTGGATTTGGTATTTTTTAATTTTTTTTTCTCTTTTTCCCTTGTAAGTCTCGAAATATGATTCCAATACAGAGATGGTTGGGCTGCACCTAGAACTCTTTGTATCTATCAGAAGATATCACTAAATTAGATTGTCTTTGGAATTAGCCTGGCATTTGGGATGTTGCAGAGGAAATTGAACCAGGCACTAGGGGAACTCTTAGACGTTGAAATTGTTGCTGGTAATGTTCTTGTTTCATGGAAACGAAAAGTCAGGGAAGAGGCAGTAGAATATTTTGATGTTGGATTGTAGCAATTCTTTGGGGTGTGCCAGGCAGTGCTTGTGTCTAAATCAAAGGATGAAAGGGAAGGTAGCACCTGTGGGAAACCAAAGGAAGATCAAAGGAAATCGCAAGGGTGTCAGTGGTTCTAAAACTTGTGGAAACAGAGCAATGTTTGGTGTGCCGTGATACTTCTGGAAATTCCCCAAAACAGGCACTGGTGTAAATACTGTTTGCTAGCAGAGTCTTTAGAGATACAGGAAGCTGCTGCACAGTAATATTGGTAGCAGAGCTACCTAAGAGACCCATGTTCAAGCTTAAAATGGCAGATCTCTAGCTGACAGTGTGTGACTACTCACATTGCTTGAGAGCCAGATAGTAGTACAGCATAGGGACCTGCAGTGGGTTAGAGGTACTGGACCCTTTATTGCCTCTTGCAGTTTATAGCACTACCATACAACTGGCAACACCTGGAAGCAATTAATTCAAATATTTTATGCCTATGTCTCAGCCTCTTATTTCTGCTTTTCCTGATTCCCTGACAAAATTTCCTTCTCCAGGTAGTCCCAGGCTCATTAACACTTTCGGTTCCCCCCTGTATTTTCTTATCCCCCTCGCTGTCTTCTAAGCCCTTCACATCCAGTAATCTTTTCCAGATTTGTGGGCAAACAATATGTCTTCCTAGCCTAATTTTCCCAAAAAGTCTTTAGCCATATTTCCCCAAAAATTCCACCTGCTGCAGACATCGAACAGTAAGAAATGTCCTTGCAGTCAAAGTTTGGCAAAGTTCTAAGGTGATAATGGGGTTTTCCTCATAGGTAATGATGGCAGCCTTAACATGCAGTGCTATCAGTTCTCCCTGTAATTACATCTTTTCACATATATATTGACCTCAAAAAATGTCAAAAGCTTGAAGGATCAAAATATGCCAACCACTCAGAGTAATAGGAGGCATTTAAAGGAAAGGGATTTATGAAGATAGATGGAAATTAAACATATGTTTCTGCCTGACACTTGCCTAATGTTCTTAGATATGGAATTCAAAAAGGATGCAGATACAACACATGAACATGCATAGAATTTCCTTTTTGACCCTGACTATATTTAATTGCAGAATGATTCAGCATGTACTTGAAGATGCCCTATTTTTTAGCTTTTTTTGAACCTTTGTCTTTAACTGAAGGAACTAAATTTTCTTAAATTTCTTTGAAGAACAGTTTTTTTTTTCTGAATAATATTTTTTCTCATGGGTAAGGTATTTCAATTTCATACACA